>NC_140458.1:33502936-33812936 GCF_963576455.1 Neolamprologus multifasciatus
AACTGAAACATGATGCAGTGGTGGGAAAGGTTGAGATGAGATAAGAAGTAATAAGGACAAGATCATGCAGTTCTGCCACGTCTGCACATTGAAGTCCTCGTAAACGCTGTAACTCAGGATGCGACTCCCACTCCTCGCTTCAAGTAAAACTTGTTGAAAATGCGATTCTGTGACTCTGTGGTCATTGCTTAAATGTTTGATAAAAATGCTCCCAACAATCTGTCTTCTCTTCGTGTCTCAGTGATGTTGTGACTCTACTTTCTTGGAGGCGTTTTATCTGCTGTGTCAGCCATGATATATTCATTAGGGTTGGATTACAGAGAGTGGGAAAGGATCAGGTTTTGAGTGGGTTGTAATCCCCATACACAGGCCTAATTTAATCTTACCTACTGTGCCATCCTATTACACACTACACCCACCGCGTGTATTCAAGCGCTGGCCGGAGGAGAGCAGATGGGGGGCATACGGGGTTAAAACAGGGTAACGTCAGACAAAAGAGCGTGAGACAACGAGGACGGATCGTAAGAAAAGACCTACGGAGAAGGGAAATTGATTATGAACAGCAGGAGAGGAAAAAATCAAATGCAGAGGAGAAAAAACGCCGAAAACATCAAAGAGAAAAGAATAATCTGGTAGATGTGTCCAACTATAACGGTTGCTGGTTTCTTTCCTGCATGAGCAGAAAACATTTCTTACAAAAACTGTTTATCTGCGAGATTTCATTTTTATGTAATTAAAGACTTTAAATATCCGCTATAAGACTGCAAATCCATCACACTGTGCTAAATTATTCATCGCAGTTATTAGAAATTCTAAACAGGCATGTCTAAAGAGTTGGTGAAGGAAACTGCTCAGGCATACTTTGTTTGGCAACTTCTCCTATCTGCCTTCTGCCCAGTGTATCCAGGGATGCTTCGCCACCTCATTATATTTATTTGGCCAAGTTGCAAAATAATTTGCATGCCACAGAGACTTTACACAGCGACGAGAGAGGGTTTATATAATGTAACCTAACTTCTGTTGTTTTTGCTACCATTTCTGACCTACATCCCTCTCATCATCCATCCGTATCTGCTCTTAGCCAGAATAAAATAGGCCACGCTTCCCTGCAACACAATCCACACACTATCTACCTGAAAAGGATCCTGTATGTGAAACTGTTCTTCTTATAATAATAATGGATTGCATTTATATAGCGCTTTTCGGGACCCCTCAAAGCGCTTTACAATTCCACTATTCATTCACACACTGGTGGAGGCAGCTACAGTTGTAGCCACAGCTGCCCTGGGGCAGACTGACAGAAGCGAGGCTGCCATATTGCGCCATCGGGCCCTCTGGCCAACACCAGTAGGCGGTAGGTGAAGTGTCTTGCCCAAGGACACAACGACCGAGACTGTCCGAGCCGGGGCTCGAACCGGCAACCTTCCGATTACAAGACGAACTCCCAACTCTTGAGCCACGTTCGCCCCTCTTTGTTTTTAAAATCAGGTTGGTGTTGCAGTCGTTTCCGTCTGCTCTCTGAATTGATTAGGGGTAATTGGGCAGAGCGCTACAGAGAGCCTCTCACAGGCCCAAGTTGCAATAACTCAACTCTAGATTTTGCTTTAAAACTGTCTGTTTACATCAGCCACTGTGCTCTGCTGCTCAGCAGGAACTGCTGAGCAGCAGAGTTCCTGCTGCTGTGTTTGTGGCCAAACTCACAGAGTGCACTTGGTGCAGCTATTTTGTAAACCATTTGTTTAAATCTTTGCTGAAGAGAGGATTTACTTGTGTGGCAGGACGCCGTGAGGATTGTTAATGTGAGGAAAAGATGAAAGGGACAGTCCCCGAGAGAAAACGCAGGAGCAACGAGAAGAAAACAACACAGCTTTATTCAGGGGGGGCACGTGCCACATGCAGGGAGATGAAGAGGGAACGGATGCAAAGCATAAAAAAACCGCATGGAGATGGATGAAGAAACTGGAGAGAATAGACCGAGGGTCCGGACATTGTTAATGAGCTTAACGAGGTAATTACACGCAAACGCAGAGACCTCATCCTGCAGGCCCTCACGCAGGTTGGGAGGGGAGAGGGGAAGCAGGCGAGAGAGCTGGCAGAGAAAGAGAAGACCTTTGTTATCAGTCAACTTTTAATCGTTTTGGTTGAACAATTAAAGTTTGATCCTGCTCGGGGTGTGCGTAGGAACTGCGAGAATGTGGAGGATGAGATGGAAATCGCTGAGAGAAGATAAAGAGGAAAAGACACAGGGAGCAGAGGGAGATGGGAGGGTAAAGGACAAAGAGCCCGCAGCGATTTAAATGTCACCGCGAGCCGAGGCAGATGCACACCTGTCAAGCACAAATTCGCCTGCACACCTGCAGACTGAACAGACAGCATGCGCTCTCTGCTGGAATGACTTTAATTCCCAGTAGGCATCTTCCACCTTCATATGTCTCTCTAGATGTTTTTCGATGCTAGTCCCCCTCCACAATCCTACTTTTGTGTCTTTTTGTTTCTCCAGACAGTTTGTTTTATTTATGCATGCAGCGAACGCTGTTTTGACCAGTCTGTGGTTCAGAAGGGGGACAAATAAGCCAACGATAAAACGTTCGTGACAGGGCTGTTACCAGCTTTGCAGCCATCACAGACGCGTCGCTTCCTGTGCTCCGACCCCTCGGCCTGCCCGCGGGGCCCGTCCGCCTCCACAAGTGTCAGGACAGCTGGTTTGTCCTTTCAGTTTCAATAAAGGAAAGATGTCTCAGAGTTATTTGAGACATGTTGTCATGCAAAACCTGTGTTCGTCTGGCTAGTTGTAGCAGGCAGGAGTTGCTGACGTGCTTTGTTGGTGTCCTATATAAAAACCAGCAGAATCAGCGGGTTTTAATCCGTACTATGGGGTGAAGATGAATTAGATATCTGCCACTGTTGCAGGGGATTTAGTGCAGCAGAGCGTTACCCCGGGTCTTTTTCTCTATGAGAAAAGATGTATCGTTATGCTCTGCATGCTTGGATCAACAGTTGGTGTGCGCGCGCATATAGACGTGCATTGTCAGAACATGTTCCTCAATGAACATAGCGTCTTGTTGTTTAGCTGCAGGCGAAGGTTGCTAGAGTGTTCGGTGCTTCCCTGTGGCCTTTCTCTCTCTCTGTTTTCCTCTCCTGCTCTCATTGGAATTGGAGACAAACTCTTTCTGTCACCTTTCATAACTGAAGCAAAATGGGAAGGAAAGAGATACGAGAGACTATTTTAGGGACAAGGCCAAGGCTGGGGCCTTTTTGTTTATGGGGCAATACCCCGAGTGGATAGGGAAAAGAAAAGTGATGTGATGCAGGAGCAATGAAGCAAGGAAGAGATGAAACAGCATCCTCGCTTCTTTCTTTTTGTATTTATTTATTTTTTGCTTATTCACTCTGTCTGCCTCCTGGAATAGATGATATGAAGCCAGATATGCTTGTCACTCCCTTTAAATGTCTGACGGGAGATGACGCAAACAGGCTGATGCGCACACAGCCGGGACAGAACAGGTTGTCTGTTTACCCTCTTTCATATTGCGCCTTGCAGAAAATTGATGCACGCGCCGCAAAATGTCACGTCCTTGATCTCTTTGCACCACTACACACTGGTGCGTAGAGGGGCTGGAGCTGTGCAGAGACGCGGGGAGGGGGATTTACAGAGGGGTCTGCAGAGGAAACAGGGCTGTGCGCCTCAGATAACACTGCAGCCTTTGATGGAGCCTGGCCCTTCTCTGTTGGAGAGCGCAAGCTGCTCCGCCTCAGATACGTCCCCACCTTGGACTCCGCTGGTAATGATTGGATTTAGTTACAGAGCAGAAATGGTTTTCTGATGATAATGATAACAGATGCGAAGGGAGTTAGTCAGCCACTTAGGGTCGAGGGACCGTATCGATGCTGTGCCAGCCTGCAGATTTCCCCTTAGACTCCCCAGCCTCTCGCAGGCTTGATAGAAGCTGATGGTGGAGGTTGATAGAACGCTACCTGTAATTGCATTGTGTGTGATCCTAGAAGGGTGGCTGTAATGAAGATGTAGTGCAGGATAGCTGCATTCCACAAACCAGCTGAAGCTTGGTAGGGGGTCTGGAGGAGTTTAGAGAGAGAAAAGGCGTGGTTTTCTACTTATAGCATGAAGCGATCAACAGGGAGCAGGGAACTGACAATAGAAGGGTGAGAGAGACAAGAGTGGAATTAAAAGACTTAAAAGTTGACAGCCGGGAAGGATGAACTCTTTCAAGTGTTGGTAGCGTGTAGACAAAACGAGAGAACTGGAGAAAGACGGGAGATCGGGGAAAGCGCAGGTGAAGGCGACACGCGGGAGACCGAAGATGAAGGTAGTGAGTATAAAAGTGCACATCTATGACGAAGGAGACAGGGGGGATGGGGTGAGGAGGATGAACATGTGGGAGGGGGCAGGGAGAGAAATATTTGCACTGTGCCAGTGAGCTGGAGTCAAGAGGTTGTCATGGTGATAGTGAGGTGAGAAAAGAAAAGGGAGGCAGGGGTATTGACACCTACACACACACACATATAAAAGCTCATACACACAAACTACAGCAAATAAAATTCGTCTTTCATGAGAATACTGACCTGTCACATCTCGGGTAAACAGACTTTTCACGGGGACGCACACAGAGTGGGTGTGCACGACTAAGCTGAGGTCATGTCTGAAGCCTGGTAGTCGTATTACTATGCAAACTCTGTTTCCCAGATCGCTTTGCTTTCTTTTATCCTCAATCAATCCCATTTGAATGGCATGCAAATCCTTTGAAACTGACTTTAGCGTTGCCTTTAGTCTGCTGCTGCATGCACCTGCCTGTGTGTCGGTGTGTGTGTCTGAGGCTTTCTGTGTGCGCAACAAGCAGCTTTAGTCGGGCATGTTTGTCTGAGCCTGTGCACATACTTACATAATAACCATCTGTAGTTTCATATAAATATTAAAAACGATAAACTTACAGAAGCAGCAGAAGGAAATGTCAAAATTTGAGGATTTCTTTTGGGTGTTTAAGAGACTCGTTTTTATAGTCTGGAACCTTGTAAACATTATAACAGCTTGCTAGGATTAAGTCACAGTTTTTTGTCCTCCTAAATAAAATCAGCTTCACGTTAACTATTAGGAATTCATCAGACTCTTCAATCCTTATTGACTAAACCAAACGAGTGACTTGCCTTTGTGGTGTGGGGAAAAGGTTGGGTGTGTAAAGGTAAAAAAAAAGAAGCAAGCACAGCAGGAAGAAAAAACATTTCCATATTGAACAACAAACAAATCAATACCACTGCTCGTTCGTAATGCTGGCTCTTATATGAAATATGCTTTTAGTTGTGTACTGAGTGCTGGGAGGCAGTGCTAGCTCAAAAAAAAGTGCACTGTAGCTGATGACTCGATAATCATTTTTTAAACTGTTTGAAGTTTTACAAAAACCTAAAAAAACTGCAAACATGATCCTTTCTTTAACCCCGTTCTTCCTCCTTATCAGTACACACACAGCCACTTTATTTTCCCACTTTGTTTCCACTCCATAGATATTTACTAGCTGTTTAGGGATGTTATCTCCGCTCTTGTCCCTAGAAGACCTTGTATTTGATTAAATGAGCAGCACTTAAAATGAGTGCAACTTTTAACAAAGTTAATGGGTTTGTCGAGAAGCTTTTTGTGTAACCTGGTACGTCATTTTAAACATGTCAATCAGTAGATCTTCCAAGCTCTAACTCTGCATCTCCTCTGCTTCTGTTACTGCAGCTACTTTGTGTTATATATTTATATATATATATATATATTTTTTTTTTTGCAGGGTTTCTCTTGTTTGCTTTGTTTTAGCAATGAAGTGATAAGTAGGAACATTTTGTGCGTGGGTTGTCTATGTTTTCATTAATGTGATTCCTGTAATTTCCTGTGCGATTCCTTCATGTCTCCACAAGCCCAACGCTAGAAAAAAAATCCATCCTCTTTCACACAGTCGTTCGGCCACTGGGGCTCTTCCATGCAAACGTGTTAGCAAAGCACTATGTGTGACCTTGCCCTGCCAGCAGCTCATTTCCCTGAAGTGGTGGAAAAAAAACGGATTACATCCAACGTAAGGAGACCTTGACAAATGCGTCTGCCAAAGACTGAAGTCTTGGCATAAAGCTTTCTGCGGAGAAGCCCACGGGCAAATCTATCTACTCGAAATTTAAGCTAAATAAAAAGAAAAATACCTGCAAAACCTGGAAAACGGAGACACAGAAACAACTCTCAGATTTGTTTGGTGTGAATCCACTTTCTGCTATCTATCCTGTTATGATGGAGGCAGTAGGCGACGTAAACACCCCGCCCATCTCTTCAGGTTATGGCGTGCTGCTTTTCCCTATGGATGTGGCCACGTGTTCTTGTGTGTCACACCAGTGGCTGGCAGCGCTATATAGGCCACTTATCACCTACCCGAGGGACCACACCCTTTTCTCTGTCAGATGAATGACTGAATGCACAGCACTTCTTTAGAAATCACTACCTGCAGCACGCAGCAGGCCTCCCTCCACCTGCTCTCTGCACTGATGCAACCCACACATATGCAGACATATGCTCCTATTCACACCTGAGGCTCATGTGATAACTAAAGCACTGCAGCCTTCCCTTTTTATTTTTACAGCTTTCACTGCATTTATGGATGGTTGATTCAATAACAACAAGACCTATATGGAAAAGTTATCACAGAGTCAATCTAAATAAAATGGTTTAGCTTTTCAAGCATCATATACAATGCTTCAGTGCCTGGTTTCCTGCTGGCCCCCCTTTTTTGTTGCTGTAGCATGTTTGTGATCTGCAGCTAAGCTGCTGCGTTTGGTTTCGAGGCTAACAGTGACAGATATACTAATGTTAGCTCCTTTTCACAGCTCAGCCTATCTCCAGTTTGATCCCCAAAGGCTTTACTAACAAACAAACATAAAATTTCCTTTCCCCCATCTGAGCTGGTATTTTTATTTATTTATTTTCATCTCTAAGGGATGAATAGCTGCATACAAACACATTTACTCAAGTATCTCCCCTGAATCTCAGTTCCCAAACAGAATATGTCCTCACAGGGGAACAAAAAAGTGTCAGTGAAGGTCAAAATGTATGTCAAAATAAAAATAAAAAGAAGCAAGTTATTCACTCTGGGGGATGAGGAGAGGGAGGAAGAGGCTGACTGTCAGAGATAAAAAACAAACAAACAAACAAACAAACAAAAGAATGCAAGGAGTGTAGGATGGAGCAGGAGACTTGAGAGGGGAAAGAGAGAAGGTCACTCGTAATAGCTCTTCCACATAATTTCATAATGCCATGATTGCCCCTATTTACTCTGGCTAACACCATTAACTCTCTGCTGTATGGACACTAAACCATTATGGCACAAGAAATAGCTTCACAAGCTGTATACGATGCTCCTACAATACAGTTTACACAACAGTGTGCCTATAAGATATATGATGTGCATAAGCGTGGAATTATTCGTAGTGTGCTGCAGAACCATTGTGTGTTTTATCTTACCTAAGAGGAAGTGTGGTGTGTGTGCAGGAGGGGTGGGGGGGGTATCTGGATGCAACACATCTTATATCTTCAGCGTGACACTGAGGGTGTGTCTGTAATTAGTGATGTTTGTGCTGCAGGCACAGACTCTGAGTGATGCTGTTGCTAATGAGGCAAATGACGCCCACGAGCAGAAGTTCAGCAGCAGTAAGGGTTTATATTTGAGTATGTGTGAGTGTTTGCATGCACATACAGAGTGCACAGCAGGCCTTAGTGTACAGAAAAGATTGGATTTGCTTCCTTCACATTATCTGTGTGTGTTTGTTTGTTTTTTAAGAGTGGCTTTTCTGTTTTCTTGTAATGTTATTATGTTTAATTTCCAGGTGAAATTAAAGGAAATGGGAAGTGATTTTCATTGACCACATGTTGAACCTGTTTTACTCCCTCATGCTCATGTTTTTAGCTATCCAGTCGCAAAAACATCTCCATTCAATTCACCCCCTTTTGAACATACATACACTTTCATTTCCCACAACCAGCTGACCGACAGGCAAGACAAGTAAATTGTCTTATCAGTTTTGTACTTAAGTGCGCAGCAACTAGCATGCCAGAGTCAAAGGCAGGTCTCCATCTGCTAGACTGGCTCCATTAGCTGATAAGAGCGATTAGCTGACCTGCTGACACACAGACTGATCTTCACTGATACACGCAGCAACAGAGACGGGCTTATGTGCACCTAAACACATGCACCCCCCCCCCCCCCCCCCCCCCACCCACACACACACACTGGGAATCTGATACACTATTACATGGGGTAACACCCCTATGTTGATCATTAAAGAGCTTTTACTGGTCCGGGTTCCCATAACTACATCTCTCCTCCTTTAATGTCATTTAGGATTCACCTTCCTTTAAGAAAGAAAATCTCTGCAACCTACTTCTTTCTCTCTTCGCCTTCATTCACGATTAATTTTTAATTTTTCCGACTTTTTTGTTCCCAACTTTGTTGTTAGCTCCACCCATCTGGTCTCCCGCCAGTGCTGCCCTTCTTTTCCCTTTGTTGGTTTGGCCTGCATCCCTTCTTCCCTCCATCCACCTCTCCTGCCGGATAACTTAATGAGTCCACTCCCTTCTCCTTGAATTATTCACCACTATTTTTTCCTCTCTCTTTTCTTTTTTTTTTGGGGGGGGGTTGTTGCCACCATTCCCATTGTATCTTAAGGGGAAAAACATCAATAAATAAACCGCGCCAGAGGTAGCTTCTTCTGCAGTCTTGGTAATACGCTGAATAACTGTGAAATAAAGAGGGAGAGAGTGAGAATAGAGAGGTGAGGAGCACTTTGGAAATCTTGCACTGCTGTTTTGTAATTTAACTTTCTGTTGTATAAGTTTGTAAATTATTTAGCCTCATAATCCCTGAATTTGCAAGCTATAAATATGTGCAAACAGTGAATATATGAGCACACCCAGTAATTACACTTGTGTGTGTGTGTGCTGAGAGGAAAGTCTGTCAGTTCGCACCACTCAGTGCCTACGTGTGTGTGCATATGTAAGCGATACCGCAAACCCGATAGTGTCCATGTGTGTGAATAACTGAATTTGTATGTACAAGGGGGGATGCGGTGTGGAGACCATGTTGTTATGGCAACCGGGGTAGGGAGGGAGTGGGCGGTTGCCCTCACGGCTCCTCTGACAACCTTTATTTTCTCCTGCGTTGAGCCACTCCGATATTAAACCCTAATGCATGTCAAAACGGAGGGAGGGGGGGGGGGTGAGGCCTGTAGTGAGGTGGGGTCCTCGAAAACAGGTGCGCATTTTGGAAAACGATGGCGATGCTGTGCGGTGTGCCTTCTGCAATCACGTTTGACACCAGTGGGAGTAGTAAAGTATGCAACTGCTGAGCTTATGCTAATAGTGGTATTGATAAATTCGCTGTCTGCGTATCGTGATTTCAGATAAGCTGTAGCTCCGCAGCTTTTTCCAGCTACTAAATTTCCATTTGGAGTCGACTGTGGATCATCAGTCTTGAGATATATGTTACTGGGCCTTTCAACAAAGGGTGCTGGCATGATGGCACTGGGAAGAGGCTTTATAGCGCAGTGGTTTCCCGCTGTGCTATAAAGCCTCTTTTCCATTAAAGTTGCAAATATCGAATTAACCAACCACGCTGCCTGTTGTCCAAGCTAAAGTGCTACACCAGCAGTTTATTAAAGTGATGGAGTGAAAAGGGGTTCAATGCAGAGAAAAGAGGAGAGAGGAGGAGGGACGTATTGTGAAAAGCGATCAGAAGGGAATTGAAGAAAGCTTTTAGTGTCGGCTACCAAGAGGGCTGACACTGAAAGAGAGGAGAAGACTGATGAAAAGAAAATGGTGACAGGAAAATGGGTGCTCATCGTTCTTGGACAGTTCCTATTATAAAGGTGGGCTCTTAAGTAGAAATGCTTTTGCAAAATGCGAGAAAGTCCTATAAGAACGGCGTTCGTCCCAGCGGTGAGTGATTAATGACAAATGACTGAGTTAAAATTGGGGAACAGAGCGGAAACAGCGAGCTGGTATTATTTCACATGATTTGTGGTATTTTTCTGCTGTAGCGACAAAATGGGCCGAAGACTGTTCTCACTGCAACAGGCTCATGCATTAACTATGACCCTGCCAGAGAGAGGAAGAGGGGAGGGTCTGGGGAGAAAATCAGACAGCCACACCAAAGGCAGCAGGTATGGACGGTCACTGTCAGTCTGGGACCAAAGCAAATGTATGGCGAGGGGAGTAGATGAATTATGAATTTGGGTGAATTTAGGGCAAATTGTGCCGACAGGAAGAAGACGTCCATGAATAATTCACTCTGTGGGACGCCTGATCATCTACCCCCCACTAGCATCACCTTGTTTCACAGACACCCCTCTTCACTCGTACTCGTCATTGACCTTTGCAATTTCTCACTGCCCTTCTCCTGTAACGCCTCCAACCACCCGTCCTCTTTCTTTAGGTACTGCTCCCTTTTGTCTAAATCACGCCACCTCTCCCCCGTCCCTCTATCCACTTCTTTCTCTTCAAAACAATAAAAAAATCTGATGCTTCTTCAGACAGAAGGACCCTCAGGGAAGAAGAGGGGGTAAAGGGGGGCACGTATTCATTTATTTTTCTCCCCCCTCCTTCCGTCCTGCATCTTCTCCTCCTACACGTCTTCACAGCTGGAGGTAGTTAATATTTAAAAGCAAGGCATGACAGGACACGAGACCTGCACACATGCTTGAGCACACCCACACATGTTCGCTCGTGAATCCAACAGAGCGGTTGTGTCTGATCAAAATGTGCTGCAAATGAAAAAAAATGAAGATAAACACATATTTATGTGGTTTTCTTCCCGTTAAGGGGAACGAATACCAGCTATGTTCATTAGGACGAGTGAAATGATGTACTTGTGGCTGACTGGCATAATGGAGATGAGAATATATGTGAAACTCAAGACCCGATTAGACTCCTGAGGTTTGATCTTGTGTTATTGCTCCACCTTCTTCAAAAACAAGCGAGCCTATTAAGCACAGGAAGTGCCCGACAACGCCCAACATGTCTGCTTAATGCTAATTAGAACATTTTGCAGAGGAAGGATGGGTGGGATCTTCTCTCTAATGGGTAACAGGGGGTAACGCATCACAACAGCGCTGCAGTGGTTAAACTTTACTAATGATGGCAGTACTAACAGCATAATGCAAAATGTTTGAGTTATTTGCATTTTCTAGGCAAAATGCCTCAAAGCAAAGCATGAATATTTAAAGGAGCTGCTAAATGACTCGGTCGATTCGGCTTGTTTGATACGCGACCTGTTGGTGGCTAATTTTCAGCAACGTTGTAGCAAAGCAGAAATGACCTCGCCCTCGGATCTCAACACAACGCTGCTCACTCTCCGGTCTCTCTGTGATTGACTGACTTTTGATGGTGCCCGTTGACATCCCAGTGGTGATAATAGTTTTTAAAAGCACTCAAATGCCGTGAAGGTTCATCTCAGCCCAGCTGCGAGCAGCCATCCCAGGCGTGACCTTTGACCCTGTCAAATGAAGCAGGTAACAGGGATGGGATTGGATCGCTGACAGCTGCACAGCAGACGCCCTGAAGAAGTGAAATCAGACATCTGCTTCAATGACAGTCTCTTGCTCCTGTGATAATGGAGCCACCACGAGGCTTCATGCTGTGTACACAGTGTGGAAGCTGTCTGTGTGTATGCGAGTGCGTTAGTGGGGCTGAGTGGGGCTGGTTTGGGTGGCCGGGTTGGCCTCGTTACATGGCAACCTCGCAGCCTCAGTCTCATGTGACAGTCATTTCTTCACCATTCCCATCCCATTATAGTGTTCCCCTTTACTGCTCCTCCTCAACAGGACTGGATTATTCCTCTGCAAGCGTTGCCTCCTCCTGACTAAAGCCCACTGGACCATGCCCTTTTATCTTTTTGATATCCTCTGTCAGACCACTCCAAGTGTCTGTCTGTCCTCTTTCCTTTCTGTCGGTCTGGTCATGCATTACAAGCTTCTTTTGTGTGTGTCCCTGTGCGTGTGTGTGTGCGTGCATGTAGCAAACTCCCTTGGTGAACTGTGATTGGCAGAATGACAAGCTATAGCACGCCTAATCATTAATCAGCGTCTTGCTTTGCTCCACACAGCGCTCCCTTGCCATCTCCTTGAATGCTAGGCAAGCTCCCACTTTAGATTACATTAACACCAGTATTAATACCCTGACTAGTTCTGCTTTATTCATCCCCCTCTAATGGTATTTTGAAGAGGCCGATTTAAGACCGGATCACTGTAATTGGCTCCCTGTTTCCCAAGAACAACAACAACTAAAGAGGCTTTAAGCCGACAGGACTAAAGAAGAAGAGGACTATCAAGAAAGTGAATGATGCACACTGATTTGAAGATCTTGCACATGTGTGTCTATGTGTGTGAGTGGATTAGCGTCACAGCTGTCACCCTTTGTCATCCCTCCTCTCCTCCCTCACATCTCTCCACCCATCCCATCAACCTTTGCTCCCCCCCTCTTTTACTCTGCCTCTCTCTGTCTCACCCCTCCCTTGCTCCCCTCCTCAATCCCACTTTCCACTTTTTATCCTTGCTAAAGTCTTCCACCTACTTCACCCCTCCTCCCCCTTCTCTCTCCCTGTTTTCCATTCTTCTGACAAAGCAAGCGAGTGAGTTTAATGGCTCATTTAATCCCAATGCTGTTAGTTTAAACGGCCTAACTAAAGACTTCTGTTTGGTCTTTAATTTAATCTGAATAGATCTTTTGATGTAGACAAATCCCACATTCCTGTGTCCTTTTGTAGGATATTGTTCAGTGCGATCTCTGCTGAGTGACACAAAATCCACAATAAACACATGACCAGCAATTATCCACTAGATACAAGAGAATGACCGATAATCGCCACTCTCTATCGTCCTCCCACCCACCACGCTCTTCATGCTCTTCATCTCCTCTTCTCTCTGACCTTCCCCCCACTCCCCAAGGTCACTCATCACTCTGCTGTGGCAGTGCCAGCAAACAACGGTGAGCGGAGCCAAAACTCCTTCGATCAGGCTGCAGAGCTGCCAGATCAGCCCCTCTCTCTATTATCGCCACTTTCTTTTGTCTCACATGCACGTCTTAATCATGGCGTGCTATAACAGCTCTTTGTGTGTGATACTGAGTAGTGTAAACAGTCAGCGGGCTGCGCCACGTGGTGCCGCGGGGGAGGACAGCCTGCATGTTGTGGCGAGGACCGACTCCAAGGATACAGATGGAGAATAGATAGACTAAAAGGAAGGGGAGGTTTTCCTTACTCACCAGGACTGATAGCATCTTTATCGCATACTTAGCACAATACTATCACCCCAGTACACTACAAACTGTTCAGTTCATGCAGTGCAGCCCTGACCAGTCAACCTGATTATCAACTATTTGTTTGTCTGTCTTGCGTATCATCAGATTTATCACTTCATCACTCTGCATTTGTCTGTCTGCAGCCCATCTGGGTGCTGGGAGGCTCTGTTCAGCTTCTTGTTGTGGTATTCAGCCCATCTGTCCTGCTGACTGGCCTCTCAATACGGGCCACTGGTCATGCAATTAAAACCAAATAGTTTTTTTCTTAATAGGAACAGGTTGGGCGATAGGCTGGCTGGTGTTTTTTCTTTTGTTTTGTTTTTTCGATGGGATGGGCATTGTTGACTGATTGGTTTGTTAACTCTATGTCTCAGTCTGTCTGTTGATCTAACCACATGGCTCTGGGGTTTTTTTCATGGCCTCTCTGTGCATCTCCTTCCCTTTTTTCCTCTCTATCTTTCAGAGCAGAGACCAGCAGGAGGGCGTGGACCTGGTTTGAAGGGGAACACTGAAGGAGAGGGGGAAACAGAGGGAGAGGACAAGAAGATCAAAGGCATATGAGGCAAAGCCAAAGCCTCTTGCACGAGAAACATAGCCTCACACGAGTGAAGTTGCTCTCTGTGTGCATTTTACTATAAGTGTGTGAGCAGGTGGGACTTTGATGGGACAGTGAGCAATGCCTGACACGCAGCGACAGCAGGTTGGCAGTAGGGGGCAGTGCTCCAGCTGCCTCCTCCCCCTTGTCCTCATCCTCCTCTCCCTTGCAGCCCAGCCCAGCCAAGCAGCCATAAATATTCCCCCCAATTGTGAGTACTGATTCATAATATTCCTATTAGTGGGTTGTGAAGGCTTCCATGTGGTTCAAAGATCTATTTGTTGTGGTAATTACATTGTTGCTTCATCAAAGGGCTCTAATAATAATCCTTTATCATGATTAATTAGTGCAAATGAGCTGAATGAACACGCGTTTCTCTTTCCTCAGTGTTACAGAGCTTCGTTATGCTGTAAATACATAACAGAACACTAGTATTTAGAGCTGGGGTTTCTTTGGTTAGGTCTCCTTTGTGCCTGTGTGGCGTCTAATTGCTTTGCAGTTGATCCTCCCCTACTGTATTGATTAGTCCTACTATTGATCTGGTTTCTATGGTGCGAACCAGAATCTGATTGGGGAGTAATTCAATCAACAGTTGAGTTATACAACAAAAAATCCAGTGATGTTTATCCTCACTCACCTCCTCGATGTAATATGTGGGCATTAGAAATACAGCTGAGTTTGTGGCCCCACGGGGAAATTGATCTTCATCTTCTCTGCTGCTGTCAACCTGCCCACAAAGCTCCAGCAGAGAGACAGAGAGATGATATTTCCTCCACTGCTGCTTTTGTTGTTAACTCTTTATCTAAGACTACTTGCAGTGAGTCACAGCCGCCTACACTAATTTCAAAAGTGCCTGTGTACAAACACATTGCCATCCTTCAAATGCTGATGAATGCATTAAATCTACCCATATGGGTCCCCGAGGAGGCTAGGTGACAGCGAGGTGAGAGGGTTGAAGGGATGAAGGGAGGATGATGGTGAGGAGGATAAGGAGGAGGGAGGAACAGGTCAGAGATGCAAAAGGTCAAGGTGTCTGGTGCCTTTCAATTAAGAAGCCTGTGCCATGTCAATAAGAGTCACTGAGAATGAATGATTAGGATCAATAAATGGCATACCTTAGGATCTGTGTCAAGGAAACAAGGGTTAAAACCTATACGCCCTATTAAAGGAGATATTATACTGCTGCAATGTTCATATGTGATAAATACTATTCAATGCTATCTATCTATCTATCTATCTATCTATCTATCTATCTATCTCTCTATCTATCTATCTCTATATCTATCTATCTCTCTATATCTCTATCTATCTCTCTCTATATATCTCTATCTCTCTATCTATCTCTCTATCTATCAATCTCTATATCTATCTATCTCTATATCTACCAATCTCTCTATCTATCAATCTCTCTATCTATCTATCTATCTATCTATCGATCTCTATATCTATCTCTATATCTCTCTATATCTCTCTATATCTCTATCTCTCTCTATATATATATCTCTATATCTCTATCTATCAATCTCTATATCTATCTATCTATCTATCTATCTATCTATCTATATCTATCGATCTATCTATCTCTATCTATCTATCGATCTCTATAATCTATCTTCTCTATCTATCTAATCGCTCTCTCTATATCTATCTCTCTATCTATCTAGCTATCTCTATCTCTCTAATATCTCTATATCTCTCTCTATATATCTCTATATCTCTATCTCTCTATCTATCAATCTCTCTATCTATCTATCAATCTCTATATCTATCAATCTCTATATCTATCAATCTTATCTATCTATCTACTATCTATCTATCTATCTATAATTTAAAAATATTTCTTCATTTCCTTGACTCTGCCCACCACTGTGGACTAACAGACCGCAATAAGAGATCGTAACGGGCTTTTACATTATTGATGTCTTAATGTGGATGCTGGCAATGTTTACTTGCAAAACACTTTAAACGTACATTTAATTTTATTAGCATGTTTTTTGTTTTCCATCCAACACGCATCAAACAAAATATACTTCAGTGCTGAACTTAAATGAGTCCTGGCATCTGTGTGCCCTGTTATGCTGCTAGTGTCTGTGTTTATCCTGCGTTTGTGATCGCATGTGAGGACGTGTGTGTTTTATTTTCAACAAGCACCTGCGTTAGGTTGGGGTGTGTATATGTGTTTAGCCTCATTGGCTCCCGGTAGGTGGAATTCCTGCAGGAGAAGGGAGGAGGAAGTTTGAAGAGCTGCTGTCGGTTAGGAGGCAGCGGGGCTGTCAGATCAAAGACGCGAGGAAATAAAGAGGAGTTAAAGCACTAAGCACCAGCTCCTCTCCTCCTCTTCTGCCAATAATGGAGCAACGCCCGCAGCCCAAACTTCAATTTGATCAGCTGAGGAAATGGGCTTATTTCCCTGCATCACTGGGAATTCTTTCATTAAATTGCTGCAGTCTCCCTATCCGTCTCTTTCCAAATCTCTGCAAACTTGCCCCTTGTTTGTTTTGTTCCCTCTCTGTCTCTGCGTCTTTTTGCTCAGTTTTTCTGCCGCACTGCATGTGCTCTCTCTTTGCTGCACATTCATCTATCTCCGCTGTCTGCTCAGCTCTCCATCTTCATCGCCTTTTTCTCATCTACCGCGCCCCCCCTCTGTCCTGTGCCTTCCTTTACCCATTTACCTACATAATATAAATTTATCTCTGGCTGCAGCGCTGCCTCTTTCCTTTAAAGTCAACTCACAAGTATCAAGCTGTGGCTTCTGATCCACTGCAAAGAAGAACAGTGTGAATAGTTCCTGAAGATATGATATGAGAAAAACATTTAAATTTAAATTAAACTATATAACACAGTACTGTGGTTTATAACATATGTAAAAGACATTTTTAGACAGCAAGTTGTTTTTTTGTGCATATGTAAATGCCGCACGTGCTTTATGGCTGCTGTGCACAGCGATGATAAAGAAAGGCAAACCTGTTCATTTGGTCTTTAAAAAATCCCTGCTTCATTTCCAAGCCCACTTTTTCCTCCCTCTCTCAGTCTCAGTCTCACAGGGGACACTGTGCTATATACCTCTTTTATATGAACTCTTCCTCTTACATTATGCTGTATCAATTTTCTCTCATCTCAACCCATTTATTCCTCCTGCTCTCTTGCTCTTACTCTTTCCCTTGGCCTACATTTCATCTCCATCTCAGGGGACTCTTTTTTAAAAGATATTGACTATATATTTATCTGCAGCTGTTAAAATATGGAAATAAGTGGTGTCTCTGGTTATTCTGTGCTATTTGCTTTGAGCCTGAGATGCGTCTTACGCAATCTGTGTGTTAAAGCTAGAGATTTAGCAGCATGCATCATGGACACTCATCATGTGAATTTAACAAAGCAAAGCCTGCAAGTCAGTTTGGGGTGTGTGCATTTACACGTCTGTGTTGTGACTCGACTAACTATGACTTTTGATGTGTGCAGTCAAGAGGCCTCCAGTGATCAAAACACAGCCGGAGTCTGTCACCGTATTTAGCACTGAAGACTTCGTCATGAACTGTGAAGCCTCTGGCAACCCTTCGCCCATGTTAGTCAACACACACACGCACAAACATAAAGATCATGGTTTGATTAAGAATGAAAATGCTATATTATTCACAGGGGAGACCAACTATTGGTTATCTGGAACGGTGACCTTCCGTCTCCTTGTTCAGCTGACATCTACATATTAGCATTACATGAGAGCAAAGCTTCTCCTAGTCAGATTTCTTGTTCCATTTGGGGATAAATGTCATTAAGCCCTCGAGCAATATTTTCAAAGTGTCTTAGCTGCTCTGAAGTGGAAAAGTGCTCCGATTGCCGAGGAAAAGATGAATATCACAATTATAGCACGAGTTCTAAGTCTGACTGGGACATCTTGTGTAAATTTTGCAGCTATTCATTTGTACCCTAAATTAAGCAACATGTGAGGACACCCTATTTGTGTCATCAAAGGGACAGAATATTTGAAAGAAGAATCATTCATTCTCTTCTGTTTTTTGTTTTAGCTTCCGATGGGCAAAGGACGGGGAAGACTTTGACCCAGGCAGTGACCCGGAGCTGAAGGTCTCTGAAAGCTCTGGCTCATTCGCATTCTACACACTTAGCAACACCATGGACACGCTGAACAAGTACAAAGGCAAATACGTTTGCTACGCATCCAATGAGCTGGGGACAGCTGTGTCTAACGAGGCCATACTGAACACGGACGGTAAGAGCACGTTGACGACTCGTGAACCACCGACCGCTTGTTGAAAGATATAGCCGTGAAATATTTGCCCCAATTTGTCATTGTGTGTCCTTGCCCTCGAGGCAAGAACAACATCATTGAAATACTATCAAAGATATAAAACATCTCTATGCTAAAGAGCAAACTGCATCGCACCAGAGGAATTACAAATCTCTTAAATGTCATTTCCTGTTAGCTCTCCTATAAACGCCTTCAAGGTTCAGTTTTGAAGCAAGCTGCGGTATTTGTTGATTTATATATGGTTGATTTAAAAAGCTGTGAATGGAGACAGTGCTTTTCCTGCTTTATACAGCGCTCATCTGTTAGCAGATGGGGCTCACACTGAGAGTTAAGAGTATTGCCACCTGGAACATAATTAGACGCAATAACGTGATAATCATATACACAATCATCCACACACATACATGGGGACCCCTGAGCAAAAGTAAAGAGAACCTCTGCACATCCATCTACCTGAGTGACTGGCTCTCTCCTGGACGACCTCATCCCTCCACAGTTTCCCTGACAACGGTTTCCCCAGAAACGCTCTTGAGTTGATGTCATGTGAAGAAGCACTCTTCAGTAGCTCCTGTGAGGTTATCAACGGATGGGAGGAGGGAAAGCAAACATGTATCGCTCACAAATTAAGTCTTTTACAAGACAAAAATAAAACAAACAATGGTTCTGTTTCTGTTTTTGTAGAATCGTCAGAAGTCAGGATTTTTAGTGTTGCATAACAGCAGAAGAAAACTGATGCACATCAGCTGAAGAGCAAATGTTACTAGAAAAATTGTAACTCTATTGATCTCAATAGATACATCGATAACACATATTATACCACTTTTACATAGATAGATGTACAACAATCAACACACCAGACTGCAATCTAATAGTAGCACAGACAAATTATAGTTATGTGAAGACTAATTAAATGCATGTACACACAGCACTACAGTGGCATGGTGGTTCGCACTGTTGTCTAACTCAGCGGTCTCCAACCTTTTTTGCGCCACGGACCGGTTTATGCCCGACAATATTTTCACGGACCGGCCTTTAAGGTGTCGCGGATAAATACAACAAAATAAAACTAGTACCGGTACCGAAAAAAAGAAGATTTATTCATAACACACGTGAAAAGACCCAGGAAAACCGAGTAAACGATAAAAACGATAACAAAATAACGCCGAAAACCGATAAAAACCCTGAAAACTATACATTTCACACCTGACCCTCAACTCTCGCGGCCCGGTACCAAACGACTCACGGACCGGTACGGGTCCGAGGCCCGGGGGTTGGGGACCACTGGTCTAACAGACTCCTCCCACAGTCATGTATAGTTTGGTGATTGGTAAATCTAAATTGCTCATAGTGTGAGTGTGAATGGTTGTCTGTCTGTGTTAGCCCTCCAACAGACCGCCTACCTGTTCAAGGCGCATCCCACCTCTCACTTGATGACCAAGAAGTGAATAAGTGGAAGAAAATGGTTGTAAGCATGTAGGCACAACAGTTGAGAATCCATAATCCTAATAAACAAGATAACTTATTGAAGCCCCACAATACGCTCTCCACGTGTTATACCCAATAGGCCTGTTTTTAGAAATGTTTCTGACAGTAGAGAATCTCTCTTTGCTGTTATTAATGCAACTCTTGTGCTAAGAAGTCCTTAATCTCAATTTGCATGCTATGTTACCCACATACTGAAATAACCAAGGGCGTTTTATCAGCTCGACTACATATATGGTCTTGTGTGAGAATCTGCCCAGCAGCTTAATTTTTTAGGCCTGTCAGTGGATGTGAGACGTGGTCCACTTTAATCGTGACCTTAAAGTTCACACAGTAAAAAAAGAATGTTTGTGGGGGAAGGAAAGAAGTGAAATTTGTCTTAATAAACATGCCGGACAGATTACTGGACTGCTTCATAGCCAGCTCTCAGCTGACAGTGTTGACAATGAGCAGGATGTTTTCTGCTTATTTGAGCAGCTGGAAAATAGGCAACAGGCAGTGATCATAACACCACGAGCTCGTTTGCAACACTCCTTTCCAGAGATCAATCTCACAAAATCTTTAGAATTACTTTCCTTTAAATTTCAAAACTCTTAATCTGCTTGGCTCATGCACCGACACTGCTATAGTTTGTCTGTTAAACATTAGTTTTAATTATTATTTCTGTAGCTGTGTCATGATTTGAAATAGGATGTAAAATGTTGCTATGCATTCATTCACAGCTTTGAAGGGAACCATCATTTTTTTTTCCTGTTAGAGCCATCACAGAATGATTTTTACAATCACCAACTACTTCCACCTGTAAACTTGTTTTGTTTTTACCAATTTGGAAAATGTCTCTATTTTCACACACAGATAAGGAGCACATTGTCCTGGGATAGTTGGTCATGTTTCACATCAAATGTGTAAAATTCCATTGAAAACAAGGACACTCTAATAAGAGAAAGTTTACTACATATCAGTTTATTTGTGTTTTTAACATGATGTACTTTTAAAAACCAACATTTAAAATCAAGTATTTTTTATAATTAAAAGAATGCATCTGACATATAACTGAGTACAACTTCCAAAACAAAAATGTTTCTAATTTATGCATATCAATGTTTTGCATATAAGCCAAATGATGAACAGCGTGTCATTTACTACTACGGACACTACAGCCTGAAACACGCTGCACAAACCTCACCTCACAAGAATGAAGCATGACTCATCCTCTCACCTGCAGCAATATCATATGCCTGGGATACACAGCACTTATAAATAATCAAATATAGTAAAGTAATGTTTATATTTGTTGTTGTTGCAAGTTGACAGCGTCAAAAATTACACGTTGACATGAAGATAAATTCATATATTCAAGTGATCCTTCCAAGCCTGAACCTGTGAGAACTTTATCACTAGGACCAGCTCTTTATGATCAACACCAGCTCATATAAAATTACAGTATTTCCTGGAATATAATATTGTTTTACACGTGTACAGTGAAGCTGATTTTGCCTTTGGAGTGCGACTGACCCGCACAATTCAATTGTAAGATTGTCTCGTTGAACGTCTATATGAGCTCGTCCATCACCTACGTGTTTACTAAGACCTTTTTTCTCTCTTGCCTCCCTTTAAGTTCCCCCCTCCCAGCAGAAAGATAAAAAGGTTGATGAGACGGCTGACGAGGGAAAAAGTTTTATTCTGAAGTGTAACCCCCCACAAAGTTCTATGGAGCCTATCATTCACTGGATGGACTTAAGTGAGTACATTATCACTCCATCTCTCTGCTTCCATTAAATGCTTCCTGTCTCCAAGATTTTGTTGTGCATTTACCACTTCAGAGAAAGCAAGTTAGCAATTTATTTCTGCATCGAGACATCAACATTTCTGCAACTAGTGCTTTTTTACAATCCATGCAGGATCTACATTTTTCAGTTCCTCTCATCCTGTTGCATCTGTATCTCCTGCCCCTCTGTTATTGTCATTTTTTCCATTTCTTTTAAGCAGTTTCAATCATTTTGTCAACATTTTTCTCACTCCTTCTTTTACTTCTTTCAGGGTTGCGTCATATCGAGCTTAGTAAGCGGGTGATGGTGGGGAAGGACGGCAATCTGTACTTTGCCAATCTGGAAAGTTCGGACAGCAGGGATGACTACACGTGCAATGTCCAGTACCTGGCAACACGCACGATTCTGGCAAAGGAGCCCACCTCTCTGAAAGTCACCCATTGTGAGTTTTGTTGAAGATTATCTAAACTCATCTGACTCAGATTAAGCTGATCTAGCCTGAATTAAGGGTGGGTTCCAGTTAACAACAGCTTTATTCAAAACTTAAACCAAAATAAAAAGTCAAGGTCTTAAGGAATAAGAAAATTCAAGGCAATTTAGTTCAGATTGGTGATTTTCTGATTGTGTGTAAAACAGGATCAGAAACAACAAAACAACAATTGATCATCAGGTAATCGATTCGATGGCTTCTCTGTGGTTGAAACATGTCTTTCAGAAGAGTAAATGTGAGTCTCACTGTGGTGCTAGATAGAAAATAAATCAGAGGATGCCAGGCAGTCTGGCCTAATGTCTGGAAATCTGGCGTATCTGTACCAGCGTTCCTTGAATCCTACAACTATTGATACACTCAGAACTTTTAACAGGAGTTTAAATTATTCTCCAAGCGTGTATCATGGTTGTAAAAGTCATTCAGTTATGGAGCGGTTTTGAAAAATAACCAGTTTACGTTCATACACCTCTTAAAATCTAACTTCTTTCATTCTTAAGGACATAAATGCTACATTTAAATGTCATATGCAGTATATTAGCTGAGGCCACATAATTAAACTACACATCACCGTGTGGTGGCATGTTGTGCTGACCGAAGCAGTGACCAAATCCAGTAGGTCCCACTGAGCCAGCGGGGGGTCTTCCTCTGCTCAGCCCACATTATAATGAGATTCAGCTCACACTATGATGTGGCTTCCAGCAAGTGCGACCCAACTAGAGGTCAGAAAGATGAGCACATGTTAACATGAGACCTCTGTGTGTGTCGAGAGTCTAGATGATGATGTTTTGTTAGAAAAATAAAGTCTATCAACATGAATCCACGCCCTGCATCTCTACTTGTGTTCTTCAGAGTCTTTAAAGTGGTTGCTGTGTCAGCAGCAGAGCAATCTAAAACAATTACCCATGCATATGTATGAGTGTTTCTCTTTGTCTTTGTGGTTCCTCCTCTCTTTGTCCAGCCAACTCGGTACTGCGGAACAGAAGGCCCCAAATGATGAGACCTACTGGACATCACAGCACGTACCATGCCCTGAGGGGACAGATGCTAGAGCTGGAGTGCATCGTCGAAGGCCTGTGAGTGTCTCAGCGTGTGCTTCCAACCCCTTTAATCGGAAAACTTAAGCCTTCAATCTTACCTGTCTCTCATCCATCCACCCCACCCTACGCATTATTCCATTATGTCTTTCGCTTCTTCCTGCCAACTCTGCTTCCTGCTGCCATCTTGTCTTAATGGTCCTTATCATTCCTTCCGGCATTTCTCTTTCTCTCTCTGCCTGCTTGCTTTACTCTATGTCCACTTCCTCTCATTATTTGTCTCTCTCTTCTCTTTAATCCCTCCATACACGTCGTCCTTTCTAGTCCAACTCCAGAAGTGTCCTGGATGAGGAGGGATGGCGAGCTGTCAGAAACTCGGACCACCAAAGATATGTTTGACCGCCGCTTGCGCTTCACTAATATCTCGGAAAGTGACGGCGGCGAATACCAGTGTATAGCTGAGAACTCCCAAGGAAACACCAAACACATTTACATGTTGACTGTGGAAGGTATGTCTCTTGCGTTTCTCTATTACACTCTCATTCCCTCACACACACACATACACACATACACACATATATATATCTTGAGAGATAGTGAAAAAACACACAGCATGCTTTTATTTTCCATTACATATTTCTAGGTTGATATTTTAATCTCAATATATATGATGTGGTTTGTTGACCATTAGAATATTTTCGGGGGTTTTCTGTGGGTAGCTGCATAGACCGAGACCTCCCTCACTAACGTTTTTTGGAACTGCCATAAATTTGGGTTGTTTGTGAGAGCCTGTTAAAAATAACATCAGTCACAAGAGATGCCACAGAAGCAGAGACATCTTGTGGTTCACACTACACAATCAAACTGCAGAAACACCAGATCCTGCCATTTCCTCAGCTCCTCAGTGTCTTTCATAAGAATAGCTCTGCTTTGTAAACTTCCATGTTGAAACTAATGGGGCTCATTTTAAAGTGCAACCTCTTATTTTTTTTAAAAAAAATTCCCTAAAAATGTAACACAGCTGCTTTTTTTATGTTTCAAAAAAAGTTTACCACTATGCTATATCGCCTCGTCTTTTAACAACACTCTGTAAACTCTTGGGCACTGAGGAGACCAATTAGTCTGAGCAAATTACAAAAATGTTTTCCAACTCCTGACTAATTAATGATGCGCCAAATGTTTGCAATGCATGCCAGGTCCAGACTGCAGAGACACAGAGACTGTTGTTATGTGGTTTGGCCTTATATCGCCGAACGCTTTCTCTGGGGAGGATGTTATTTGGGTGGCAGCATATGTCACACAAAAACATCGCTGGGCATTGATGGTACCTTCACAGATGTGCTAATTATAGTTATGTACACCCATGCTGTCAGAGATTATGGCTTCTGAACAGTTTAGTCTCTTACGGTTTAGAGTGGAGGATTCACGTTTCATGCTTTCCAAGGAGGATTTTTTACAATTTGAGAGGACAACTGAAATTAATGGAGAAAATGAGACTAACACAAGCTGCAGAGAAAAAATGTTACAGAATATAAACCAGGAAACGATAACACACAACAAAACACATACACTTTGCACAAGAAATTCAAAAACTGAAAGCATCAATGTAATTAACTAAAAAACTCAAAAACAATCCCCCAAACCAGAATTAATAATAAACGAGGGCACTCAGAGTGTGCAACTGTCCCCCAAGGGCTAAAACATTCAGGTTTTATGCTGATGTCAGCATTGGTAATATGGAAATTTAGTTTAGTGTATTAATCTTTTTGTGTCATTGTGAAGTCATATAATGGATATTAAGGGGCTCGTGGCTCAAGAGTTGGGAGTTCGCCTTGTAATCGGAAGGTGTAAAGCGCTTTGGGGTCCTTAGGGAGTAGTAAAACGCTATACAAATACAGACCATTTACCATATTAAAAATGAATGTTTTAAAGAGCAGTGTTGGGAAGGTTACTTTTAAAATGTATTCCATTACAGAATACAGAATACATGCCCCAAAATGTATTCTGTAACGTATTCCGTTACGTTACTCAATGAGAGTAACGTATTCTGAATACTTTGGATTAGTTAATATATTATCATGCTGTTTACAACTACATGAATGTAATATTGCTGTGATTTATTACTGTTACTGAAGGTCCGCGGCTCCGAACCGTAGTAAAGGGACCTCTGGCTAATACGGGTTCCCTGTCGGCTCGTAGCCGAAAACTAGCTTTACTTTGTTGTCTGGGTCAACTTTGCTTGCGAGAGACAGAGAGAGGCGTTGAAAGGCTGCTCCAACGGAACTTATTGTTTTTGGAGGAAAACACGAACACGGTGTACAGTCGAGTCTTAATAGCTTACTTACAACTGGGCTCGTCAGGCTCTCTTCTTGGCTGCAGTGGTTATTATTATATTTACATGCTTCCAGCTCCCGTTTCTGCTCGATGACAGCTCGTACTTTTCCTTTTTCTCCCTCCTCGCGCTCACAGACACATAACGGGTATGGCAGTCCATTCTCCCTGCAGCACGGACTACACTGCCCATGATGCTACATTCTTTGCTACATGCTACATTCTTTAGAGCTATACTTGTAGCATTCTGCCTATTAGCTTAGCACAACAACAACAACAAAAGGCGCTCTCTCGCCCAGGAAACGCGCAGAGAGAGAGAGCGTCACCCTGTAACCCTGACAACCGTAACGCTGCCGCCTGGAACAACAGAACGTAGCTGTCAAACAAAACCCAAACAGTCCTGACCCGCCACAGTATGAAACAGGGAAGTACCGCCGTGTAATCCATTTATTTCAACAAAGTAACTGTATTCTAAATGCCACCTTTTTAAACGGTAACTGTAACGGAATACAGTTACTCATATTTTGTATTTTAAATACGTAACGGCGGTACATGTATTCCGTTACTCCCCAACACTGTTAAAGAGCTAAAACATGACTGATATATTGCTTGAAAAGTTGGGAGATGGAAATTAAAGCTTTTTCCTAATTCATGTGGTCCTGAGCTTTGCCCTATTACCTTGAACCATTACATACTAAAATGCTGTATTTAATTATTTTAAACCATATGTTTGAAGCAGGATTTGAAGAAGTCTTCTCTAAGTTGTAAAAACTTGTGATTTTAAGATATATTCATGCAGTGTGTGATTTTGCATAAGTGTATGGCCTCTTTGTGATGTCATAGGGTTTTATATTTAAAAAAGTGTGTTGTGAAGCTCCCTCCATGACCTTTTTTCAATCAACAATTTTGACAAAGAGCAGTGTTGTGATCACTTGCTTCATTTTTTTGTGCTTTTGTTGATTTGTAGGTAGTACAAACTCAGTCTTATAGTATTTTGCTTGTACTATTCGGGACTGATATATTCTGTCACTTGCAGCTGCACCTTATTGGATCAAGGAGCCGGTCAGTCAGCTATATGCCCCAGGTGAGACAGTCAGATTAGACTGTCAGGCAGATGGCATTCCCTCTCCTCTCATCAGCTGGACCATCAACGGAGTCCCCATCTCAGGTCAGTGCACACACCTTAACATGCGCCACCACCATCTCCTGGCACTTAAGATGTACTGACAGCGTGTACTCTTTAACAGGAGTTGATAAGGACCCTAGGCGTACTCTGACAGCAAGCGGATCTCTGATCCTAGAGGATGTGAACTTTGGAGACACTGCCATCTATCAGTGTCGGGCCTCCAATAAACATGGAGCCATCCTCACAAACACCAATGTTTATGTCATCGGTGAGTGCTAGTCGTTACGTGCTGTTTGTTTAACTGGATTTTGAGTTTGTTCTCTGTGTATCTCATTTGTCTTTGTGGGATGTTTCAGAGCTGCCTCCCCAGATCCTCACCGATGATGGGAATACATATGCGTATACAGAGGGCCAGAAGGCTTTACTGGAGTGTGAGACCTTTGGCTCTCCTAAACCAAAAGTGATATGGTGAGGCGGTGTTGCATATTCCATCGTTTGCTGGCAGATTTTCCTATTAAAACATTCTAAAAAGGTGATATTATTGCGTGGGTAGGTCTTCATGTGCATAAATTAACAGCTAAGTGTTGTTACATCTGGGCTGTGACTGGGAATTCTGTCAGTGTGGCAAATATCCAATCAGGCTTTGCTCCTCGTAGTAAGACAGGAAAAGTGGCTTTTAAGTTATTAAATTTATCAGCCGCTGCAGTTGCTGAAAACCCCTTTTTTAAAAAAAAGAAAATCACCCGCCAAATTTCTGATGTGTGTGTTGGTTTTTAAATTGATGAGTGTGTGTGTGTGTGTGTGCGTTTCACAGGGAAAGAAACAACGGCAGCTCCTTCCTTCTAGCAGATCGCAGAGTTAACCCTCTCAGCAACGGGTGGCTCGAGATCGCTAACGTCACCCACGGCGATGACGGGATCTACACCTGCACTGTGCCAAATTCCAATTTGTCAATCAGTGTTGAGCTGGAAATATTCAGTCAGTGACTCTCACATGCTTAGAGACATAGTAACTCTTGGCAACTTTATTTATTACTTGTACCTCCTGCAGCTTGTCTCAGCATTGTATTGTTTGCTTTCTTCTGCAGATAGGACCGTGATTCAGTCACCCCCACAGGCTCTGAAGGTCCGGGCTGGAGAGAGAGCCATTTTCACCTGCACGGGCCTCGTTGACCCCAGACTCGACCCTCCTTTCATTCAGTGGAGAAAGAACAACCAGAAGCTGGCTGATTCCAACAGTGATGAAAAGTGAGACATTTTGATATCTGAAAATAAAGAGGATCATTTTGGAAATCATGTTTGTTGGGGCGGGGAATGAAGAGTTAGAGGGGAAGGATGATGATAATAAATTGTAATTCATGATGACGATGACTGTATTTCCTCAGGTATACAATGGAAGGACCGGATCTCAAAATAACTAATGTGCAGCCAGATGATGAGGGCGTGTACACCTGTGAGATCATCACAAAACTGGATGTAGCAGAAGCCAGGGGTACCCTCACCTTATGGGGTAAGACCACTGACCACATATGACCACAAACCCTGTAAACAACAGGCTTAAAATCATTCTGTAGTTATAAACTCCACCCCCACAAGAAACAAACTCCTTTAAAACCTTTATTGTGCATGTAGTGCATAGGTAGTCATGCTAGTAATAATACTGATGTCCCCTGTCAGATCGTCCAGACCCTCCCATCCTCCTACAGATCTCTGATCCTAAGGATCGTACTGTCACCCTCAGCTGGACTCCTGGAGATGACCACAACGGCCCAGTGACAGGTGCAGTACAAACACAGCTCTCATTTCTAGAAATATGGACAAATTTATTAAACCCCTCAAAATATGACTATCCAGAGTTGGGACCAGGAAGCAGAGTTGCAGTCTTACACGCCTCTCTGCAGCTTCTCTAGTTCATGCATTTATTACTTCCAGGCTGGACTACTGCAATTCATTATTATCAGGATGTCCAAAAAACTCACTGAAAAGCCTTCAGCTAATCCAAAATGCTGCAGCAAGAGTCCTGACAGGGACTAGAAAGAGAGAGCATATTTCTCCTGTTTTGGCTTCCTGTTAAATCCAGAATTGAATTCAAAATCCTGCTCCTCACATACAAGGTCTTAAATAATCAGGCCCCATCTTATCTTAATGACCTTGTAGTACCATATCACCCTATTAGAGCACTTCGCTCTCGCTCTGCAGGCCTACTTGTTGTTCCTAGAGTATTTAAAAGTAGAATGGGAGGCAGAGCCTTCAGTTTTCAGGCCCCTCTTCTGTGGAACCAGCTTCCAGTTTGGATTCAGGAGACAGACACTATCTCTACTTTTAAGATTAGGCTTCAAACTTTCCTTTTTGCTAAAGCATATAGTTAGGGCTGGACCAGGTGACCCTGAATCCTCCCTTAGTTATGCTGCAATAGATGTAGGCTGCCGGGGGATTCCCATGATGCATTGAGTTTTTCCTTTCCAGTCACCTTTCTCACTCACTATGTATTAACAGACCTCTCTGTATTGAATCGTATCTGTTATTAATCTCTGTCTCTCTTCCACAGCATGTCTTTATCCTGTCTTCCTTCTCTCACCCCAACCGGTCGCAGCAGATGGCCCCGCCCCTCCCTGAGCCTGGTTCTGCCGGAGGTTTCTTCCTGTTAAAAGGGAGTTTTTCCTTCCCACTGTCACCAAAGTGCTGCTCATAGGGGGTCATATGATTGTTGGGTTTTTCTCTGTATCTATGAAGCGCCTTGAGGCGACTTTTGTTGTGATTTGGCGCTATATAAATAAAATTGAATTGAATTGAGTTGAATTGAAACACATATAGTTGCACACTTTTAAGCACTGACATGTACAAAACCTTATACTTCACCTAACCTTAAAAACTACATATTAAGCCTATCTCTGTCACCAGAAGGAGGACACATCCTCATCACTGCAAAACCCCCACAACACAATCATACAGACATGCACAGACACAGCTGTCTTTCTCCTACTTCAGAGTATTGGATTAGACACAGAAATAGGGAAAATGGAAGAATTAGGTCAGGACATTGTCCACAGTTGCTTTTTCTCACATGAAGCACACAGCTGGACATCTGCCATATTGGATATGTTCTAACTGCTAGAAACACAATGCTTGATTTAGGCAAGCGTGGCATCCTTTTGGGGTGTGCGGGAAGCGGGACACATAACATGACAACCTGTAAACAGATTGTCTCTACAACAATAACCAAAAACACAAGAAGACAGACACGCACACGGTTTGAGTGCTCAAATCGCTCAGAAAAGCTTATAGCTGTACAATAAATTCAGTTCAGTTGTATTTATGTAGCACCAAATCACAACAACAGTTGCCTCAAGGAGCTTATATTGTAAGGTAAAGACTCTACAATAATAGAAAGAAAACAGAGAAAACCCCAACAATCAGGTGACACCCTATGAGCAAGCTCTTTGGCGACAGTGGGGAGGAAAAACTCCCCTTTTAGCAGGAAGAAACCTCTGGCAGAACCAGGTTCAGGGGAGGGGCGGGGCCATCTGCCGTGGTCGGTTCGGTGTGAGTTGAGAAAGACGGGACAAAGACAGACACAAATGCAGCTTTATGAGTGTTGAGTGTTTAGTTATGTTTCCATTACTTCCTTGGGATAATGTCCTTTCTCCATCATTCCTTGACTTTTGTCGTAGAGTATGTGGTAGAGTTTGAGGACCAACGTTCGAATGAGAGCGTCTGGAAAATGCTGGCCAGAGTTAGCGGAAACAAAGAACGTGCCGTTCTCTCCCTGTGGCCCTTCATGTCCTACCGTTTCCGGATCATTGCCATCAATGATGTGGGCAAGAGCGACCCTAGCAAACCATCTGGAATACACAACACACCTGCTGAAGGTAAAAGCCATGGATCTGTAGCTATATGTTTATGAACTGTCACAGTAAATCCCAAACAACACTAAACCATCTCGTTTGCTAATCCCAGCTCCAGATAATAACCCTAAAGATGTCAAGAGCGAGTCCATTGAACCGAACACTCTGGTCATCACCTGGAAGGTATATCTCTTACCTGAATGCACCATTTGGTCAAAGCGGTTACTGATGATATTTGAGAAATGGTCTTATTTGGCTGCTGCTCCCGTCTTTACAGAAAATGAACAAAACCGAGGTCCACGGACCTGGCTTCACGTACTGTGTGCAGTGGAGACAAGCAGTGGGAGGTGGGCCCGACTGGCACGAGAGAAACGTAACAGAGCCGCCTTTCCGTGTTGACAATGTCGGGAACTTCTCTGCATATGAGATTAAAGTTCAGGCTTTCAATGAGATAGGGAGGGGACCTGAGCCAGACCCAGTCATAGGCTACTCAGGAGAAGATGGTACTATATTTTTTAAAAAAACGATTTCTTTTTCAGCAGCACACTTTTCTTTTCCTGGGATTTCTTCTACTTGGCATTCTAACCCGTCTCCTTCCTGTCTGTCATTGGCGCTCAGTTCCTTTAGAGGCCCCGATGGATGTGGGTGTTGAAATAATAAACAGCACTACAATCAAAGTGACCTGGGCACCTATAGACAAAGAGACGGTCAGAGGACACCTGCTGGGATACAAGGTACTGCCCTAGTATCTCATCTGTTGTTTGGCCTGACGTATGCATGAATAATACATGAGTGGTTTTAAAGTGGAGGCAGACAGATCGTAGCTTCGTGGCGTCAGGGTACTTTGTAGTTTCAAGGTTGTAAAGCCCTTTCTCCCCCTCAAAATTTATCTCACACTCTAGAAATACTCCTTAACTTTCCTTTTATTTTGGTTTTTTATGATTCATGTTCTAGTAAATGCTCCGTCCCTGCTTTTAAAGTCTTAGAGAGCCAAATGAGAACATCAACAGAGTCATAATATAAATGTAATTAAATGCAATAAATGTTACAGTTTTCCTCATTTGCTTGGGCTCAGTTAATGAATGAGAGCTAAACCTGTCGAAAGGATGACGAGCATCATGAACAGCATTTTGTTTTCTTTGTCAGGTCTTTCAAATGTTTCAGAACACTTAAACAATTGTCTCATCCCAGCTTTGAGATTTAATTATTGTATATGTCCTTGTGTTCCAGATAGGTCACATTTCTATCATCCAGATAGTTTTTGCCTCCAAAATATGTTGGCATGTAAATCATCCGTGCAGAATACTCCATATAAATGTCCAAATCTGTTGGTGTAAGCCATGAGTATGAGTACTGGATAATATGTTTTTTTAAATTGATCGCAACAATGTTAGAGAGAAATAAGGATGTGTGGTGGTGAAGCAAGGAGAAGAAGTTTCAATACCTGTGGCCAACCATCCAAAGCAAAGGACAGAGCACATGAGAGGGAAGAAGAGAGTGCAGGCAGGGTGGAGTGTCAGGGTAATTTGTGACACAAGGATAGCAGCAAGTGTGAAAGGGAAGGTCTACAAGATGGCAGTGAGACCTGCTGTGATGGATGATTTGGAAACTGTCCTTCTAACAAAAAGAATTTGGTTAGGAGCGATCAGGACGTACGGGGTTAGAAATGAGAACATCAGAGCAACGGCTCAGGTTTGGACACAAAGCTAGAGAGGAAAGACTGAGATAGTGAGGACATGTGCAGAGAAAGGAGTGGATTTATTAAATAAAGCTGCCAGGCAGGAAAAAAAGAGGAAGACCATCAAGGATGAGGTGAAGAAGGACATGAAGAGGGTGGTAAGGATACGATGAGATAAAGGGAGATGATCCACTGTGGTGACTTGTAAGTGCCTGAAAGAACAAGAAAGAACAGAGGATGTTTATCATTTGTTATCCTGCCAAACTGAGCTGTTTTGGGAGATTCATCTTCAGATTCAGTGACTTCAAAACTTAAAAAACTTTGAAAGAAGCATCTATGTCCAGCGACCATCTTTGAACAGAGGCGGTGGTTTACGACACCAACTCTCTGCCATCTATAATCCAGTTTTGAGTTCCCTCCCCAGACGCCTTAACGCCCACAGGAATTCGCATGATAAGGTGGGGCCAGGTTTCACAATGAGCTCACCCGAAACTCTGGCTGATTGGGACCCACACCCAGTTTCACACCTTGGCTCAGGCGATTAGAGGATCATCAGGGGGTCCTTTTGTCCCTCTGTGGGGGGAAACTCCCACTAGGTTTATATCTGGGACTCTCCACCATTTGACCTTAGAACTGAAGAAGCTTCTTGGATGAAGGTGAAACGTCTTCAAGTAACTTAAAGAAGTCCAGACGCTTTTCTTTGCAAGCTCCTTGATGATTGAGAACCTTCACAGACATAACTTCAAAACTGTTCAAAGAAATGTGCCTGAGCAATTGAGATAAACTGTAATTTTCCAAATATAAATGAAAAAATAAATCCTCATTTGTGATGTCCTCTTTTGCCAGATCCACTATACCAGGAAAGTGCATAGGAGCCACCACCGAGGCCGCAGGGCACAAGAGTTAGAAAGCACTGTGGTGGTGAAAACGGAGCCCAACGAGAAGAAGAAGGTGATCAGTGATCTGAGGCCGTTCTCCAACTACACCCTTAAGGTGACCGTATACAACATAAAGGGAGAAGGACCCTTCTCTGAGGCGCTGCCCTTTGAGACTCCAGAGGGAGGTGAGAATAAATGGGTTAAAGAGGCTAGAAATAAGGCTATGACGAAGTGGTTAAAGATGTTTTATTGCAGATGATAAAAATAAGAGGTCAAGAAACATGGCAAAGGGAGAGGGAGAACTATAGGCATGAAGAAAAAAGAAATGAGACTGGTAGCAAGGGGTGATGATAGAGTGATGTGATGATAGATATTACTAAGTACATTATCATCATGCATTTTTTGTATTTCTGCTAGTCCCTGGTCCTCCCTTGACCCTGACCCTAGACAGCCCATCAGAGACAGAAATGACCCTCCACTGGACACCTCCTGGCCAGCCCAATGGAGTGCTTATTGGATATCTGCTGCAGTACCAACAGAGTGAGCATGTGTCTATTTCAACCTTGCCAGCAAAGTGAACATTGAGTAAAATCCTTCAAGTTGGAAGTTCTTCTCTGCAATCAGACATCGGAAAAACGAGCAATGCATCTCCAGTGAAATCAATAGTGCTAAAAATGTCAAAAGGAAAGCATCCTAATGAGCTTATCAGTCAGTTACTTGTCACCATGAACAATACATTATCCATACATGTGTTGACAACCAAAAAGTGATTAAATGGTTTTTCGGCACTGCTGTGGTCAGTTACAGAGAGTGATGACAGCCCCATGCAGGTGGAGACAATAGATGACCCCACAGTCACCCACATCACCCTGAAGAACCTGGACCATAAGAGCCACTACCGTTTCTACCTCAGGGGGCGGACTGCTGCTGGGGATGGAGTACCTACAACGATGAAGGGTGCCACTATGCTGGATGGAGGTATAAAGCCGATTCAGTCTTTTAATATGTAAAAGCTATTAAATTGAACAAAAAATTTGATTTGCACTTGTCTGAATGCATTACAGTAGTTCCTATGAACATCAGCCTGTCTGTGGGGGAAAACGCAGTGAACTTTAGCTGGGTACCAGAAAAGAGACGCAGGAATGTTGGCTTCCAGATCCAATACCGCAACAAGAACGGTATAATAGTCACACTAATCTGTGCATAAGTTACGCATCTTTGCATTCAACCTTTTAAAAGGATTATTACCTTGTGGGAGTAGCTACACAATCCCGAACAAGAAAAGAAAAAGACACAGGTTTCTTGCTGTGCTTCTGCAGATGGCAATAAATGGAAGACGACAGAGAAGGTGAACTCCTCTCAGTCTTTCTACCAGATCCAGGGCTTGACTCCTGGCTCCTATTATTCTTTCCAATTTATCTACAACAACACGACCTTCTTCAAGACTGGAATCGAGACAGAAGGAACAGGTACTATGAGCCTTCATTCATCCTCTTTCCTTTTATCCCTACTGCTCTCTCCTCTGGGTTTCCCGCAGCTAAAAATATAAAGCCTGATCCTACAGAGAGTGTCTTGCAGTTCTTTCTCTGCCTGTGAAGTGCTTTCAAAGACTTTTGTGAAAAGAGAGCTTGGTTAGCCATATGAAATGATCCATTACTTGTGTTTGTTTGCTGTATTTTGCTGTATTCTTTGGTTCCCTGGTGAAATGGCAGCCTGTCAGAATACATAATGATCTGTCTCCTTTGCTCTAGATTCTACTCCTTCTTTTATCTTGGTCTCCCTATCTGTCTCATACTTCCCGTTTGCCGTGTATTTCATTCCTGCTTCCTGTTACCAAAAAAAGCTCTAACTCCTTTTTCCACCACCATCTTTTTTCCTCTCTTAAGGAGTAACAGAGATGCAGCCAAGCTTTGCAACACAGGGCTGGTTCATTGGCGTTGTGAGCGCCATCGGGCTGTTGTTGCTGATCCTGCTCATCCTCTGCTTCATTAAGAGGAGTAAAGGGGGAAAGTACTCAGGTCAGTGTGACCAACCCTGATAAGTGTTTAATATTAGGAGCTATTAAACTGAAGCTTGATGAGCAGACATTCTCCCTTTTTTAAAAGTCCACACAAGTTTTGTGTGGGCAATGCTGGCCAGTCTGGAGCCATAAAGCTGTCCGACGCTGCTGTAGAAAAAGAAGCGAAACACTTACTGCACCACAGTAAATATATTATATTGACTGGGGAGAATATTGCGTGTTCTTGCGTGTAACTTTCTGATCTGAACAGTGTTTCCAACTGTAAATATCTGTCCCATTTCACTCAACCTGCTTCCTCATGCAGCTGTCATGTCAAACATGAGACAGACCTCTAAGCTTACACTTCCTTGCTTTGACAGTAAGCAATAATCTCTGGCTCTTTCTGAAAAAGCCAAAAAACGTAAAATAATGGTCCATGTCTGACTGGAAAAAAAAACAGGTGGTTAAAAAAATAGTTGTTTATATCAAACAGAGAATGTATTCCTTTCAGGGTTAGGCAGACACTGTATTTACTTGATATTTACAGAACCATGTTTGATATGAAAATGTGAAAAATGTGCAGGTTTAAAGCCACTTCACTTAATTTTAAAATGTTGCAAATTGTAGTTTTTTTCCTTCTCTGTACTATTGCTATGAATTCAGACTTTTCTGTCGTCGACAAACGATCACAGTGAGATTTGGGTGTAGCAAAAACATACTCCATAGTTGAATAAAGGAGAAAAAAATAAAAAAGGAAAAAACAAATCACATTGTTATGTAGATGTTTTTGCAAACATATCGAAATTTGAAAACGGGAAAAAAAAAAGAGTCAATTTAGTGTCACTTAGTGAAAGTAGTTACATTACAATTTAAGCTAGGATTGCGCTTGTGCCCTTAATTAAAAAACAGACTTTTAGCAATTTTCACATGAGAGAGAAGTGAAGACAAACCAAATAATAAATCTGATGATACCTACCGCTATTCTAATTGGCTGTTATATTTTTAGAAAACCAGTGAGAACTTAAAGCTATAATACAGATAAACTGATACTATCTACAGATAGTCCAGCTTTTTTGCTCCACCTAAGCAGCCTTGATGTTATCTTGCTTTTTAATAAAACTTCACTGTTGAGATCTGAGACTTACAGTGGCTTTAGATAGAAACCAGATTAAAATCTGACTATAATGAAATCTGTCTTCACATTCTCAGTGAAAGATAAAGAGGAGGGCCCAATGGACTCGGAAGCTCGGCCCATGAAGGATGAAACTTTCGGAGAGTACAGGTGTGTCATCTGAATTTATGCTGTTTCCTTGAATGCTTTGTTACGTTTCTGCACATTGATTTCTAACACAGCCCTGATTCCCTCAGCACTGCTTGGTTTTCCTAACCCTCTCTGTTCCTTTCATTGTCCCTCTCCTCCCTAATGCCTGCCCCTGTTATGCAGATCTCTAGAAAGGTATGCTGCGATATGATTTAATATCCTTAACCCACTTAATTTTGACCTCTGCCAATGCCTCACTTACCTTCTGCCTTCCCATAAACATTCAGACTAATTTTAATGTAATATATTTGTTTACCGATTGCATTATGCTCAACAGTTCAAAACCCAATAATGTTCACCTCACTGTAATGTGAGAAAGCAAATAGTCACGATTTATAACCTGGAACCGACTATTTTTAAAAAAATTACTTAAAATATTTGTACATAATATTCAACCTTTGGCATGTAGCACTGCATTTTTCGTATGTATCATGTTAACATTTCTTCTGTTCTTCATGCTGCAGTGATCTTGAGGAGAAGCGAACAGCCAGCCAGCCGTCCCTGTGTGAGAAGAGCAAGCTGTACAGCGAAGACAACCTCGACTTCAATGGCAGCAGCGCCATGACCACAGAGCTCAACATGGATGAGTCTCTGGCCAGCCAGATCAGTCGTCCCAGTGGCGGTCCAGAAGGTTTCCACGGCCTGCCGGAGAACGCCCCGCTGAACCCCTCTACCTTCTCTCCCGCCACCAATGGCGTGCCCAACTCAGTCACCATCCTCGATTAACCCCCACACATCCACCGGGGACCATCAGACCAAAATATGTCAACACGTATGTGCCCATATGCTCCTGTTCCCTACTGACTTGCTGATCTGTACTTCGACGACTAATAAACAATCATATTCAGATGTCCCTGGCAGCCATCTGATTGACTAGACTATATTGACCAAAGGAGTGTCCAAAGTAGTGGACAGCAATTGCGATATAAGCCCGACTGACATGAACATGCCCTTTGACCTCCCTTCATTTTCCTGTGCAGTTTACAACTAATGAAAACGACTAACATTCATTTCTCTCGCTCCTCTTTCGTTCTCTCAGCAAACAACAGCGCAGATGCATAAAGACAGAATGTTGTACAGTTAGAAATATCAGGGGGTGTAGGTATGGTCATGTAAAGATGCAGAGTAGTGCATTAAAAGTAAAGGATGATGGTAGAACCCAGTGTAGGGAACAAGACAGCTAATGCTGCTGTAAAAAAAAAATCTTGAATCTTAGATATGAATCATGTTTGATGTACTTCCCACATGATTTTGTCTGTCTAATTGCCATTTAATGTCTCCGATTGTACTTGCCAGTGACATTTTTTTCATTTTACAAGCGTGTTTGAATACCAAACATCATTTTTTTTTGTTGCTGTTGTTGTTGTTGTGTCATCTTTTGTTACGTAATCATTTTTCACATTGTTTTCTATACTATTTATATAAAAAGCTACGGCACATTTCATAGATTAACATGTTTTCAGCGAAATCAAGTGAAGCCAAGTTTCTTACTATTTGGATGCATTAAGTGGAACTTGCTGTGAAAATGCTGAGTAGCATCTGGTGTATATAGCTGCATCTACACTTATCTATTTAGCCATATTACAGTATTATAGATCCTTATAAGTTCCTGTGCCTGCTGGGTCTGCTTAAAGCACCAGATTGATGTCATTACTCTCTCGCCTTCCCACCAGAAGTGTAATGTCATTTTTGAAAACGATGTTGTAATTTTTTTGTGTGTCGAGACCTATGTGTAGTTTTCTGTATCGCTGTCTTTGTCTCTTTCTACGCTGTATTAAAACATTGTCTCTAATTAACAACCTTTCATACCTGCTCATCTCATACTAAACAAACTGAGGTGCAGTATTTATGTATATTTCAGATAAGAGGGTGGCGTCTAGCGCGCGAACACTCTCTCAAGTTTTATTTTCAAACCTTCCTCAATGCAAGCTGATATTGTTGACAGTTGTAAAGGCTGCCATTTGATATATGATAAAGGTTAAAAAATAGTTGTTTATATCAAACAGAGAATGTATTCCTTTCAGGGTTAGGCAGACACTGTATTTACTTGCTTCTGAAAATAATCCGAGCTAAAAAGGTAAAAGGAGAGTAAAGTCACAGGAAGAGCCGGGACCATTTGTTTTCCCTCTGAATGTAAATACAACCCTTACAGAACCATGTTTGATATGAAAATGTGAAAAATGTGCAGGTTTAAAGCCACTTCACTTAATTTTAAAATGTTGCAAATTGTAGTTTTTTTTCCTTCTCTGTACTCTTGCTATGAATTCAGACTTTTCTGTCGTCGACAAACGATCACAGTGAGATTTGGGTGTAGCAAAAACATACTCCATAGTTGAATAAAGGAGAAAAAAATAAAAAAGGAAAAAAAAAATCACATTGTTATGTAGATGTTTTTGCAAACATATCGAAATTTGAAAAACGGGAAAAAAAAGAGTCAATTTAGTGTCACTTAGTGAAAGTAGTTACATTACAATTTAAGCTAGGATTGCGCTCGTGCCCTTAATCATCCAGCAATGCAGTGCAGTGAATATCTGTGGAGTTTTTGTCTGATGAAGTTGTGCGGGGCAGAAATGCAGTGAGCCACAGGGAACACTTAAACGCGATACTCTCCCTTCTCAAACAAAAGCTCGCCACTGGCCAAATATCAACCGTAGCCTCCCAGGTAGAATATGAGATGTCTAAAGAGGCCAGTGGCACTGAAGGAGGTTTGTGTAAGCTCCCTGTTGTTGGTTAAACAGACACACTCAGGACAAATAAAGCTTTTAAAAAAAAATCTATTTTCATACAGGAGCGACGAATGACGCAAGATATGCCAATATTCTAACTCAACTATCTGCTGCTAAACAACTGTGTGTCAGTGTTTGGGGGCAAATGTTAGCTCTGAATGAGGAATGAGTGTACACACACAGATACTCACTCGACTGCCGCTCACTCTTTGCTTTTCATGTTTTGTAGGGGAAACCTGGGGATGCTGGCCTTTGCTTTCTCACTGTGGTTGTTCTTTCTTTTTTTATATAGCTAAAGAAGAAAAATCGATTGAAAATGAATTGGTTTGTGTAGAGAAGCTTCTCTAGGACTCAAAAACAGACATTTTAAGTGGAAGTAAGACGAAACAGAAGGGGCACGGGAGGCCAGGGGGTGTGCGCTGCTGCTGGGGATGATATGCCTCTTCACAGAGTGTGGGGTGCAGTATTAGCACAATATGATGATGCCTATATTTGTCGTGGGTGGATGACTGGAGCTGTGGGTCTTCTGCCACTTTTGGGGCCAATATTGTAACTGCATTATGAAGCTACTGCTGTAACTGGATATATGACTGAAAAATAAAGTACGTGGAACAATCTGTACCAAAACAGGCTCCCATTTTTTTGTCACTAATCAGAAATAACCGTGTTAATTGGGAGGAAATCTATGTCACTTATGTTATGATTAATGTTCATCCAGTTCACACTGATTCATTGATTAACCAGGTTTATTTAGCCCAACGCCACAGGAGGACAAGCTAATGTCAGGTCACTGGCAGTCAGCGGGAGCTGGTGTTGAATTGATAAAAGTAGTCCTTGGTGGGTTTGTTGGTGTACAGCCTCTTATTCAGGTACTCTTGCCTGGGACAGAAACAGAAATTTAAACACAGTAAGTAGCTTGTCCCCCCAAATGTTTATAAAATCTGAAATCTATATTTCCATATTTTATCACCTAAGCCTAAAACACATTTGCTGATTAGTGTCTAATCAGAAAGTGTGTGAATATGTGCGCCGTGCTCACTGTGCCAGCTGCTCTCGGGCCAGCTGCATGTTGTAGCGGTCCATCTGAATTCTCCGCTCTCTGCTCAGCTCGGCTGCTCTCAGGTCCTCCTTCTCGGCTTCTCTGGACAGATTCAGCAGCTTCAGGTCCCAAGCTGCTTCACGGATCTTTTCAGCATCTCGCTGTTTCTGAAGGCCGAGAGGAAATAAATCTAAAAACGCACTAAACTTTGCAAAGCTTCAGAGCCAAATAATCTGCTGGAGGTCTTATGGCTTGGTAACTGGATCCACCCAAATGATTTTTTCTGTGTTAGCACTTTATGTTCATGCTTATTCTCGCCACTATTGCATCTTGAAATCAATGTTGATCACGTTAATCCAGGTCCAGGCACTAATGGAAAGTTTGGGGCCTTATTTTAGTACACTAGAAAGACTAGAAAGATACCATCATCCTGAATAAGGAGAAAACTGATATACGCTGGTATATTTTTTAAATATCTCCAGCACACTAAAATAAGACCTTTTATTACTTCAAACCAACTTTCAGTGCCTGGATGCTGGTTTGAGCACCAGCTGGCTTGATGGACACTAGTAGTGCTCCTGCTACATTTACTAGCTTCCAATTAGTTTTAGAGTTGATTTTTAAATGTTAGTGCTTTTTTAAGGTGACGCAATGTTTGCGACCTCAATATCTATCTGACAAGCTAGTAAGCTACGCGCAGACCTCATGGATTATTTACAGAGTCTTAAGCAACACTGGTGATGTGGCTTTTATCTTTTCTGATTCGCTGCTGAAACAACCTTCTGAATCACATCAGGAGTACTCCAACATTTGCAGTGTGTAAAACAACACAAAAAGGAGGGACAAACCTAAGTTGAACAGCATTTCCACTGTGGGAGAAGAGCTACAAAAACCTGGGTATTCACATCAATAACAGACTGGACTGGAAATGCAACACTGAGGCTTTCTGGGTCATTTAATGAATTCAGTAAAACACTATTGTCTGTTACTGCTAGTGCAATCTTCTTTGTAGGTTTGTTTTGGGGTGGCAGCGTCAGAGCCAGTCACGCTGGAAAGCTGAACAAGCTGATTAAAGGCTGAGTCTGTGCTGGGGACTAGCCTGAAGCCCCTAGAGGAAGTTATTAAGAGCAGGATGTTGCACAAACTGCTAAACATACTGGACAACACACGACATCCCCTTCATGACTGTTGTCAGCAGGTGACTCCCTTAACTCTGCTTTAATAATGACTGATATTAGTATTTTAATGTATTTTAAAAGTATTTTAGTTTAGTTATTTATTTCTTTTTGTTTTATGAACTTTAATTCTACTTATTTTATTGGTTTTAAATGATCATTTATACTCATCTGTCAATAGTTTTAATTATCTTAATATATTTCTCTATTTTATGGACTGAAGGTGTAGATCTCATATACATGTATATTTTTACTAGTAATATTGCACTGTTGCTTTTTTGGTTGTTTTTACTTGTGATTACTAGGGGTGGGGGAAAAAATCGATACTGTGTAGCATGGTGATATTTTGTTTGCTAATAATGTATCGATACAGGGACAGCAGAAATCGATATTTTGTTACAAAAAAGGTTTTTGTGCTCTGACTTCAGAGCATGTTGATCCTTTTTCTGAGCAAGAATCCTGACATTCCTTCACTGTCCAAATGTGTTTAACTTTTTTTGGCAGCAATAAACATGACAGTTTACTTATTTTAATTTAAGACATGTTTTATTTTAATTAAGTTTAAACCTTTTTTATTTAATGTAAAATTATATTTTGTTTTAATTTACTTTCAAATTCTTCAGTTGCTGAAGGGGCTGCATAGTTTTCATAAACTGCATAGTTCAGAATAGCTATAATTGTACCAGATGGTTGATTCAGTTAAGTTGGACTAGACTGTAATACAAACCGTTCAGTTTGTCAACAATAAAACTGAAATGAGAGAAAGACTGAGTGTGAGACTTTGATATTAGAGAAAATGAATATTGATAAAGTTTACCTTTATGTACAGAATCTGAATATCGCAAAATATTTTAAAAAATTGCAATAATATCGTATCGTGCGTTAAGTATTGTGATAATATCGTATCGTGGGATGTATGGTGATTCCCACCTCTAGTGATTACAGACTTTGTAGTTTTCACATTCCCGTCTTATGTTTTTGTTTTTTCACATCTAGGATCATTTTCTTTGTGAGTAATCTCCTCAAAGCTGAAGTCCTTTTTGAAAACAACCTGTGTAGAAAGGTTGGCACAGATGTGAAAAACTCTTTCCCTTCATCCCAAAATGATCGCGGCAGATGGCTGCCCCTCCCTAAGCCTGGTTCTGTCTAAGGTTCAACAAGAGTTTTTCTGTCCTACTGTCACCAAGTCGCTTGATTGTTGTTGTTTATTTAACTAATATTTTAGGGTCTTTAACCTACAATATAAAGTGCTTTGATGTGACTGCTGTTGTGAATTGCTGCTGACAGAGCTGAATTAAATAAAAAATAATAAAAAAGAAAACACTCATTTCAAATCCACACATACAGTGCCCAAGCACAAGTACTTGCCCCGCCCAATTCCCCTGCTGGGCACCTCTGTACTCAAGGGATTATGTGGACATGGTATTCTACATAACATATATGGAATACCGTGTGCAGCTTTGACTATATTACTGTGGAGTACCGAGTGTAATACCTGTCTCTCGAGGCATTGTTGTTCTCTCTCCTGCTGAATGCTTTTCAGCTGATCAGGGCTCATTCCTTTCCACCTGTCTGGTAGAACCTGTGGCGGCCTCCCTCCTCCCACCTGTCTCTCTGTTGCCTCTGCACACTCTGTCATCATGTCAGATGTCATTGTATGCCACATCTCTGCCAGATTTTCCTGTTCCTCTCTCTTGCGTTGCTCCTCCAGCTTCTCTGCTTGCTCTTTAGCCTGTGTGTACAGGACATGGTGAGGCTTTAACACAGATCCAGGGACAGTTAATTGATCATCCCACTGATGACTGATGATTCAGAAGCATTGCAAAACCCCGTCTCTAAAATGTGGTTACTCCTAGCATAGAGCTACCAGTCAGCCATATGGCGAACGTCGCCCTGAGAGAGCCACTCTCTATTTGCTTGTGCATCATGAGTGGTTATTAGTGAAACCACTAAACACTATGAAAAAGTACAGTGACCTGAAGGATTTACAATGATGCCTCCCAACGGGGGATTCAGCCGAGTGCATTCAGGCAAATGAGGGAAGAGCTAAATGGAGGCTTTTAAAAACAGACAGTAACCATGCATACATCAAAGCCGTTTAACCATCCATGTTGCCTGGTGCCAAATAATATGATTGCTGCCATCCTGCACCAAGTGTGTGCATGCATCATTTGACATTTTCAGCTTGCAATTCCCACATGACAACATCATGTCACAGCTTGCCCCTTCCCACCCCCCTTAGATTTTGCCTTGAGCATTCACATTAGTGAGTGGTGTGTGCATATCTGTTTGTCCATCTGTGAGTGCGCACATATACTGTACCAGAGCCTGGTTGTAGTTCTCGAGCGCGATGCGGGTAGCTCTCTTACACACCTCCTCGAGGGCAGCTTGTTGAGCCCCTCTCGCGTCTTGTTGCACCAGCTCTTTGCTCACAAGCATCTCTGTGACACACATGATTTGGGGATCATCTGACGTGTGTTTTTCCACACCTGCGTTAGCTGTTGTATTTGGCTCTTTAACTGCACACTTCACACTTACAGTAAAGCTCTTAGGGATAAGCATCCATCACTGTCACCTGGTAATAAGGGCTGTGCATGGGAGTGTATGATTGTTTGTGCAGGAAAGCATGAAGCATGTGTGTGATGTACAGAGGTTGTAAAGTAAAGGATGTAAACTCATTAGGAATGCTAGTGAATGTGTGTACTTGTGTGTGTCTCTTTTCACCAATGTGCTTGTCTCGCATGTGCCGTTTTTCATTCGCATCCATCTGTGCTCGCAGATCTCGTTCTGTCTTTCTTATTTGTTCTCTCATCCTCAGCTCCTCTCCGACACCCTCTCCCTGTGCATGAAACAAGGACAGATGACCATAAGAGGTAACAATATTACACATTTAACCATTAGCTGGACCCCCTCCCGGTCTTTAAAGCTTACAAATCCCCTGCTTTGTCAGAGCTGCCCTACCTTAAAGATTTGCATACTGGCAGGCCCTAGCTCATTCTCTGGAATGGCGATCTTGAATGCCCCCTTCAGGCCAAATTTAAGATCAGCATCACGAGAGTCCTCTGGTCGCTGATGAGTAGCCCAGTAATTGGTGAGTTCAGAATTCAAAACTCTTCGCTTCTCCTCTTCAGCATTGTTCTGCTGCACCAGTGCTTCATCTTGGTATATTCTCAACTTATCTGTAATACATTAAAAATACACCTGTGACCAACCAAAGCTCATTAATGGAGAGGGCCTGAAATAATAAGGGACTAGGGGACTTGCATTTATAGCGTCTTGCAGGAATTATGTCTGCAATTAACCTGCTTTAATTTACTCATCTCTGTCCTTCAGTTTACCCAAAGCTTTGTCCATTTGTTTCTCCATGTTTTGCTGGTGTTTCTTCTCCTGGACTTGTTGGTTTAGTGTATCTAGGTCGAGACCCATCACACGAAGTCGGGTGTTGAAAATGCGGGCCTTGCGTGCTGTTTCTGCAGCCCTACGCCTCTCCGCAGCCTTTTCCGTGGACTCGTCTACAGGCAAATCCACGTTTAACATGTTCAAAGTTTCTAGTGAATTCCTAAAGAGACAGCATTACGACACTTATTATCGGAGCTGATAATCTTGCTTGAAAATAAATTATTAAAGAAATGATTATGCCGATTGAAATATAAAATCCTGGTGGGGTTCATCTACAGAGCGATTTGCTCCTGTCATCACCTGATAGCATCAAAAACCAAAGGCAAGGCATATTTAAAGAAGAAGTAGACTAAATCAAATGTCTCTTCTTTAAAAATGGACATAAACCTCTGATCAACTTACCGCTGACGTTATAAGTCTGTTCAGTTTCTTTCAATAGCAGTGAATGAAAATCTGCTCCTGTTGTGTTTGGAGACCCTTGGTAACCATGGAAACAAGTGGACGCACATCGCTATGCTGGAAATACATAAGAAGAGTGACAGGACCAGCTAAGGAAATGTCTTTTTATTTTTAATAATGTGTATATTCTGTAATAAAGTAGCATTAATAGTATTAAAAAGTGATATCCAAGGTCGAGATAACAATCAAAACACGACAAACTCCAGACAACTAAATTTGGTCTCGCGAGAAACTGTGAGGTTTTCTGAAGGGAAAAGTGTAGTTTGGACAGAAAGTAGGAACTTCTGGCAAATGGCATGGGATAATGAAACAAAAGGGAGACATTTATATAGGGTGCAAAACACAATAGAAGCTAAGAGGAGTAGCGGATTGAAGAGACAGGAGGAGGTTGTTGTTGTTGTTGAGACGGTTGAGCATGTACTCCTTAGTTGCAGGAAGTATCCAAGTCACAGGAGGGTGATGTGGGGTGAAATGAGTGGTGGAAGGGAACTTACGTTTGAACGAGTGGTTAAAGAGTTAAGTCATGGTGAAGGGAAAGTGGTGGTTTTTCGTTTTTTGAGAAATACTGGTCTCATCAAGTGGATCTGAGGATTCAGGAATGATGGACGATTAACAGCCAGGAGGTGGCAGTAATGCAACAGTTTTGGATGCAAGCTGCCGTTAAACTTGACGGAAGAAGAAGAAGAACTGTGAGGTTTCGCGTCTCGCGCGCTTGTGGGTCTTCCTGTTGGATTGTAAAATGGCGCATTGTTGTCGCCGCCGTACCGAGTATATTTGATAAAGATTATATTTTTCATTTTAATTTTTAAAACGCTTGCGCAGATCATAATGTAATTTGTGCACAGAGCAGCAGTAGATTGACCAGAGGGGTTCATTCATTTCGTGCACACTGCGTCTTTGCAACAGCTTATCGTGTAAACATTGGTTGTTAGCATTAGCTAACTGCTAAGCTAATATTCGCTGCAGACCAGCTAAACAAACATAACGAGATGGGTTATTTAAAACTGATAGAGATCGAAAATTTCAAGTCGTATAAAGGAAGGCAGATTATCGGACCTTTTCACAAGTTTACTGCAATCATCGGACCCAATGGATCTGGTATGTAATGACAGCTAACATAAACTCGAAGCTAATGCGAAATGCAAACTGCTAGCTGTGCCTAACGGTAAACAGAGCTCCACAGCCCATAACTCTCAGTCTGTGCATAGCTGAACTGTACGGAGGTTCAGCTGTTGGTAGCGTGATGTATCGTATTGTTTCATATTCATATTTGCCACTAGAGTATTTATTTAAGTTTTATTTCGGTGTATTAATGGTTGTCAGTTTTGTAGAGTAGCGTACTTTATTTTAATTAAAGTAATTACTTTAGACTGCTTAAGCACTTATGTCGTATAGGCACTTAATATATTTGTAAACATTGGGGTTGGACCTACCTTTACACTAGAGAAAGACGAAGTCTTTCAACGGTCTTTTCTCGTAATACAGTGCAATGCATCATCAAAATTATCTGGCCAATACAACGTGTAAAAACTGCACTAATAGCCAATAAGATGCATTTTATTGCAGAACTGCTGTTTTGCACTAGACTGTACAAATAAAAGGTGAACTTTCCTATAATATTTACAGGACATGCATATTATCCAAATGAAGTCTCCCCATTCCATAGTGTACAACTAGAATAAATCAAAAATAAAATTTAATAAAACAGAGATATAAGAATATGAGATGGGATGTAAAAATTAATATTAGGTAACAAAGTATGTTTTACATAAAGGATATTAAAGCCTATATACAGTAGTTGCTGTTTATGTATAAAAGCAAGCAGCAACATGGTCTTAACATGTGTGTTTTCATATAAAAAGGTCCCAAAGTTTACTAAGATTTCAATGTCATCATAATGTTTGTAGGAAAGTCCAACCTTATGGATGCCATCAGCTTCGTGTTGGCAGAGAAGACAAGTAACCTGCGTGTGAAGACTCTGAAGGATCTAATCCATGGAGCGCCTGTAGGGAAGCCAGCTGCCAACAGAGCCTTTGTCAGTATGGTGTACCAGGAAGATAATGGAGAAGAACGTGCCTTCACAAGAGTCATTATTGGTACAAAGCTCCATTACCAACCGTCCTTTAATATATAATTAACTTTTGTTTTGAATAGTTGTCTGTGTGAGTTAAGAGACACTGATCTAGTAAAATTTGAATGCTTTTCAGCTGAATAAAAGGATAGTAGTAAAGCTGCATGGATATCAGTTTTCAAAAATTGACTCATCGTCTAAGAAAACATTTTTACACATGTTTGGCATTTGGTGGGTCAAAAATATTTAAAATCTGTTACATTTATAAATTGTGAATAAAACGCACTTGTTTACTATAGTATATAAAATAATGTAGTTTAATAGTATAGTATATATTTGTATATTAATATATATATATAGTATATTATTTGTGTGTGTTGATGATGAGCTAATGCTTGTTTTGTTTTTGGAATATGCACCAGGTTCTTCCTCTGAGTATCGCATCAACAATAAAGTAGTGGGCCTGCCTGAGTACAGTGAAGAACTGGAAAAACTTGGAATTCTGATAAAGGCTAGGAACTTCTTGGTCTTTCAGGTAAGATTTAATTCTTGTAAATGTTGTCAAGATCTTCTCAAGAGCAATTTACGCACAGGCAGTCTTTCATAGTACTCCTGTACTAATCCACTAGGTTATTTTGATTGGATAGTGCAGTAGTTTTTAGTGTGTGTGCGTGTGTGTGTGTGTGTGTATCATTGGTTTGAACGTGACTTGGCCAGTTACACCAGAGATTAAATTAACACCAGGTAACATTTTATTTGCTATTTCAAATCTCAGTTTTGTCTTTATTTCCCTTTAAGGGAGCTGTTGAGTCTATTGCCATGAAGAACCCCAAAGAGCGTACGGCGCTGTTTGAAGAGATCTCCCGTTCAGGAGAGCTGGCCCAGGAGTATGACCGGAGGAAGAAGGAGATGGTGAAAGCAGAGGAGGACACGCAGTTCAACTATCATCGCAAGAAAAACATCGCCGCAGAGCGCAAAGAGGCTAAGCAAGAGAAAGAAGAGGTTTGCCATTTTTACTGAGTCTGCATAGGACACAAAGTGTCATGATTAGTGTCTGTGGTTATTTGGCATTTACTGAATTCCTCCATACAGGATCCATTGAGTGGTATAGCCTGTTTCTACTCTAACTAATTTTAGGTAATATGTAATTCCAGATAATGTAAATACTTGTCATTCATATGAATGCACCAAATTTCAACAGTAAAAGACAAACTAGGAACTTTTAGCTAAGCTCAACATAAGCTTCAGTTTCAACTGCACATCCTGCATATAAATCCATCCCACATGTATTTATATAAGAGAGAAAGTCTGGTGTTAGGTGAACAACACAAAGATGAAGTAAAGATTGTTACACTGTAATCGGCAACAAATCTGTGTATTTCATATTTGAAATGACTCAAAAATAGCCTTGAAACAAACTTTTGTATTTTCATGTTTAGTTTTTTGGGTTATCTGATGGAAAAACCTCAAATTCTCATTGGTCATGAAATATGGAATCAGTTACATCTCTAATCATGATTTGCTCGCTTCTCTCTTTTCCTTCATTTTACCAGGCCGAGCGTTACCAGCGTCTTAAGGATGAAGTAGCCAGAGCGAGTGTACAGTTGCAGCTCTTCAAACTGTACCACAATGAGACTGAGATCGAGAGGCTGAACAAAGAGCTTGGACAGCGGAACAAGGAGATTGATAAGGACCGTAAAAAGATGGACCATGTGGAGGAGGAGCTGAAGGACAAGAAGAAGGAGCTGGGCAGGCTGATGAGGGAGCAACAGACCATTGAGAAAGAAATTAAGTAAGTGGCATGAAATAAAATAAGTTTTGACATTTAAAGCTTAATGCACTATTAGTCATTTGACTTACATTAAACGGTTGACTTGACTACAGGGAGAAGGACTCTGAGTTGAACCAAAAGAGGCCTCAGTACATCAAAGCCAAAGAGAACACCTCACACAAAATCAAGAAGCTTGAGGCAGCAAGAAAATCACTGCAAAATGCCCAGAAGATGTACAAGAAGCGGAAGGGAGACATGGATGAGCTGGATAAAGAGATGAGGGCAGTGGAGCTGGCTAAGCAAGAGTTTGAGGAAAGGATGGAGGAGGAGGCGCAGAGTCAAGGCCAGGATCTCACCTTGGAGGAAAATCAGGTCTGATGTGTGAAAACTATATTTTAGCCATTTTATTTTGAAAAAATACCAAATTAGTTACAGGATTTTAGTAAAATTATATTGTTTCATGAAATTGAAAAATGCACTCTTTGTCTCCCTTCTTCCAGGTGAAGCAGTATCATCGTCTGAAGGAGGAGGCCAGCAAACGCGCGGCCACGCTGGCACAGGAGCTGGAGAAGTTCAACCGTGACCAGAAGGCTGACCAGGACCGCCTTGACTTAGAGGAGAGGAAGAAAGTGGAGACAGAGGTAAAGGAGAGAAAAATGGAAAACGTGGGAAAAGTTTTATGAGCCAGAACAAAGTTAAAGGAGCTTGCAAAGAAAAGCGTCTGGACTTCTTTAAGTTACTTGAAGACGTTTCAGCTCTCATCTGAGAAGCTTCTTCAGTTCTAAGGTCAAATGGTGGAGAGTCCCAGATTTAAACCTAGTGGGAGTTTCCCCCCACAGAGGGACAAAAGGACCCCCTGATGATCCTCTAATCGCCTGAGCCAAGGCGTGAAACTGGGTGTGGGTCCCAATCAGCCAGGGTTTCGGGTGAGCTCTTTGTGAAACCTGGCCCCACCAAATCTGGGACTCTCCACCATTTGACCTTAGAACTGAAGAAGCTTCTGGGATGAAGGTGAAACGTCTTCAAGCAACTTAAAGAAGAACAGACGCTTTTCTTTGCAAGCTCCTTTGACTACGATGACCTGGATGACTGAGAACCTTCACAGACATATGAGCCAGAACAAAATTGATTTGATAAAAGTTGTTGTTTCTCTTTAGGCCAAAATTAAGCAGAAGATCCGTGAAATCGAGGAAAACCAGAAACGTATTGAAAAACTGGAGGATTATATTTCCACCAGCAGGTATGCTGCTCTTAATTTTGCATTGTTTTGAGCGGAGCTGTGGCAAACTTATTTTTATAGGTTTCTCTGGTTTACTGTGTGATTCACAACCTTCTTTCCCCATCAGGCAATCACTAGATGAGCAGAAGCGTATGGAGGAAGAGCTGACTGAGGAAGTGGAGATGGCCAAAAGGAGGATCGATGAGATCAATATGGAGCTTAATCAGGTACTCAATACACAGGAAAGAAAGAAATCAGCACCAACAACAAGCTGAATCTACTCTAATTGAGTTAGTTAATTTTTGCATGTGGTAACTCTGCTCCTAAAGACATCAGCCTTTTTCTATAGCTCATATTTTCCTGAACTGTACAAGACAAAGCATTATTTCTTTGTGTCAATCAGCAGACTTGATTAAATAAATGATTGCTTTGTGGGTCATTAATCCATGTTAGCTAGCTTGGGTAATACTGGATTCTATAAATTTCTTACATCTGTTATGGGAAGTGAATACGTCACCTATAGTAGCACCTCTGATGAATCCCCATATTATTGGACTGGTTTAGGTGATGGAGCAGCTTGGAGACGCCAGAATCGACAGGCAGGAGAACAGTCGCCAGCAACGTAAGGCCGAGATCATGGAGAGTATAAAAAGACTCTATCCTGGCTCTGTGGTAAGGCTCCTTTGGCACTATACCCATGCCGGGTCTGCTTTTCTTTTCTTTTTGGTGAAAGCATTTAAACATTGAGCATAAGAGCACTAAACAAACTAACGTTTACTGATTGTGTTTTCAGTATGGGCGTCTGATCGACCTGTGTCAGCCCACTCAGAAGAAATATCAAATCGCTGTGACTAAAGTGTTGGGTAAGAACATGGACGCCATCATTGTTGACTCAGAGAAGACTGGCAGAGACTGTATTCAGTACATAAAGGAGCAGAGAGGAGAGCCGGAGACCTTCCTTCCTCTTGATTACCTTGAAGTAAGTATATAAACTGAGAGCTTTGAACATAACATAATAAAATGATGTCCTTGATGGGTGTAGCCTGTGAGCTAAATTATCAGTCTTGTAAAACTTGGGGAATGGAAATTGTAGAAGCACAAAGCGTCGTCTGTCCATCCATACATCCATGACTCAGACGCCGTTCACAAGGTGAATTACTTTACCTACATTATTGGTTTGAATTTGATTAAAACGTTATTTAATTTGAGTGAAATGGTAAAACAAGATCATTTGTTGTTCTATGGAGACTTTCCAGAGAATTCTCATGGGTCACATTTTTAGGTTTGTGGGCAATGAGCTGTGAATTGTGATGGGTCCTGAACTAGATAAGCTACTGCGCTGCTGCAGTTCTGATTTTAAATCTCTGCTCTGCTCTGGAGAATAATATCCAGGGTTCTTACAGGTGCTTGAAATCCTTGAAAATAATATTGGTTTTTCAAGGTTTGAAAAGTGCTTGAATTTCAGATGTGAAACTATATTTCGTTCACTACAAATAACTATCTGACTGAATAGTTTTCTTATCAGATAGAGAAATAAAATGAGTCTCGATGTGTAAAAGTAAAATCTCTCTGCCCGCACATTACAAACACATTAAACAACTTAAAAATGATAAATGGCTTCAAGCTCACATTGACACCTGTGGGGCTCTATCAGCCACTGAGACAACAGACAGATTTAAGTGTTTTAATATATGAATGTTTCATACTTTAAGGCTGCCTGTTTATTTAAGGGAGATGAACAATACATTGTAATTTTACATAATTATACCACAGATGACAGATTAAATAAATATATTTTAGGTGGATGTTTGTCTTAAAGTCTTAAATGTTGAATTGAACCGAGTGTGTCATCTGTTCAAAGCCTCTCCCAGTCAGCGCTGTTCTCCATGCCTGTCTCACTGTACAAGATGTTATTAGAACAAACACTTTAAAGGTGACTTTAACAATAATACAGACAGCAGTGTAGTCAAACATCTCACAGTAAGTTTTATTGGGAATTAACTTTAACCTGTTAGGCCCTCAGGGGTTTTCTGAGCTTGCTGCTTGAAAATGAAATGGCCAAAATAAATGGAGTATTTCTCTGCTATTACAAACTACTATGTTAAAAAGTTACTGTGACTCAAACATATAAAAATTGGATTTTTTTTATTTTTCTCACCTAGATTTTTTAAAAAGTAACACCTTTGAAAATATGCTTCGGTTTACATTTAACTCCAGAAAATCATAAATCAAAATATGGATATTACCTGTGACAGTCCTCATGTCTGCACTTATATTTCTGACCTTGCGTTTTAAACAATTAAACTTGATCTTCTCCCCTTTGCCCAAATTTTTCTGGGTGTGGGTGCTTAACTAGTTAAAAACAAACAAACATCTGTCTCCTATTTTTGTGTCACATAGCTAAGAAGCGTCAATCGCTGATGAGAAGACTTATTCATTTGGCCTTGCTGTGTGTTATTGTGGTGTTTGGTGCAGTTTTCTTGTTAAGTGGAGATGAATATCTCTAACAAGTTGATTTGTTCACATTTTCACATCTTAGTTTTTAATAGAAATGTGTTTTTTGAGTTTGTACATATATAAGGCAAGCATTTCCTTTTTCAGTATTTTTGTTTGGTGCATTTTTCTCCGTTCTTACACACGGGGAACAAAAGACATTTAAGTCTACCTAAGATGATTTGTTTTAATCTTTATTTGGTCTCACTTAGTTAAACGAGTGAAACATGCATTCTTTTTTTGCCAATCTAGAAAAGCTTGAAAATTGACCTTGAAAGTGCTTAAAAAGTGCTTGAATTTGACCCTGAAAAATAGGTGCGAACCCTGAATATCCCTGTTGGGAGAAATTGAAGGTGATCAGCTGGATGATTATGTATCCAGATAATATTTTGTTAAAGTTTCTCAGAGTTGGTCGTCTCTTAAAATATTTGGCTAAAACAATTTTCCCTGCGGACGATAATGAAAATTCCTGCAACATGTTTTAATGTCATAGAACGAGCAGATTCATGGCAGGATGGGCAACATTGCTTTCTGCAGTTTTTAAAGCCAAAATTATACTTCCCTCTTTATGTTTGTTTGTTTTTTTTTTTTTTTTTGGGGGGGGGGGGGGGGGGGGGGTTAAATGTTGTCACGCCTATAAAGAATCTGTATTCACTGACAATTTGAACCCTTTCTTTCCCTGCAGAGGTTCTTTATATAAAATGCTACTTAACTCTAATATAATCCCAACCTCAGGTCATTAATGTTTTTCTTTCCTTAGTGCCGTTCACACTGTAAATATTGTCTAGAAAATCTAAAATGTGTCTTTTCAAAGGTGAAACCAACCGATGAGAAACTCAGAGAACTGCGAGGAGCCAAACTGGTGATTGACGTGATTCGCTATGAACCTCCCCACATCAAAAAAGCTCTGCAGTACGCTTGTGGCAATGCTCTGGTCTGCGAGAATGTTGAGGATGCGCGAAGAATTGCTTTTGGAGGGCCATACAGGCACAAGGTACTTAACCTAATTTAAAGATGGATGATTGGATGATTCATAGATGTGAGAATGCGTAATAACTACTTCTACCTATTAACTTCTTATTCACCGGTGTCCAGACGGTAGCCCTGGACGGTACTCTGTTCCAGAAGTCTGGAGTCATCTCTGGAGGTGCCAGCGACCTGAAAGCTAAGGCCAGACGATGGGATGAGAAGGCAGTGGACAAGCTCAAAGAGAAAAAGGAGAAACTCACTGAAGAGCTCAAGGTGACTTTAAATATATGACCCACATCAGAGAGTTTGTTGGGACGTCAGATTTTTAGTAAGAGTCACCATGAAGCACTTTATGCTGACTAACCTCTGACTAAAATAATTATTTTATATTCCCTTAATTATTAAATGAACAATTCATGAATATCCACTTAATGTTGATGTTTTCCTCTGCAGGAGCAAATGAAGGCCAAGAGGAAGGAGGCAGAGCTCCGTCAGGTGCAGTCTCAGGCCCACGGTCTGCAGATGAGACTCAAGTACTCGCAGAGTGATCTGGAGCAGACAAAAACCCGTCACCTCTCCCTCAATATGCAGGTACGGCTCAGTAACAGCTTTCTTTCCTCTTACCGTTAGAAACAGTGACCCTCGCATTAAATGTTTTTCTGTTACTCTGTGATACAGGAGAAGTCTAAGCTAGAGAGTGAATTGGCAAACTTTGGCCCTCGCATCAATGACATCAAGAGGATCATCCAGTCCCGTGAGCGGGAAATCACTGACTTGCGAGACCGCATGAACCTGGTGAGACTGGCACAGAGTGAGCTGCAGTTAGAAGTCCGTTTATGAACGTGTAACATTGCACAACATTGTTTCTGTTTCCCAGGTGGAGGATGAGGTGTTTGTGGAATTCTGTAAGGAGATTGGAGTGAGGAATATCAGAGAGTTTGAGGAGGAGAAAGTGAAGAGGCAGAATGAGATTGCAAAGAAGCGGTGAGTTCAGTAATCCAGTCACTTCTGCTAATAGTGAATCTGTCTCTGGTTTGTTGAAGCATAACTTCATTTTTTTTGTCTTAGTCTTGAGTTTGAGACTCAAAAGACCCGCCTGGGTATCCAGTTGGACTATGAGAAGAATCAGCTGAAGGAAGACCAGGAGAAGGTCATGATGTGGGAGCAGACTGTGAAGAAGGACGAGGCTGAAATCGAGAGACTTAAAAAGGTGAAAACAAAGTTAGACGATGAAAATGTTTTGCCCTTGATTTTGACATCACTTTTAATCCCTCTCGCGTGCTTTGTAGGAGGAGCACAGACACATGAAAATCATTGACGAGACAATGGCCCAGCTGCAGGACCTGAAGAACCAGCATCTCACCAAGAAATCTGAAGTCAACGATAAAAATCACGAGATGGAGGAGATTCGCAAAAAACTGGGGGGTGCAAACAAGTCAGTGACTGCAGACATATGCACTTTAGTTGTTTTTTTGTTTTAATATCCTCTTAATATGATTTTATGTTTGAGTGAGTTTGTTCTACAAACAACTTTTTATTATTCCAGGGAGTTGACTCAGCTCCAGAAGGAGGTCACTGCCATTGAGACCAAACTGGAGCAGAAGCGCAGTGACCGTCACAACCTGCTGCAAGCCTGCAAAATGCAGGATATCAGGCTGCCTCTTCGTTCTGGAACAATGGATGATATCAGCCAGGGAGAGGTACATTAACAAAACCATCATTGCTCTAACTGTAATTCCATTAAGACCGAAGCAGAAAACGACAGCCGTCTTTTTGTTTTCACCGTTCAAGGGGAGTTCCCAGACGGATGAGTCCAGCAGCCAAAGGACATCCAGCAGTGTTTTGGCCAAAGAGGCTCTTATAGAAATTGACTACAGCAACCTGTCTGAAGACCTCAAGGTGGGTCCAAATAATATTATAAAAATTTTCTTTACACATTAAAATATACCAAGTAGGAAAACGAGCAATTTGCAGCAGAGGTGATCTCTGTAGCTAAAGTCAGATTTTGTACTTACATTTTGTAGATGCATGTAAATTAACCCTTTAAGACCTACCATAGAACCAAGTCCGCCAGAGCTTATATTATATTTTTACATGCTGTGGAGCCATTTTTGGGAGCATTTCAAATTGCTATACATCAATACAACCATTACAGCCTAGATTTTAATAATATGTATGAATTAAGTGCATAGTGATTACATAAATTGCAAAAAAGTGCAATAAACTACAAAAAAATTGAATTGAAATTGAAAATCGTTTTTGTTTTTTTAACATATATTTCTAGTTAGAGAAATTTAAGAGGCTTATCCCTCAAAACTGTAAATACAAAAAAGTTGCACAAAATAGTTTCCCACCACAGGAAATTTATTTTGAGTGTCTTCATAGTTTTATTTTTGAAATACACCAATTTTTATATACTGCAGGAAAAACGAAAATAAATATTATAATGCAAATTTGCAAAATAACAGCATATGCATCAAAATAAACTATTTTCAGCAGTGCAATATGAGTCCTAAGCATCCCAGAAACGATACAGAAAGTCAGAAAGTCAAAGATAACTTTTAAAAACACCAGTATAGGCTCATTGAGGCCCGGGCGGTAAAAAACTACATTTCCGCAAAAATGACGTCACTTCCGGTTTTGGGCAGGTCATGGCGGACATGCGATAGTTCGCGCTGACGTCTATTCCAACATAGGAAGTGTTATGAACAGCTGATCAGATCGGCAAAGCGTGTTTCTGGAATATTATGTTTTTGTTGCTGCAAGTGCTTTTTATTTAGTTTTTGCAAAGCTATATGTGGAAGGAAACTGTGACCGAGGACAAGCTGATGGCATAAGATGTAAGTACAACTCCTCTGGTTTCATATGCAAAAAAAATTATTGCGCTAGCTCACGTGGTTGCAGAGCTACCGGGATTTAAAAATAGTTATGCAAAACAGAGCGTGCCCGCTCCGACCGGTTTTAAAGGGTTAATACATTTATTCTTCGATCTTCCTAAAGGATGCACTGTCAGAGGAAGAGATCAAGGCTGAGACGAACACACTGCAGCAGCGTCTGAATGAGCAGCAGAGCATCCTGCAGAGAATCAGTGCGCCCAACATGAAGGCTATGGAGAAGCTTGAGAGTGTCAGGGACAAATTCCAAGAGACCAGTGATGGTGAGATGGCAGTCTCGTGTTAGAAGCTGGGGTGAAATGTGGAAGGGGACAGGAAGTTGAAGACCTCTTGTTAAACTTGACAAGAGCTCGTTCCTCCAAAACTGTGGAACGAGCTTCCTTTAGAGATCAGACAGGCCAGTTCTTTATCTGTTTTTAAGTCACTCTTGAAAACCCACCTCTTTACCCTGGCCTTTGACACCACGTGAGATGCTGGTTTTTAATTTTTAATTTTAGTTGTTTTTAGGTGATTCGATGCTGTTTTATCTTGTTTTTGTTTTAATATAGGGCTGTTTTAATTTTATGTTTTATGTGTTTTATTTATTTATTTTGCTGTTTTCTGTTATTCTGTTGTTTTAACTTATTTTCTGTACAGCACTTTGTTCCTGTGCTGGGTATTTTAAAGTGCTTTATAAATAAAATTGGATTGGAACTTGTATCATACGCTTCTTTTGGTTTCCTTTCTTTTTTCAGAGTTTGAGGCTGCTCGGAAAAGAGCCAAGAAGGCCAAGCAAGCCTTCGAGCAGATCAAGAAGGAAAGATTTGATCGCTTCAATAACTGTTTTGAGTCCGTGTCCACCAATATCGATGAGATCTACAAGGCTCTGTCACGCAACAGTAGTGCTCAGGTATGTTTTTAGAGACTTGCCACATTACATATTATGTGTGGAATTTGGTACATGGTCAATTTTATATATATCCATTTGTGCATGTGCCCAAGTTGCGTTTACCAATCAGCGTATGTTTCTTCTTTAGGCATTTTTAGGTCCAGAAAACCCAGAGGAGCCATATTTGGATGGTATCAATTATAACTGTGTGGCCCCAGGCAAGAGGTTCAGACCAATGGACAACTTGTCAGGAGGAGAGAAAACTGTTGCCGCCCTGGCTCTGCTCTTCGCTATTCACAGGTGAAACAAGGGAGATGTGCAGAGGAATTTTTAATACACGTATGACTTGACGGAAGTTGACTGTTTACATCTTTGTTGCTTCTCCGTAGCTACAAACCCGCCCCCTTCTTTGTGCTGGATGAGATTGACGCGGCTCTGGACAACACTAATATTGGCAAGGTCTGTTTAGAGAATAAATGTTGATATAATGAGCTGTTTGTTTGTTTTTAAATGAATATTTCTTGTGATTTTAGTGCATTAGCCTTAATGCTTTCTCTTTGTACCTTCAAGGTGGCCAACTACATCAAAGACCAGTCAATGGAGAACTTCCAGGCCATTGTCATTTCTCTGAAGGAGGAATTCTACACCAAGGCAGACTCTCTCATAGGTGTTTATCCAGAGGTGAGTCTTTTTTTTTGTTTTTGAATTAGAGACGGATAAAATCCCCAAAGAGCAGATCAGCTTAGATCCAAATGAGTACTACTTGAAGCACCACTTAAAAAGTGCAGCTGTGTAGTTTCAGCATTGTTTTAAGACAAGAACGCTACCATAACAAAACCACAACAAAAAAGAAGCCATAATAACTGAATAAAAGTAGATAAAGATCAAGCATATGCATTGCTTCGTGATATTAAATTTAGCCCATAACATAATGCACATTATTATGTGTCATATAAGGTTATGCTATAGATAAATCTTTATGGTTTGTTAAGAAAATGCATCATTTTTCATATAAACTCTACTCTAGCACTCACAATACGCCAGTGTCACGAGACTGAGACATGTATTGACTGCACCAGATGTCTCCTGCTGAGCGTAATGGCTGTTGAATCTATTCGCAAAGCAAAGAAGGAATTTACCCAGGATTCCCCAGTATGAGCTAATGTCTGCAACAGAAACTCCTAATCAAAGATTCTCTGGATACAGTTATGTATTGACGGTCACAGTTTCTGAGTGGGTGGCTCATCTGTATCTCCAGCATGCAGGGTCATTAACCTGTTATCACCCGAGTATCACACAGGCTGCGTTTGTGATTTGGCCTTTAAAATGATAAAATAATTCTCATCTTTCAGGAACCATTTGAACTTTGCAGTAATGTGAAGAGCACATGGTAAAATCTGTCTGTTTAGACTGTGAATGCTTTGTGTTACCACGATACACCAAACATCCCCGTGAAGCCCGTCTTCTCTTCTTTCTGAAACCGCTCGGAAAAAAACAAACAAACAAAATAAACAGAAAAAGTTCTGCTTCTCTGCAGGATATTCGTTGCACATTGTACTTCCTAATATTGTATTGTGACCTGTGACGTGTTTTAAGCTAAGCAAAGTGTTGACCCAACCGGCGAGATGCATTTCTGAGTATTATGCATATAAAGCTTTATGCAAAGTACTAAAATATAGCCTTGAGATGGCTGAACTTTCAGTAGTCAGGCTGTTTTTAGACGTTAAACTTCTGAACCTGGAGCTGAGACAGCAATACAATTTCATTAGATTCATATAACACTTTAAATTCTTCATATACAGACATGCAATAACATTCTCATCATAAACCACATGCAGTGTATCTAAGAATTAAAAGATCCTGTTTGATATTTGGCCAATAAAACCTCAGCATCTTGAGCTGTGAAGTCAACGCTGATTCGAAACGATGAACTCATTTTCTTTTTTTCTTCCATCAACAGCAAGGAGACTGCGTCATAAGCAAAGTGCTAACCTTTGACCTCTCGCAATATCCTGATGCCAACCCAAATCCAAACGAGTAAGACTAGCTCTCCCAGCACTGGTATTTTGTGAAGTTGGATGTTTCCATGGTTACTTTTTCTGGATTGCTCATTGTAACCTTGTAGTCACAGATGATGTATCCATTAGGTCTCACATGTTATTTCCTTTAAAAAAAACAAAAACATTAGAGTAGTGACTTATTGAGCTTCAGTTGTTTTATTTTCTTTATAGACCGTAATGACCAGGATGTATGTACATTTATAAAAACCAGTCCTTTATCAGTTTTCCAATATAATTGTGTGGGGTGCTTTTTAAGAAGCTGTAGAATTTGTATCATGTGGTTAAAGTGTCTCGAACATCCCTAAAGCCAATTTTTGTTTTCATAACTTTTATACTGTTCATGGCCGTCTTTCCAGCTGTGTGCTTTAAAGCTCTTGCCCGTTTCCTCTTCTCTGTACTTAACTGCAATTTCATATGTGCGCCTATGTTTGTTTGTTTTTTAAAGCTTAACGAGGAATCTGTTGTTACAGTGTGATGGATACATTCCCATGTGCAAAAGCTAAATAAAACCTGCAGTTAGCAGCAGCAGCTGGCAGAGCTGTTATGAGATCATGGAACTGAGGCTATTACTGCTCTGCTTTTTTATTCCCTGAGTAATATTCTGAATCAACTTTGGTAGGCAGAAAACTCAGCATGAGTCCATGCTGAAACTGCTCAGCCTGTTTTATCGATTGCTTTGCTTCAATAAATTTTGAATTATTTAAACTCATTTATCTTGTTTACTTCATAACACATTCTTGCAACTCATGTGCTGTTTTGTAATTTCATCGGGCTGTTTTTAAAGTAGCTCTCATATGAATATGTTTGAACCGATCCTCAATGTAGCATTTGATTTGCTGCACTAGTTTATATTCCATAAGGGGGAATAGGGCTTTGGTAGGCGAGGCTATTTATAGTCCTTGTTTTCACACAAACGTCTACAGAGGCACCAATGAAAGCGTTCACTTTGCTTCTCAGTAAAGCCTGTGTCTGCATTAACTCGTTGCAAAAGTATATTTCTCTCATTAGTTTTGATTATTTGAACACTCATAATTTCGTTATCAGACATTAGTCATCAGTGTTGGGGAGTAACGGAATACATGTACCGCCGTTACGTATTTAAAATACAAAATATGAGTAACTGTATTCCGTTACAGTTACCGTTTAAAAAGGTGGTATTTAGAATACAGTTACTTTGTTGAAATAAATGGATTACACGGCGGTACTTCCCTGTTTCATATTGTGGCGGGTCAGGACTGTTTGGGTTTTGTTTGACAGCTACGTTCTGTTGTTCCAGGTGGCAGCGTTACGATTGCCATGGTTACAGGGTGACGCTCTCTCTCTGCATGTTTCCTGGGTGAGAGAGGCCTTTTTGTTGTTGTGCTAAGCTAATAGGCAGAATGCTACAGGTATAGCTCTAAAGAATGTAGCATCATAAGCAGTGTAGTCCGTGCTGCAGGGAGAATGGACTGCCATACACGTTATGTGTCTGTGAGCGAGGGAGGGAGAAAAAGGAAAAGTACGAGCTGTCATCGAGCAAAAACGGGAGCTGGAAGCATGTAAATATAATAATAACCACTGCAGCCAAGAAGAGAGCCTGACGAGCCCAGCTGTAAGTAAGCTATTAAGACTCGACTGTACACCGTGTTCGTGTTTTCCTCCAAAAACAATAAGTTCCGTTGGAGCAGCCTTTCAACGCCTCTCTCTGTCTCTCGCTAGCAAAGTTGACCCAGACAACAAAGTAAAGCTAGTTTTCGGCTATGAGCCGACACAGAACCCACCGTATTAGCCAGAGGTCCCTTTACTACGGTTCGGAGCCGCAGACCTTCAGTAACAGTAATAAATCACAGCAATAGTACATTCATGTAGTTGTAAACAGCATGATAATATATTAAATAATCCAAAGTATTCAGAATACGTTACTCTCATTGAGTAACGTAACGGAATACGTTACAGAATACATTTTGGGGCATGTATTCTGTAGTGGAATACATTTTAAAAGTAACCTTCCCAACACTGTCAGTCATTAAATAAAACCTCGAGAAGTACACTTTTTGGATGATTTATTGTTTTTGCCAATCGTGAACATACCAAAGTAAAACCAACCCTTAGTGGCACAGATTTAGAACTGTAGAATTATGATGGGAGGATAACTCAAACTACTAGTATCTCCATAATTTTAAACAATAAGTATGCATGACAGCAGGTCAGAGGTCAAACAAAACAGTCCTGTCGATACCTGATGTTAAGCACAAACATGAAACAATGCAACAATCCTATCTACACAGTTATGAATAAAACGACAAGTTTCAGTGACATCAAGCTGAATCAACCATACCCCAGGTATGCTGATAAATCTTTACTAAATTTCTCCCAACACTTATTCATTACAAATTCATGTGTGAAGCGTTAGAGTGATGTAAAAACTGCAGGCACCGCTCAACTGCTTCAGTTTGTGTTTGAAATTCATAAAATATTTATTATAACTAGATCAGTAGTTAATAATTCCATTAGATTGACCTCAGTTTCCTTTCATGGTTCATATAACAACATTTGTGAGCAAAAGAAATCTCGTTCGAGACTAACAGATTACAACACAGTGAAGTCCTAATAGATCAGAGGACACTGCTTCACAACCTTCATCTTGCACTGTTAGCACCAGAGCCCCTTTAAGATGCTTAAATATTTTGGGGCCTGAATGCAAAGAAACCACTGGTTCCCCCTAGTGGAGTCCTGTGCCATTGTCTTGTTTGAACTGCATCACAGTAAAGATGCAGTAAAGTTACCTTCTGTATGCATTCACTGAGTGACATTTTCACCACAGGTCACTTTCCGACTTTCCTCATTCCTCATTAGTAAGACACTCGGCTCACTGATTGGCTGTCCCAAAGGCTATGGAATGGATAACCTCAACAAACACTACAAAGAAAGAAGTGCATCAATCCATTTACTCTGAGACAAGTACAGTGTTTTTATTAATTTGTCAAATCTGAAGTATTAGATGTTTCATTATTAGATATATTGTTACTTCTCAGTTAATGTTTCAACCAAAACATGAAACCTCCCAACTGTCTGTAGGCGTTGAGCCATTCTGACTGTTACAGATTTACAAAGAAGCAACAAGCTTGGTAAAGTGATGTGAGTTGGAGTCACACACTAAAAATACAAAACTGTCACGATAACCATGTAAAATCCAGGTGACAGTCCCTACACTCCGGAGTCGGTTTCAGACGGTCCCTTTGCGGAGGGAACCGTGGGAATCGGACGTTTCTTTCTCCTCACAACTGGATCTGGCCGGCCTGTTACCACTGTTGCCGCCGCTAGAGCAGGAGAAGGGACAGGGATGGGACGCTTCTTTTTAACGGGAGTCATGCTGCTGGAGCGCTCTTTGAGGATGCTCTGAGCCACACCCTCCACGTCAGATACTGAGATGTGCATGGCTTCAGCCATCTCTTTCTTCGTTAATGAGACGAAGCCCGGGTCCCTGGCCAGTGCGACCAGTCCACTCTTCTCTAGAGCCTAAAGAAACAACAACATTCAGGTTTGTGCTCGCGTACAGTATTATTTTATGTTAAATTATACATTACTTTCAGTTATTGTACAGGTTAATTTAGTCCAGAACTAGCTTTAACTTAACCTATCTCTGACAAACCTGACAGCAGATGTTAGACGTGGCATTTAATTCGAGTAGAAAAGAAGACCTGATCGGCCACTTTGACACCTACCTCTTGGACGAGGTGGTCGGCTGCAGTGTGTGAACTCTGACTCTGACTGTCACCATAGTTAGGGTCATAAGGGAACTGCATAGAGAAGGTAAGTATTCATATATCGCCTGCATAATCTGTTGTTGGATGAGTCAACCTTCAATAAAACCTGTGTTACCTGTGTTCTGCCTGTTCTCACTGTGAAGTTCCAGGCATGTCTGCTGGCTAAAAGAGGTAAAATAAATACATTAATGAATATATAAATAAGCAATTACGAAGCATTCCTATGGCTCATGTCTCAGTTTATTAATTTGGAGTTATTATCCGTCCAGAATTTTCCACGGCCACATTTAAAAGTCTTATCAAAGACCTTCATCTTTGATTGGACTTCTTCTGTGGTTTCGATTTAGCATATGCAGCATATCATCTCTTGTTGCTTGTGCCATACCTGCCTCCTCATCCTCACAAGGATTGTAAAACTCATCCGGAGTCCCTTCTCTTTCAAATGAAAATCTGAGAGGGAACAAAAATGATCACTCATAACGGCAGTGGTACGTCATCATACTGATGAGGAGAGCACTTTGGTACTCACTCTGCAAAGGCGTTGTTGTTAGTGTTGCTCTTTGGTGGAGCTGTGGGGAAAAATTCTGTACCAGACACCAAGGCTGAGGCTGAGCTTGGTGGGGACTCGGGCTGACTTTCAGCGAAACTGAGTGGCCGCATGTTGGTCACCTGTTGGGACTGAGTGTTCGCCGGCTCAGTGGAGAACGACTCTACCTGGTTACCAAACAGGTGGTGTGAACGCTGCAAATACAAAGCAAGATACATGTTAATAATGAAATAGTACGCAACAACGTAAAGGCAGGTTTAACGAAATGTTGATGTCATCTGACTGCTTTTCAAGTTTTTGGAAAGGTTTCTAATGAATGAAAAGCCAAAAAAAGTCTCCATCCACTAAATATTTTTTTTTTATTAATAAAACAAATAAAGGAGGCCATAACAAAGGTGCTGCAGAACGGGAATACGAATGCACCGTATCGGTGCCGACGTTGTTTTGCACCTGATAAATGGCCTCTTCTCCTGCCTCCTCCATGGCTCTTTCCATCTCTTCTTCATTCTGCAGGTCTCCTGAAATGGCTCTGTGCATTTCTGGAGCTGCTTCTTCCTCTATACTCCTCAACCCCGCCTAGAAAAACACGGAGAATGTGGATAAATGAAGGACAGAGGAACATATCCCCGTGAGATAAAGCTGAGTACTGCTGATTTACAATATAGAGTACATTTACTTTCACTGTAAGCTGAACTGCAAAAACAGAAAAACCCCAGCTCACCTGGATCTCTGGACCTGAGGCACTCTTCTTAGTTGGACGGTAGCCGTAATACTCCTCTTGACGCTTGATGAACTTGCGCAAATGGTCTTGCAAAAGGAAGGTGGCGTAGAATTTCCCCACAGTCACCTCATCATCTATAACCAGACATAACAGAATCACAGTGCGCTCTGTGTTCAGAGACGCTGGATTATTTTGTAAACATAAACTACTGCCTCACCTCCAATAGGAGGAATGACCTGGTCTAACAGTTTCATGCTGGTGCGCTTCCAGATCTGCTTTATAATGGCTCTCAGCTCCTCGTTGGCCTGCTCAAAGTTACCTGTTAGGAACGATTCAAGATAATGAAGCGTTGTTACAGTTGTAGCAGATGAGGCTGAAGGAACAAGCATGTTGCATAAAACATGTATACCGTACCTTCTGTTTTAATTTTGAGTGCAGTCCTGACCAGAGCGAAAAGGGTGGCATTAAAGGTGACCGTGCCATCACTGTTGAGAGGCATGTTCATACCGACCAAGCGCTACAAAAAGCAGGAAAACTTTAATATGGGCTCCTGCATACTTGCAAGCACCACACAGTGCTACTTTAGGCCTTTCTGTACCTTGCATGCAGCCCGGTGAGGACAGAATTTGCCAAAGCCCAGAGGAGGCTGAATGCTTCGCAGCAGCGTCACCACATCCAGATGTTTGATTCTCCCCCTGTTAGATCAGAGAAACATCGCAAGTAATACCCAATTAAACAGCATCCCAAGGTTTATTTGACAATAAATGAGTTAAGAAATGAGATTTCACACTCACGTAGCTTCGGGATCATATTCAGCCCAGATCTTTTTAAACTCATCCAGATGGTGTGGACCAAGCAGAGACCAATCACGGGTCAGATAGTCAAAATTGTCCATAATAACAGCTACGAACAAGTTGAGGATCTAGAATAGGCAATAAAAGACAGGTGGTTAAATGCACAATGGTTTGAGCATTGTTTCATATATCATCCCTATAATATGACTATATATAGTACTGACAGGGACTAGAAAGAGAGAGCAGATTTCTCCTGTTTTGGCTTCCCTTCAAATCCAGAATTGAATTCAAAATCCTGCTCCTCACATACAAGGTCTTAAATAATCAGGCCCCATCTTATCTTAATGACCTTGTAGTACCATATCACCCTATTAGAGCACTTCGCTCTCACACTGCAGGCCTACTTGTTGTTCCTAGAGTATTTCAAAGTAGAATGGGAGGCAGAGCCTTCAGTTTTCAGGCCCCTCTTCTGTGGAACCAGCTTCCAGTTTGGATTCGGGAGACAGACACTATCTCTACTTTTAAGATTAGGCTTCAAACTTTCCTTTTTGCTAAAGCATATAGTTAGGGCTGGACCAGGTGACCCTGAATCCTCCCTTAGTTATGCTGCAATAGACGTAGGCTGCCGGGGGATTCCCATGATGCATTGAGTTTTTCCTTTCCAGTCACCTTTCTCACTCACTATGTGTTAACAGACCTCTCTGTATTGAATCATATCTGTTATTAACCTCTGTCTCTCTTCCACAGCATGTCTTTATCCTGTCTTCCTTCTCTCACCCCAACCGGTCGCAGCAGATGGCCCCGCCCCTCCCTGAGCCTGGTTCTGCCGGAGGTTTCTTCCTGTTAAAAGGGAGTTTTTCCTTCCCACTGTCGCCAAAGTGCTGCTCATAGGGGGTCATATGATTGTTGGGTTTTTCTCTGTATCTATGAAGCGCCTTGAGGAGACTTTTGTTGTGATTTGGCGCTATATAAATAAAATTGAATTGAATTGAATATAATAGATAAAAAAAAATGTTGAATTCTCACCAAGAAGGCACAGAGACAGTAGAAGCTGAGGAAGTAAAAGACGGCAAAATTGGACCCACAGGTGTACTCTTCTCCTGGCAGGAAGTCAGACTTGGGGTCACACTTTTTTCCATACATTGACGCCATCATGACCTCTTGCCAAGCCTCTCCAGTGGCACATCTGGATATGCAAACATAAACCAAACAATGAAATGATGTTTTGTGTTCAAAACACAATTGAAGTCCAGAACCTGGTCTCACCGGAATAACATGAGAACAGCCTGAGGGAATGTCTGGAAGTTGTTGTTGCGGTTGACTTGAGTACCATCCACTAACGCTATCTTTCCAAAGATCTAAAGGTTGAAACAATGCCATTTAAAATTCAGCGTCAATCATCAATAACAAAAAATAGCAAAGTGTAACCAGTGATGTTTTTTTGTGCAGTTTGAATTCTGTACCTGCATCCCAACGACAGAGTAGATAAAGAAGAGCATCACGATGAGCAGAGCCACATGAGGCAGAGCCTGTAGGCAGAAAACAATGACATTATTAAAAAGTCATCACTGGGAAGCGCAATGGAAATTTGAAATAAAAAAAAAGTCACGACGACAACGATTTCAATGATGACCTGGAAAGATTTGATGAAGGTCCACAGCAGGTTACGGATGCCCTCCGAACGGTTCAGCAGTTTGACCAGACGCATAACACGGAAGAGTCGGAAGAAAGTGATGGAAACAGAGGCATTTTCAGAGGCCTTTGGACACAAAGAAGGAAATTCATTAAAATGAAACCTCAAGTAAAAAACAAAAACATGACTGGTTTTAAATGTCTGAAGAGTTCAGGCTTACCGCAATCACTTGCATTGGATTCGTCTCCTGAACGAAGCAGACGAAGACGTGAGAGGTTGCAGCGGCATGTGTTGCATTTAATATAATGTTAAATATTATTAAAATATGACTTCAAAATAGGGTTAATATTAGAGTCATTTTCCACTTTTGATGAGTTACAAATCTTTCAGATCAAAGCCGCTTGTAACTCATGCAAAATAGACAAGCTACACACGCTTTGTTTTGGACATATTAACTTTGTTTTTGCAGTCAAGCAATGATTAATGCTTCCTACCAATATAGTGCATAGTCTTGAGACATAGCCGTGTTTATAAAAAACAGTATGAGCCATACTGCAACATAATATTGCCACGCCCTTGAGATTTGGTTTATATTCGCTATGTAAGATGACGCAGACAGTGCAAACAGAAAGGTTTTACCAGAAGGTTAAGCAACACACGGTCTGTTACATTAGTGCGATACTTTAGTGGCGTGCTCACACAGCAGAGCACATGCAGCAGTGGAGATCAGATATTTACACAGCCATGGAGACAGTACAGTCCTCCACTATCGGCCAGGGCACTCTGTGGAGGACAGACAGATGAGCAGTGAGGTGCATGGGTGGCAGAGGGATTGATGGGCTTTTCAACAAAAGTGAAACTGCTGCAAGCTTGTGCTCGTGGATGGAAAAAGTGTGGCATTGCAGTGCAACCGTGACTGAAAAATAAAAGCTGTGATCACCAAGAAACACTAAGCAGCACGAGCAGCATTACCACATAAAATAAAACTGAATTCTTATTTGATATCGTGCTCTTTTTAAGTGCTCGCACAAGACGTCAGATGGTGGTTTTTGTGATGGAAGTGCATCCCAGGCTGCACGAGGCACCGAGGACGGGGAGATGGATGGGATAAGGTGGGAAAGGACGACAACAGTACTGACCATGTCCTGTGAACTAGTTCTCCTGGTGCCAATCAGCTGTTGGGCCACAATTATATGCTTCTGGGTAAGATTACTAAATAAATACATGTGGTCATTCTAAATCATATTGCACTAAAAATGTCTTAATATAGCAAACAAAGCAGTTTCACTTCATAATGGTGTTCTTTAATAACGATATAACATATGCATGTACGTAAATCTTACATGTACTCACATCAACTTCACTCAGGATGACGTCAACAACGCTACCGATAACAATAATGAAGTCAAACACATTCCACGGGTCTCCAAAGTAACCCTGCACAGACAGGTGAAGCACACTGACACATTAGGCAGTGGGAGTGGGTGGATGAGAATCCAGACAATGATCGTCAGAGCGTTTACCCGTGCTTTGAAGGCCATGAGCTTGAGAATCATCTCCACAGTGAAGAGCACCGTGAAGATTAAGTTGAGAATGTCTGACAGCTTTGTGACGTGGTCCGACTGATTACAGTGCTGTTTTAAAGAGGGAAGAAAATAAATATATTTAAATATTTCAGCACTAACCAAATACAAATCCACATTCATCAGTCCTATTAACAGTCAACTATTTAGTAATAGGACTGATGCTTAAACTACTCAAATAAGATTACATTTACAACATATAAACCAGGCCCACACTGACATTTTTATAATTAGGTCTGCTACACATCCCATTCTCTGCTGCTTTACAAACCTTTTTAAATATATATAAACAAGCACCTCACATGCACATCATGGTGGGATGAATTGTCAAAGAATTATAGGGAATGCTCACGTAAACAACCCTCATGGTTTGGGAAGAGTACACAAAATACTGTTACTTGGTCACCAGACAAACTATTAAAAATAGTCTGGAACCTCTCGGTTCATATTGAATTTCCGAGGGCCGTAATTAACAACAGACTCCATCATAAATAATGGACACAGCTACTGACGAGCTCCGGTGTTTGCCAGGGGAAAATATTTTTTCTCTAATGCACGCTATCAAAGTAGCTGTTTAACCTAGAAGGAAACTGAGGTGGGTATCCTGCAGAGGTGTCTGTGCACAAGTTGGTGCAATTATCTATGAATAATCAGTGAAGATTAATGCATGATGACATGACCTCAATGTTAATTTTATGTTTGGGACTTTTATATATTTTTTAAACTTAATTTTACACCTTAGTTCAAGTATTTGGCTCAAGTCATGATTATTTTGTGTATTGTTTGTTTTGTCAAATGCAGAAAAAGGCAAATGTGTAAAAGTTTACTCAGAGTCTGTGGGTATCATTAGGTGCAGAAGCCTCTTTGTTAGGCCTATAGTTATTTAGAGCATAAAACATGTGACATAATAAAGCACAAACAGCCCCCCCAGACATCTGCTCAGAAAAATGTCTGTCAGTGTCATCAGCTCCTGCAAGGAGCCAGAGATGTTCTGCTAAAGCATATAAATCAGGATCTCTCAGATTCATCTTGGTCCTAGACTGAGGATACTCAGTAATGATGACATTTAGTATGTTCTATGGGGACCATTAATATATATTAGGCAACAAAATGTACATACCTGCATCCCAAGACACAAAGTGTTCAGCATAATCAGAAAGAACATGAGGTACTCAAAGTAGCAGGAGGTGACAATGTACCAGACCCTGTACTGGTACGGGTTTTTGGGTATGTAGCACTTCAGAGGACGAGCCTTCAGAGCGTACTGCACGCACTGCCGCTGAAGAGACAACGAACAGACAACAGACACGTTAAACGGAAAAAAATGAGTTGCAACATGTTTTTATTTTGAATAATTAGACCACCAGTAGTACTGTCCTTGGCCTCATCTCAGTGTACCTGGTTCTTGTCCAGCTCACAGTTCTTATACTCCTGCTCACCCTGCTCCTGGAAGGTGACTATGACAAAGCCCACAAAGATGTTCATCATGAAGAAGGCTATGATGATGATGTAGATAATGAAGAAGATGGACACGTCGACACGGTTGTTGAAGACTGGACCCATGTCTTCTTCAGCTGAATCTATGGCTTTGTATAAGAGTCTGCAAACAAACGCAGATGAAAAATGAATAAATCAGTGAACTGAGATATGGTCAAATCATTGATTTTACAGTATTTCATACTGTAATTAAAATGAATTACAGTAAAGCTTATCACAAATGCAGCTGATCAAACCAGAGCAGATTGCGTGCGTACTTTGGCCAGCCCTCGAACGTGGAAACGGTGAACAGAGCCAGAATTCCATTGAGCACGTTGTCAAAGTTAAAGTCATTGTTAAGCCATTCTCTCCTAGCCACTACTGTGTCTTGCAGGGAATTCTCCATATGCTTCAAGTAGAAACCTCTGAGAGCAGACACAAGGAACACTAGTTCAAATAGACGATGGTGGAATGAAATCTGCGATGTGATTAATGTTGGTTTCCTTACTGGCATTCCTCCTCAGTCACTTTGGACACATCTGTGCAGCTGTAGAATTTGCCCTGAAAGGAAGTGACACAATTCAGCAGTTATATTTACCAAAGAGTAGTTTTGACTTATCACCTCTATGGTATCTTAGGCCACCCAGCTTTAGTTCAGAATTTAAAAATTACCTTAAAGAGTTGGACTCCTATGCAGGCGAACATGAAATTCAGCAGCAGGGTGACCAGGACGATGTTACCAATTGTTTTGATGGCCACAAATACGCACTGGACCACGTGCTGTCATATAAGACAAACAAAATCCAGTAAACACTGAGGAGAACTCTAGACATACAAGTGATCACTTAAAATCCATATCTATCTGAAAATATCCGGTCATTTTCTTTTACTTTACCCTTATATTCTCTTACATTTATTGATTCCCTTTAGAGAAAATTACTAGTTACTTTGCAGGTGAAGGTTGGACCACTAGACGAAACTACCCAACTCACACCTGGGGAAAATATGACCCCAAAGCCAGCAAACTGTCTTAATATGGCCTACAAAGAAAAGGAAAATCCCCAAACCCAATGGGAGGTGGCCTTATACAATGAAATGAAGGGGACTGAATGGAGTGGGTCTTAACTCAATTTCAATGCACTCAATTTTGCACTGTGTTTTTCAGATACCAATGCAGCGTTGCATTTAAACCATTGGTGAGGTGAATTTAGTTGGAAAGGTATAGCATCTGGGTGGATTTGGGTGTTCTGCTTAACTTATCTAGCTCTTGTTTGGGATGCATTTTGATTTTCCCCTGCTACTTATGATTAGTTAATGAAGTATGAAAAATCGAAATGTATTGTCCCCATATGAGTACTGAGAGTCTCAGAAGAATAAGTCAATGTGGCTCACTTAAGAAAATGCTGCCAACCCCCTGACCTTTTTACGATTGTAGTTGTTAAACTTAATACAGCAGTTTTTATGGGTATCAGGCAACTTTCCACTTATTTGACTTTTCCTTTTAAAGAGTCTCTCTGAGCACTCTCACTCAGGCTCACAGCTCTCAAGCAAACTGTGCATGTGTTTTACCTTTAATTAGGATGCACCAATACCGATACTGGTATCGGGTATCGGGGTCGATACTGTAAAATGTGTGTGTACTCATACTCGTAAAAGTTAACCGATACCATGAACCGATACCAACTTATTTCATTAATCAGAGGGTGGCTTGTCATTTCTGTTGTAGTTTTTTAGATTGGCCACTAGGGGGCCAATTATTATTTTATTTATTATTATTTTATAATTTTTTTTATTTTATTATTTATTTAATAATAATTATTTTGTTTGTTTGTTTACAATATGGACACTCTGCAATAATTTAAAAGTTTATTTTATTCGCAAACCTAATTTGTATTTATTTTATTCCGAACAGAAGTGTTTATTTATTATTCTGAAAGCTCGAGACAGTGCCAACAGTTCAGTGATATTTTGTTAAATTACAATGTGGAGACTCTGCAATAATTTAACAGAAGTGCTTATTATTATTATTTTATTAAGATTTTATTTTTTATCGGCAGGGAATATAATAAAATCTGTCTTCCAATTAATTGTATTTGTGTGTGTGTGTGTGTGTGTGGTAGAAGTATCATTTTTTGTACTCTGTATCAGCAAGTACTCAGATCCAAGTATCGGTATCGTATCGGTTTGAAAAAATTGGTATCGTTGCATCCCTACCTTTAATCCTTTGGCTCTGTTGATAGCTCTGAGAGGCCTCAGCACCCTCAACACCCTGAGAATCTTCACGACGGAGATGGCACTGGATCTGCGCACAGCAAGAACACATGGCAGAAAGCAGCCTTTAAATTCATATCTAAGAAACTAGTATAATTTAAGCAAAAAATAACAATGGTGATCTTTTCATTTAACTTGAGCATCATGAAAACTCACTCCATTCCCATAGACAGGAGAGACACTCCGACCACAATCAGATCCAGAATATTGAAAGAGTTACGACAGAACGAGCCTTTGTGCATGAACGCTCCATACACCGTCATCTGTCAGTGAAATAAACAGAGAACAGTTGAACAGAGATTCTTTTTTAAGTGTTTTTTTTAAGCTGTTTTTTAGTTGGTTAATCAATAATGTAATATAGCATGACATTAGAGCTGGATCCATCAATAATGCTTTTTACTACTGTTACACTGTTAAATCTACCTTCAGTACAATCTCAATGGTGAACACAGATGTGAAGACAATATCAGCATAGGCCAAGATCTGAAAGAAGCACACAGAAAAAACGTCACATTTTGCCTTCGTCCAACAGAAGTTGTTCAGTTGGATCACCTACACCTGGCTTTTACCTGGTTTCTGTAGGACTTGGGATCAATGGGGTCCTCAGCTGCTAATGAGATGGAGGAGAGCAGGATGAAGAGGAGGATTAAGTTGGTGAAGGACGAAGCGTTGATGATCTTGTAGCATAATTTACGGAACCTAGATTGTAAAAACACACAGCACAGGTAAACGTTTGCAACATTTATTATGACATGATATCGTTTTCAGGTTGGTGTTGAGCTGGATGATGGTCTGTTTCCTACTTGTTCTGAGGGCCAAAGATGAAAAAGGAACTAGCTTCAGGTAACGGGACTGCTTCTTCCTTCAGCTGCAGATCCGCCATTGGTCGGGGCCGGGGGCTGATGGGGATTTCAGGCTCCTCCTCCTCATCATCACCTACAATAGATAAAAAAAAGGCTCAGATTAGGAGGAGGTATTCAAATGAAAGCCTGAAGCAAAGACCCGTAATGATGCTGTAGGCTTCATATGGTAGTCACCAGGGGAGTGTGCTATAAACACAACACGGGGAATTGGCTGAGTCTAACAGTGATGACAGGTTACTATACTTATACTGTAACACAGCCAAGACAGCAGCCTTGATAAACAGCTGGTGCAAGGATTACAAATTCTTGCAGTTAGTGACCTCCTTCTGGGAAAGGTTCGAAATGATTCTCTTGTATTACCTGGGAAATCAGCAGGTGGAAATGGATCTTTCACTTCATTGACATTAGACTCAAATTCATCGATTTTGAGCTAAAAAAAAAGAAAGAAAAGAAAAACAAGGATGTTAATTTCTTCTAGATACTCATGCTGCCAAATTACATACATGAAGCCAGAAACAACAGTAACCTTGGCTGTGGTGGGCATGCCTTCTATCTTGGTCCTCTGCTTAACTATCTTCTCTCTCTCCTCATCAGTCTTCTCAGGCATCTTCGCCCTGTACGGCGAGAAGGAAAATAATTCGATCGAGCAGATTATCTCAGCCGGCTTAAACCTTTGCTTTTGCTTTTTTTCCCCCTTTCACCTTAGTAGCTTCTTCCTCAGCTTCTCCTCTGCCTTTTCTTTCTGAGCTGAAGTCAAACTCTTAGCCTCCGCGAGGTTGTCGACGGCGATAGCGAGGAAGACGTTGAGGAGGATATCTGTTTGCAAAGAGCTCAGGGAAAGAAATGAACCATGAATGTTAACATTATCTCCATGCATAGTTTAAAAAACACAAAAAACAAAATAATAGTGTGAGCGTACGAGAAGGATACAGTTTCCACAGACAAAGAGAATAATGAAGTAGATGGAGACCAGGATGCCGGGAATGACAGGCCCTCCATAGGCCATGATTCCATTGTACATGATGGATGTCCAGTCCTCTCCTGTGAGGATCTGAGAGACGGTTAAGAGTTTAAAAAGCAGAAAAATGATGAATTATTGTTATGCATGAATGGATAGGACTGGAAATTAAATGTGAAATGAGCTTCATTTAAACTACTGATTGCAAAACTGATTGTTTTAACAACTCAAATCAGTCATTACATCCAAGGCATACAGTGAATGATATGTCAGATAAAGTCAAACTATCATAAAATGCCTTTTATCTTCAAAACTATCCTTGAAATTGTGCTGCCTCTGAGGTTTGAGCTTTCTGAGTGCTTCTTGCAATTAAAAGTTTAAAGAAGAACCTACGAAACGAGAACCTGGTCTCACCTGAAACACGCTGATCAAGGCCTGAGGGAAGTTGTCAAAGTTGCTGCGCCTGGCTCTGTGGTCAGAGAAGTTAAACTTCCCTCCAAAAACCTGCATGCCCAGGAGTGAGAAAATGACAATGAAGAGGAAAAGAAGAAGAAGGAGCGAGGCAATGGAGCGAACGGAGTTAAGGAGAGAGGCCACGAGATTACTGAGCGACTTCCAGTACCTGAAACACAAACGAGAGGTGGTAAATGGCAGCGGGTTACGCTATAATAGCTTATACTGATATTACGGGGATATTTTACGCCATCTCGGCTCACTTTGTGACTTTGAGGATCCTCAGCAGGCGGATACACCTGAGCACAGAGAAACCCAGGGGAGCCACAGCGCCTGCAGACAGCATGATCATCTCCAGGATACCACATAGTACCACAAAGAAGTCAAAACGGTTAAATAGAGACATGAAATATGCCCTGGGTCCCAGAGCATACATCTTCACAAACATCTCCATGACAAACAGCACCAGCAGCACCCGGCTAACCACATCTGTTGAGATGATGGAAGAGATGGACAAATGAATAAGTAAATGGAATATACGCAAAACGATTGTTTATTAAAATATATATGTAAATGATCAACCTTGAAAGGAAGTCAGGCTTTCAGGCTGGTGGTGGTACTCTGTGGCTATGGTCAGAGTGTTGAGGAAGACCAGGAACATCACCACCCAATAAAACGCCCTGGTTTTCACGTACACCAGGCACTTCATCCTGAAGAAACGGTTCCAACGCCGAGCCAGGCGGCTAAGCACAAAAACAACTCTAACTTACTGTTTCATATTGAATGCCAGCATTTAGAAATGTTCACAGTGGGAAACTCACTAGTAATAGATTATTCGACTCTTGCCCTCCAGGTCATACAGACTGTCTGTGTCTGAATCTCCACTGGTCAAAGGCAGGAGCCCTGATAAGAAAATAGCAGCTATAATCTGAGATTTTCTTTGTTGACAAATGTTCAGAGGTTGTTTTGTTTTCTAGAGCGCACCTTTTCCTTCTCTATCAGCATCCAGGACTTCAGCGTGAGTGATCCACTCCATGTAGCCGTGGAGGTCTTCATCCAGTTGCTGACGCTCTCGTAACTTCTGGAACTCTCCGCGTGACCTGGCCTTTTCTCGCTCTTTGGTAAACTCTCTGTGTGGAACAGCAAACAGACGTTATCCTATTATTTCTCTGTTTAAGTGAAAATGTTAGATTTACGGAAGGAGGATACGCTTACCCACTGAGCACACCCAGAACCAGATTGAGCACGAAAAATGAGCCCAGCAGAATTAGAGGAACAAAATAGAACCAGGGCCATTCATTCCCTATGGCATCATTCACCTAAAATCCAGGGTGTCGGTCAAAATCAGTGAATTTTAATTGGCTGCAAACTGCACACGGAATTTGAGACAATATTCAGCCACTGACCCAGTAGAGCACTTTGGTCCAGCTTTCCATGGTGATGCACTGGTATACTGTCAGCATGGCAAAGCCGATGTTATCAAAGTGCGTGATCCCGTTGTTGGGACCTTCCCAGCCGGGCCGACATTCCGTGCCGTTGATGATGCAGCGGCGTCCATTACCAGCCTGAGCACAGGGGGCAGGCAGTTCACCCTCTGCTGTGGCGTAGATATCTGTGGGGCAAGTTTAACAGCTTAATGTAAAGATCCAAGTGTAAGTATGTCTCACTCAGTGTTCTTTTAAACATACTTGTGCCTTTGTAATAGCAGGTCTTATGCATTTTGCACTTAAAGAGCTCCAGCCCCATGATGGCATAGATAGTGACCAGTAAGAAGACGAGCAGAGCAATGTGTAGAAGAGGCAGCATCGCTTTAAGGATGGAGTTCATCACCACCTGTAGGCCTGCAAGAGAACAAATAAGTTTGTTACAGAAGCCATAAGAACTTGGTGCTGTTACAGACTCATAAGCAGAGATGGGCAGTAACGCGTTACTTGTAATCTGATTACTTTTTTCAGGCAACGAGTAAAGTAAGGGATTACTATTGCAAAAAAGGTAATTAGATTACCGTTACTTTCCCCGTAGGAACACTGCGTTACTGCGTTACTAAAACTGTGATTTTCTCGCGAGAAGGTCTCATGACAGTGACGTAAGCAAGTGCAATGTTCATGACAACAGCTGTGTGCAGATCAACAGTGGATAATATATCAAGTGCGGGAGAGAGTATGAGCGTGCAGCGTTTAAAGCGTGGAAGTACTGACCTTACTTTGAGTTTGATTCCATAAAAAGTGACAAAAACATTAGTATCTGTTGTGCGTGGGAAGAAAACTTCTTTTTACACCGAAAAAACCCCCTAAACTTCCAAACAAGCACCGAGTAGCTACGACGTAATGGGAAACTCACAGAGAAACTCGCGGATTCTTCCACTGACCGCTGCACACCTGCACCAGGGTAAACCTCCGCCTACCCCACTCCTGCTTTACAGGTGAAAATAGAGCAACAGGACCGCTAGTCTTTGACTTTATTTATTTTCTGCTGTGTTTTACTTGCATCTATTTGAAAGACTGAGTGTAAACACAAATATATATATATATATATATATTTTATGTGCTGGAATGAGCAGAAAATAGGTTTAAATATTAAACAAATTTCTTCCAGTCAGAGAATGTTGCATATAATTAAATTTTTGCTTGATGCATAAAGTTAAAAGATTAAAACTAATAAAACAAGTTTTAAAAAGAGACTTTTCCATTTGATTACATTTTGTATGATGGATTATGCAGAAAAAGTAGAACTGGGCTGAAAGATCTATCACTTTATCACCTATTCAGGTTGTAAATCGTGTTTTTAAAAAGTAACTAAGTAACTAAGTAATTAATTACTTTTAAAAATAAGTAATCAGTAAAGTAACGGGATTACCTTTTTGGGGAAGTAATCGGTAATTAGTTACTGATTACTTTTTTCAAGTAACTTGACCAACACTGCTCATAATACATGCCCATACACTATAATGTTCAGTGTATCAGATGAATTTAAGGTGTATAATCTAGAATCAGCATCTCTCTGTAGCAGGTGTGGATTGGTTCTTACTGGGGACTCCAGAAACGAGGCGTAGAGGCCGCAGTACTCTGAAAGCTCTCAGTGCTTTCATATCAAAGCCCCCACCCTTCTCCTTTGGCACACCTGACACCATGTTTACGGTATCCATAAATAATGTAAAGAGACTGCAGGAAAAGATGAGACAGCCGTAAGTGCCATAGCCGGTACTTTGTTTATGTATGTCAAATTTTAATATATGTTACATTCTTAACAAATAAGCTGTCTACCTGCAGCTAAGACATCCTCTTACCCCATGAAGACGATGACAAAGTCCAGTATGTTCCAGCAGTTTCGTAAATAGGCCCCTTCGTGGAACACGAACCCATACGCTACTATCTTCAAGAAGCACTCCAACGTGAAGATGACCAGGAAGATATACTCCAGACTTTCCTGCAGCGACGGGAACAAAACGAGAACACTTTCAAAAAACTTTCACTCTCACGTAATATTCTCTAATAAAGTATGAAATGATTGATTAAATATTTTAAAGAGCAACATGACATGTGAAGGAAGAGCTTGGTTTTGATGCTGTGTGAGCAGCACACAAGTACAGAAAGACGAGTAAAGCCACTGGAGGTCAGCAAAGACTTAATTCTTTCTTTTCTTGGGCAGACTTGTGAAACATATGCTACGAAGAACAGCATAAAAAAGATCAACAAAACTGTTGCTGGCTTTGTCGCAGCTCATTATCTTTTGTTTCCAGTTTGTTCATTCTGATGCAGATTAAACAAAACCTCCAGAAGGTTGAACAGAGGGACGGCTCATTGCCCGCAGAGTGAATGATGAAACATTTTGACACCATGTAGCAAGTGAGACAAAGATGAAGCAGACTGTTTGCAGACAGATAAAATGTGAGTGGCTGAATGAAAGCATCATCTGCAAATTGTCCCCATCTCTGTGCTTTTATTATCAGTGTTGACACAGGGCAGGAACACAGGACAGGGATTTTTCCTCAGACTAGACGTGGTTATATATGGATCTGAATATAAATGTTGTAGAACAAAAGGCTCTTAATATGACAGCAGTATGATAAAGTTTCAAGTATCCAGTAGGAATCCAGTCCTACTTCCAGTCCTAACAATCAGAAATAGAGAATTCATTGGAGGTATGTGCTGTAACTGACATGCAGTTTATTTTCCTAAATCAGCTCAATAATCTCGAGCTGAACCAGCAAACACTGGTCCCCACACACCTAATCACCGACCCTGCATCCATGAACAAGTGTACACACATTTATAGACTTTTACTCGGTATTAAGTAAAACGAATTCACCAAGGAAAGCTGCCCTGCTAGGCTACTGCACATCAACATTACAAGCTATCATATTATTGGAATACGTGGCTGTGGTTACACGAGGCAACATTGGCGGATTCTCCTGTATCACCTGCATCGGTGGAGTGACGGCACGTAGGCTGACCTACTTCTAACAGTAAAAGAGGGGGTCGGTGCATCTCTTCTTACATTTTCACCTCTGAGGAATGGCACCGTAAGAACTAAGGAGGATTTAGGAAGAGGGCAAATGAGGAGATCGAGTGTGATTTGGGTTCCTAATAAAAGTAAAATGGCTATAAATCACAAAGACTGACATGAACTTTAACCCAGAGATATGTGTGGAGTATTATTGACTTAATGTAGGAAAGTAACCGATGGCTGGTGATGGCTGACATTTGTGCTAAATGCCAAACTTCTAAGAAAAAGTGATCTATTTATCATAACATTGGTGTCAATAGGACACGTCCAATAAGCACTGGCCACATGTATGCACGGTGCAAGGTCAGATATATCTTTTGCTCAGATGTGCACCTTGTTTGTCTTTGGGTTGTATAGTCTGTGACCTACACTACCAACAGTTTCACAGCTTTAAAACACACCTATGAAGCTGAAAAAGAATGTTTTTCTGTACACACATCAGCATCGTCCACCTGCCGCCTGCTTCTTTACACTTCAGAACGAGACACTCGATGACTCGTTCCTCTGCAGACACAGACGGGGCTCCAAATAAAGAACCGAGTTGTTTCTGGACACATTCGAATGGCGCTCGGCATCCCACAGCCACAGCTGTAGTAAATTAATATTACTACACTCACTTGCTGATCAGAGCTGCACAGTCATCTACAAGTGATGGTAAAGTTGAGCCTTCCTGAACCCAAAAACATCAGATTAACTTAGTGTTTCTTATTCTTATTATGAATATTATGAAAATGAAAAACCGATATAGTCATCATTCACCGCAGTGACTTCTCATACAGTCATGTGACATGCAACAAAAAAAGGCTCAATGTTTATTTACCAAATTTAAGTTGGTGTTGTTGGTGTCTTCTTCAGGCATGGGGAGGAACACAGCCAACGCGATACAGTTTGCAAAAATGGTCAATAAGATGATGACCTCAAAGGTTCTGGAAGGGGATGCTCAGGATCATGACAACAACAAACGGCAACAAAAATCCCATTTTGCCCCCCCAAATATCCACAAAGGTCTATTGTCTTATGTTTAGTATCTTACGATGTTAATGGGTGAGAGTGGGAGGGTGACTTAAACGTTCACAGGAATAAAAAGGTCAGTTTATTTATCTGACTAAGTTATTTGACGTTTGTGATTCAGTGTAAGGGATCCAGCTCTGCATCAGCTCTGCAGGCTCTGACTACTGCCTTTAAATGCTGCCTGAAACATCATCCCTGAAACAGCCCCCCCGGGTAGCCAGCAGAGTGTTCCACTTTAATGCAATCTTGCCTGCTGTGCTGCTTCATTCTCACCCCTAGGGGGCTCTCTGTGAGAATTCCCCTGCCAGGTCAGCATCATGTCTCAGTGTGATGCCACGGGACAGCTGCAGAGCCCAAGAATACGACCAAACCATTTGAACACAGACTGTTAACCAGGAAAGAAATAAAGAAAAAAAGTGGCTCTTTAAATGTTGTGATCCATGTATGAGGACAGTTTTGTTTTTGTCCTTCAGACTTTTAGTGATTTTCCATAATTTGGCTCTGTGTACAGCACCTAAGCCCTGTGTTACCAAACCACATACCAATGTGATTAAACTGTGTCGGTGGAATGACTTATGACGTGGTCCAACATGCCAGAATGAAATGTCAAATAGAACAGATCTTTACACATCATCACGTTTTAAAATGAGGTCACTGTTAAACTCAAAGTCTGCGTATCTGCGTTTAAACGCTGTGAACATGAGGTTCCTATCACTGGATTGGTATGATCAACTCATTCCAGTCTGGATCCAGGAACGGACATGAGGCTAAAAGCAGAAAAGAGGGGCCACATTCTATCAAAAGCCTACTTTGTGCTCTTTCATCTTCTCCTACTTGGATGCTGAAATGACTATTTGGACATTTTTTTAAAAAAAGGAGCGAGTTGAATGAGACTACCTTGCTTTTGTCAGCTGATCTCAGATTAACAGCAGGTGAAACTCCACAGGCTGCAAACTTGACTTTGATTCAGATCAGAAACATTACAAAAGTCTTAACACTTCAGGGATCATCTCATCACACGTTTGAAAGCTTGAGCATGCTGACCACGGGTGAACAAGGCTATTAATTCCCTGCCCTGCTGTCAGTATTTTTAAAACGGGCCTCCATGCTGCGCTGACTGCATAATGCCCTGATATCCTTGAATTTCAAAGAAATATTTAAACTGAAATCTCTGCTGAAATACACACAGTCGTCTGAGGCGTGTGTGTAATGACTGAAAGATCTAAAGGATACTTCCACTCCACTATGTTGATGCAGGCCTTGCGGAAGGGATTTTTGAGGTTGAGCAGGAAGAGAGATCTCGCGGGTCGAGGGTTTCCTCCAGTGGCCTGTAGTTTCTTAAGCTTCTCCCTCTGCTTCCTCTTCAGCTCCTCTTCACTCATGATGTCCGGCTTGGCCGCTTCTGCGTTGGACGCCATCTTGATGCCTTCACCTTAGACACGCTCCAAATTCCTGTGAAAGTTAACGTTTATTGTAAAATCCCAAACTCGGGTCCGGTATGTCTCCCCTTTGTGAAAGCAGATCCTCCTCAGGCTCCCCCTGGCACCCTTTCTTCTCCTCCTCCTCGCTCCTTCGTCGATGTCACCCGGGCAGAGCCACAGGCCTCTCTGCCTGGCTGAGGGCCTCTGACAAAATAAGCCCACCAAGTCCAGGAAAAATAGCAGCAGGAGCCCAGAGTGACTGGAGGAGCAGTTGGCCTTGGTATAGTTTAAATTTAGATTATGAACCACCAGCAGGCCATGCTTGGGGATGATTATAAGGGTAGAGTGAGGGGGGGACTGTGTGTCTTTGTGTGATTTTGTTTGTGTATGTGTCTATATATATATATATATATGTGTGTGTGTTTTACTTTAATGTCAACCTCTTATTTAGGATTCATAAGTAGTACACAGACTTGTAATCATTAAAGAAAAACAAAAAAAAAACACTATAATGCAGCTTTTTGGCATTTCTAAATAATAACTGAAGGCTGGTATTTAAAGGAATAATGAACAATAGGTATCCGTAAGCACACCCTAACCGCTGTAAGCGCCTCACATTGATTGTGTGGTGCGTGTAAACAATAAATCAGGGTTTGTGATCTAGCTAACAAGAAAACTTCATCAGAATAATATTCAACACTGAATGATGGACTCAATACTCGGTAACATTCACTGTGACCAAATTATTTAGTGTTAATGTTCATAACCAAACAATTTAAATAAAAGTCAACCAGCCCACCAATCACCAACCCTTAAAACAGTCGGTGGAAGTCGGCTGTTTTAAAACGTGTAATTCCCAAACCAGGAGGTTTGTAGTTACACATTTCAAAACACCTTCTCAAACTGGCAACATGATTGATTGATTGATTGATTGGTAATTTATTTCAACATGTGAACAATATACAAGTACATTTAGAAAAGAAAATAAGAAAGAAAAAAAAATACTATACAAATTACATACAAAAAAACGTTCTGATTAATTTACATGTTGAAAGGGAAGAAGTAAACACTTATTTAATCCCACCCCTTTGCCATAAATTATCAGTTAATATTTAGTCAGCTTCCTTACTGATATAATTTGTAATAAAAATAGTGAACAGATATCTGATATACCATATACTATAATATCACATCATGAGTTTGTTTTTTGTTTTTTTTTAAATAGAGACATTCACTTAATTTAAATATTTTCCTTTTCTTTATAGTTCGAGAAGATCATATTTTTATAACTCTTTTTGAACAGTTTTATGTTTGGACATTGCTTTAATTCCATATTCAGACTGTTGTATAGTTTCACTCCATGAACAGAAACACAAAAGCCTTTTCTTGTGGTACGGACCTTCATTGTTTTGAAGTTACAAAAACCCCTTAAATTATAACTTCCTTCTTTCAAAAAAAAACATACTCTGAATCAGTGTTGGTCAAGTTACTTGAAAATAGTAATCAGTAACTAATTACTGATTACTTCCCCAAAAAAGTAATCCCGTTACTTTACTGATTACTTATTTTCAAAAGTAATTAATTACTTAGTTACTTAGTTACTTTTTAAAAACACGATTTACAACCTGAATAGGTGATAAAGCGATAGATCTTTCAGCCCAATTCTACTTTTTCTACATAATTCATGTGTGTGTGTGTGTGTGTATATATATATATATATATATATATATATATATATATATATATATATATATATATATATATATATATATATATATATATGTATATGTGTATATGCATATGTATATTTGTGTTTACACTCAGTCTTTCAAATAGATGCAAGTAAAACACAGCAGAAAATAAATAAAGTCAAAGACTAGCGGTGCTGTTGCTCTATTTTCACCTGTAAAGCAGGAGTGGGGTAGGCGGAGGTTTACCCTGGTGCAGGTGTGCCGCAGCGGTCAGTGGAAGGATACAGCAGTTTCTCTGTGAGTTTCCCATTACATGGTTTTCTTCCCACACAGTGAACAACGGACACTAATGTTTTTGTCACTTTTTATGGAATCAAACTCAAAGTAAGGTCAGTACTTCCACGCTCATACTCTCTCCGCACTCCATATATGATCCATTGTTGATCTGCACACAGCTGTTGTCACAAACATGGCACTTGCTTACATCACTGTCATGAGACATTCTTGCAAAAAATCACGGTTTTAGTAACGCAGCGTTCCTACGGGAAAGTAACGGTAATCTAATTACCGTTTTTGCAATAGTAATCCCTTACTTTACTCGTTACTTGAAAAAAGTAATCAGATTACAGTAACGCGTTACTTATCTCTGCTCTGAATATTACCTGGCAGTTCTTTATTTTTTGTTTATGATCTTAAACATGCCACAGGTGACTGTTTTCCCAGCAGCTGAAAACCACTCAACATGTGAGCAATCTTCAAGCACCACAGACCAGCGCAAGAACGCGCACTTACTGTGTATTTTGTCGCCCTCTAGCGCCCATTAACAGGAACTGCAAATCTGAAAGGACAAAAGTAACTGAAGGAGAAAGAAATTGAGAGAGGAATTGTCCTTTATTATTTCACATCAAGCTAAACATATGGTTCTATAGCACACTTAGGCCAGAGATGCATATAATACATTGACAGAAGGGATATTAAACTATAATTACAAATCAACTAATCAAAACTCAATTAAAAAGATAAATTAGAAACCAATAAACTTCAGTAGATCATACTGTGTATGAGGTACAGTAATGCAAACCAGTGTGCCTGTTTTTGCTGTACTAATAATTTCCCAACTGGGAGCTTCAGTAATAGGATGCGAGCAGGAATTCACTGACAGATAATGATGCACACAAGGCCCTGAAGCCACGACGCATCTGGATTCTGCCACACTGAACCACATTATCATCAGCTTTAGTGGTTTAGGGCGTTCTCCTGTGATTTTTCTGAGAGTCCCTTTAAAACTCTGATAAATGCCTCCTTTTCTGTTTCTCTCTTTGCATGAAAAGAGTGTTACGTCAAATTGTGCTGCAGAAAAAACAACAACAAAAAAACCCACACATGGTGCTGGGTTCAGTCAGAAAATGTAAAAATAAAATTAATACAAATGCAAGCACTAGTTAACAATGGGTGAAATTTCTTAGTTGACCTTTCCGTCTGTTATTTTCAGAAAGCTGTAAAGTTGGGAGAAACACGATCTCCCACACAAAGAGAGAAAAGGCACAGAGCGGGCCGCTGCTCAGATGTGACTATACAAAGTCCAAAATCAACAATCATACATTAAATTCATCCAGATTTAAATACCAATAAATAATTAGTGCCAAAACAATAGCAACAGCAGCTGTATAGACAGAGTAGTCCTCATTAACTTAGCTTATTCTGAGATCACATCATAAATTATGCTTGAAGGAAAAACAATTAGAAATATTAACACACAATAAGCTGAAATGCTTTTGACAGCCAGTGCAAAATGGGAAAAGTTCTTATTTTATTAAGACATTCAAAGCTGCACTGATGTGCAATTTGCTGAAAGGATTTGCTGAGATGACTTTAGGTCATCAGGAGTGCTTCAAGCATCAGTTTTCTTTAAACTGCAGCTTTGCCCATCTCGAGTTTTTACATCTAGTAAATAAACCAAGTTTAAACTTCGTCCTGGTAGATGTGTAATGTTTAAATACTAATTCGGCAGATGCGGTGCACAGCAATGACAAAGAGGTGTTGTGATAGTGCCACTGGTGTAATAGCAGACGGCCCAGGATGGTGACGTACTCTAAACTTGGTGTTAAGGTCGGCCTTAAGGTTTAACTTAACAACTTGTGGCGGTCAAAGACCGTTTTGCGCTGCTCCTGGACCTGCTTTTTCCAGCGCTGCTGTGCTCCCTCAACCCGCTCCAGCACCGTGTTTCCTCTGGCCTGGCTGCTGCTCTCTGCCTGCGGACGCATCTCCTGAACACAAACCAGAGACTGTTTGAAATCAAGAACTTTAAACTCCACAGAAACCAAATAAATACACTGGAGTGTGCTTGGATGCTGTCTTTTTTGAATGGTTACCTCAGAGTCTTCCTCATTGTGCAGCGGCTGGGTGTACGGGTCATGCTTGCGGATAAGAGGATCAACCAGTAGCAGGAAGAGCATGTAGAGCAGCAAGGCGCCCACGACTGACAGGTAAATGATGATGGTCACCTGTGATATTTAGCAAGAGCAACTCAATGAATCCAACATATAAGCTTTGCAAACTATTCTTACTACTCTTTTCTTTAAAACAAACAAAAACCCCCAAAACAAAACAATAAACTAGAAAGGCTTTGCAAGATTTTCAACAGCTCATCTTATATGAAACAATCACAATGAAGCCGCTTTGCTTGGGAATAAAAGCTGAGGAAGATATGTCGTCATACCCAAGAGAAAGTCAGTTGTACCTTAATTGTGTTGCTGCTTCGTTCTTCATACTTGCACTCACAAAGCAGACAGTAGGCTTCCACATCATGGCCAGGAACAGGCATGGGCTCCACTACATGCAGGCAGTTACTGTGAAAAACATGAAAACGTTTGTCATTTCTACTGAGCTGAGAGGAAGAAAACCCCTAAAAACACCAGCAGTGAAAGAGCCTTTTCTTTAAAAATCCATGAAAGTCTAAATAAAAATATTTTTCTTACCAATCTTTCTGGGAGAAATTTCTGTTATAGATGTGACCGGTGATGTTTCTGTAGGGCGGGCAGATGCATTTGCAGCGGACATCCTCAAAGCTCTGCAAGAATTAAGGAACTTTTGTGAAAGTGGCCCAGATTCAGCCCATCTGTCCCCTGAGACGTCTCTCTGTTATTAACACAAGCAGTTATACAAACAAACACTCTGACATATACTCCAGTTATTCTAAGTCAAATGGCACAAACACACAGATGAGGACAAAATTATAAGATCCTCTATGAAAACTTTATCTTTTGGAGCATTTAAGTGCTGTTTAACAGTGCGAGAAGTTTAAAAACAGCTTTTCTCTTTGGATGCTTACATAATTTTAATTTGGGCACCGAAACAAAATTATTTCACATTAGCCAAAAACTACCAGAGCCAAAATTATTAGCCTACGATACTATACTTTTGCAGTTTCCAACGAGTCTCACACACACCTCCTGAGTGATCCCAGGACAATTTCTCAAATGCCTCCAAATTCGATGGTCTTTTGGAGGCAGCTCTTCACAGGAGTGACGCATGTTTTGGGTGATTATCGTGTTGAAAAATAAAGCATAACCCAGACCCAGTTTTGCTGCTGACTGTTTGATGTTTTCTTTCAAACACTTCACATATCCATCTTGTATGACACCTTCTACCTTAATGAGATTCCCAGTGAGTTGTACACCTTTTCCCTTTTGTCTCACCTGACCAAAGGACTCAGTTTCTATGCACACTCATTCTCCAGGTTGACCTTGGCATACTTCAGTCTGCTTTGAAGGCGTCTCTTCTGCAGAACTGGAGTTTGTCTTAGTCTGCAACCTCGCAGTGTATTCCTAACTCTAGTTGATTGTCTTCTTTAAGACTACAATTCCCAACTTGGCTAAGAAATTCACGAGTGTCCTGGCAGTGGTTCAGGGGTATTTAGACACATCTCTCACGAGTTTTCTTTCCAGAGTCTTTGAAATCTTTCAGAGGGATAATAATATTTACTCTAATAATGTTTTTCTGTGCGCAAATAAAACTGATTTATACCCTCTAAAGAATTTTTTTTATGTTGTTTAGTTAAAAAAACATTCTGACAAAAAACTTTAATCAAGATAATCATTATTTAGATAAACTAATGTAAGACTAACATAAACAGGTATTGTTTAAGTAGATGTAATTGCATAATTGTGCTGACAATATCGCCCTTGAACTATTATTTTACATTTCGTTATTTAACTATACAATCTTTACATTTCACTGACTAAAACTGAGCAGTTTACTGAACATCTTCCCATAAACAAAGCGATACTTGACATTTTATCCACAAACGCAGATCCGCTGTGTACCAGCAGGTCTTTTACCTTAGCTCGAGCAAAAACGACAACATCCAGCAGAAACACGGTCACCACTGCGGCTGCAGCAAACATCCAGGATCTTCCCCAACCACACGACATTTCCCCAAAGGCAAAACAACTGGCACGACGACTGAAGGATCAGCAGCAAGGCTCTGTCAAAATATAGCAGTTAGCTAGCACTGCAAGGCAGGAAATCCACGACGCGAAATGTCGTAAAAACTGAAGAAACAAAGCTCGCAACGCAGTAACTTCCGCCGTGAGAGTGAGGAAAACGTCTGTTTCTGTTTTATATTCAGGTTGAAAGTGTGCTCTCACTTTGTTTAGAGCAAAGATCGCCAAATTAATTTTGTCCTTCCTTATTCCGGACTCGTCACACACGAAGAAAACAATCCGACAGCAAACATGCAGAGACGGCGCCACCTTCTGGACAAAATAAGAAGTACACTAAATAAATGCATATTTATCAAGCAGGTTACATTATAATCACTTACTGTCCCTCTTTATGTGGGACTGCACAGCATTTTTACCCCCCCACATACAAACGCACACATATCTTTAGACAGTGTCTCACATTTTGACTGGTTCTGCAGGACATTTTCTAAAGTCTGGCTTTTACTAGTTGCAAATGAAGGGAAGACTTTTTTTTATTATAATCAGAAAAAGGAAAAAAGGTCAGCCTGTCTGATGTCATACCCATCAAAGAAAGTTACTAAAAAAGTCACAAGCTTTGCACATTTTATTGAATATGATGGAAGCTACCAGAAAGAAAAAGAAGATGCAGCATATTTTGGAGAAACAGAGGGTTTTGTGTGTTTTTTTTGTTTGTTTGGTTTTGTTTTAGTTTGGTTAGTTCTGCCCCCACACAGCGAGAAGGACCTGGGTTTGAATCCAGTCTGGAGCCTTTTTGAGTGGCCTTTGCGAGGCGATCTGTCCGGGTACTTAATAGAGGTGGGAATCACCATACATCCCACGATACGATATTATCACAATACTTAACGCACGATACGATATTATTGCAATTTTTTTTTTAAATATTTTGCGATATTCAGATTCTGTACATAAAGGTAAATGTTATCAATATTCATTTTATCTAATATCAAAGTCTCACACTCAGTCTTTCTCTCATTTCAGTTTTATTGTTGACAAACTGAACGGTTTGTATCACAGTCTAGTCCAACTTAACTGAATCAACCATCTGGTACAATTATAGCTATTCTGAACTATGCAGTTTATGAAAACTATGCAGCCCCTTCAGCAACTGAAGAATTTGAAAGTAAATTAAAACAAAATATAATTTTACATTAAATAAAAAAGTTTTAAACTTAATTAAAATAAAACATGTCTTAAATTAAAATAAGTAAACTGTCATGTTTATTGCTGCCAAAAAAAAAAAGTTAAACACATTTGGACAGCGAAGGAATGTCAGGATTCTTGCTCAGAAAAAGGAACTGAAGTCAGAGCAGGTTCCAGTCCACAAAATCTTTTTTTGTAACAAAATATCGATTTCTGCTGTCCCTGTATCGATACATTATTAGCAAACAAAATATCACAATACTACACAGTATCGATTTTTTCCCCTACCCCTAGTACTTAAGCTTCCACTCACAGTCCAAAGACATGCACGGAGTTAGGTTCACTGGTAATTCTAACCTGCCTGTAGGTATTAATGCTTTTCTGTCTCTGTGTGCTGCACACTGGCAACTAAGGTGTACAAGGTGTACTCTGCCACTTGCCCTATGACAGATGGGAAAGGCTCCAGCTCCCCTCCGAGCGGAGGAAAGTATGGTGTGAAGTGACACGGTATATGTGTGGCCAAACTATGCACACTGAAACCCCAAAACCTTTACCAGATAGAAAAGCAGCTGAAGTAAAAGTGAAATGAAAGAGAATATAGGAGTATATAAAGACTATTGCATTAGACCATAACAACAAACTTAGTCCTCCCTCATTATCTTATTTACCTAGCAAGAGAGATGAAATAACAATCCAGTCACTTGCACAATTTACTGTATTTTTGAGGTTTTGATCCCAGCATCGTTCTTGCATCCCATAGACAACATTTCCCCACATTCAGTTTGTTAGGATCTGGTCAGCATACCTGCACTCTTTTATTAATTTAATCAAGCCATCACTTTTCTGTGAATTATTGCACATTTTAGTGCTCAGTGCTAATTGCTTTCCATATTTTACATTTACAGTAGTGAGTGGAATTGTGAAGCTACAACGCTTGGACCAAAGGTTTGTTTTCAACAGTTTCAACAACATTTTTTAAACATTTTTATCAGCATTAAACGAGCATCAAAGCCTCTCATCCACCTTTACTGTTGTCTTATCAGACATTAGTGATGTGATTAAAGTGTGTCATAGCTGAAGCTGTACATATACAGACCTCAGATTTCCAGAACTGCAGATTAAAGAATAAACAATTCAACTATGAAATGTTTACATTTTGACCCCCTACAACATTAAAATAATGCTTAAATATTAATGTGTCTAAAAATTAGATGTATCAATGATGCATAATTCCAAATAGCAATCATATGTATAATATACATGAAGCGACCTTTATTAATGTTTTTCTTTTAATGACCAGAATAATCAAGGATACTTTATATTGTTTCAACACTGCTCGTGAGTCAAATCCGGTTTCCATTTTGGAATTTGAAATATGAGTCTTAGCTTCTTGACCCAATCAATACCCCTATTTCCTGGTAATCCTGCTTTCACATCTCTCTGTATAGTAAGCTACTCATACCTTTAATAAGCCACAGAAATCAATGACTCACAAATTCAGCCTGAACCTCTTGAGCTTTCGGTCATATAGATCAATCGAGACCGTGGTTGTTTCTCTAATAAGCTACGATATCAGCGTGAACAACAGAGCGCCGTCTGTGTGTAAACACTGTCGTTCGTGTGACCTGTGATTCAACCACTTAAATCAGCTGCAATGCTGCCAAGAACTTATTCTATATATAGTATGGAGAGTCGGAGTGCTGGGATTTCAGTTTCACAAAGGATGTGAACTCGGTCAGTTTATGTCTGCCTACAAGGTTGTTGTTGAGCTATTTGTACGCCTAAAAATATGAGTGATGGGAGACTTAATCATGTGAAACAAATACGCAGACCACAGAAGAAATCCCTGAAATCTATATTTGTACTCGTTTTTTCATGCTGTACAAATTACTTATTTTCAACGTCTTGATGCATTCTCAATCATCCAGGAAAATAATTGTGGGAGAAACGTTTCGTCACTCATCCAAGTGACTTCTTCAGTCTCAGCTGACTGCAGGTTTCAATCTTATAAACAGCACATTTGCATAATGACTGAAACCAGCCCACTGAAGGAACAATGGGCTGTGAGGTCAGTTCCTTAATCATAATTATGCAAATTCTCATGACCACTGATCAAAGACCACTGATCAATGGCCATGAGTACCATTCACAGAGTTGGGGAATGGCTGCAATCACAGCATGTAAGATGGCGAAAGATGTACCCTTAGGCCCCCTCCTCGATTCAGAGATGGTCTTTCCCTTTTCACGTAAATGGCCTCCTTGACTCCACGCTCAAACCAGCGTTCCTCCCTGTCCAGGATGTTACATCCTCATCATTGAAAGAGTGTCCACTGGCCTGTAGGTGTAAATAGACTGCAGAGTCCTGGCCTGACGAGGTAGCTCTTCTGTGTTGCGCCAGAGGTTGTTTGGTTTCCCCGATGTATAAATCCTGGCAATCCTCCTGGCACTTAACAGCGTACACTATGTTACTCTGTTTGTGTCGGGGGGCCCGATCCTTGGGGTGGACCAAAACGCCACGTCCAGATGAACAAAATCAACTTTTGGATACTTATTTTCAAATTCTTCCTTTAGAAAACAACACATTAAAAAAGATTTCCACTCTTTTACTGAAATATGCCAACCACGATGCTGCTTTCTTGGGTGGGAGTTAACAGGTGATATTTCACGGGCATTTATGTTTGTCAGAAATGTAAATCTTGCTGTTTTATTTTTATTTACAGTGAGCAGGTTTAGTTTTATGCAAAGACAAGAACTGGTCAGATTATGTGGAGAAAACCTTTCACCCAGACGATATTATGCTGTCAATGACCTTTTGCTGTTGATATACTCGGCAAGGTAGTTCTGAATGCTTTAAGTGTGTTTTGGTTTTTAATTGATTCCTCAACTGATTACTTCATGAACTCACGCATGTACGTCTTCATTCGTGTAATGATCTCCGTCATAATTGGACTCATAAACGCTTTAGATGGTGATTTGTGCGAGCTCTCTATAATATATTTCATTCTCTCGCTTCTGTCATTGTAAGCCACTTAGTTCTCATCTTCTCTGATGCATGGCTGCCCTTTAATCCCCGGGCCAATTACAGCATAAATGACACTGACCAGAGCCTAGTGCCAGCTCTCATTATCAGTCCAGACTTTTTAAGAAAAAGAAAGGAAAAGATTCAGTTCTTCTTTGAGCAGACTTGGTAAAACAAAATATTCATTTAGGAAAGAAAAATGAATCTAGTTGTTTATGTAAAGTGGTTTATTACCAGCGCTGTAATTGATGCGGACAGATACAAATATTTTGACAAAGTCTTTAGCCAGTGAACTGCGAACGCAGCCTGACTATAAAACAGCAAAGAGAAGTGATCCATAATGGAAAGACTGCAGAGAAATTCAACTCATAAACAACATCAGAGGGTGTCAAGTTCTCTTACTTGTCAAGGTACCTGAAAGTATCGACTGAATCACATTATTCAAAGCATTCATTTTCCAGGGACCTGAAAGCATCAGGCACTTTGCCCACTAGGAGATGCTATAAGGCCCAAGGCAAAGCAAACTCGACCAGCAGACGTTAGTCAAAGCAGACTTGGATCTGGAGCAATTTAGATACGATATAGAGGATATAAAACAAAACAAGAGAAAATATATTGTGAAATTCAAAGATAGAGCTACATAAAACCAATTAATTATTAGCTAAACAGCTGCAGCAGCACTGTAGATAAATACCTACCTTATATGACTCGCCTATAGGATGCTACAGGTTTTTGTCCTTAATCTAGCATTTTCAATACACCCCTCAACCTTTCAGTATGTTTCTTTTTGACCTTTATCACATCATCTGCAGTGTCTTTTTGCCCTCTTCTGTATCATGCTTTTGGAGAGAACACTGTTTGAATAACAAGACTATCTCTGAAGCGATATCTCTCCTCTTCCTCTCCGCTGAGGCGATGCATTGTGGGCAGTAGGACTATTCTAATGGACACACGTGGTAATTACAGTAGTGGGAGGTAGCAGACAGTGGTGATCCAGGGACGGCGCAAAACTATAAATCACAACTCCTGGTTCCGCCCTCCTGAGCGTAGCCGATCACAGTCAACCAAAAAGCAATTCTGCCAACATGTGTTTGCACATTTGTCTTCATCAGCCACTGGCTTGTTTTGGGCTCCTGGAATTGAATTTTTCTTTCCCATGGTAATCAAACAAAGACTACTTCTTAGGTGTTTCACTCAAAGTCCCCTGCATTAGGTCTAAATATTGACCACATGTGAAATATACTTGTCATTTTTTGTGTTTAGTTTGATCCTGTTGAAGTTACAGGAAAAAAAATATCAAAGAATTATTAAATTACAAGATTTTTTTTTTAATAAAAAAAGCTCTGTGTGATCTTCAGTCAGAGATAGACGATAAAAATTGCCTGTTATCAGTTTCAGTGATGTTGCTTTTTTGGAGGTAGCGTGAGATGCTCGCTAGAGAAATGTAACCAAAAGAGGTGTCAATAGCAAAGGTGTTACAGCGGTAAGCAGTGATGGTGACTCAGAGTACAGTGTGTGTCCTGCTCTGCTTTATCTGTACGGACAGCTGCCTGTCAGCCAGCTGAGCCCATGCAGGGGGAAAGGTGTCTGCTGAGGAGCTGGTGTCAGCAAGGTGAGAGCCGAGCCCGGCTACGCTGAGCTGAGCTGAAATGGATGCAGAGGAGGGAGTGTCTCCTGCCTCTGAGGGACACCGATTTTCAGCGAGGAAACAGAGACTGCTGGAGCAGGAAACTCAGCCAGACAGAACATGAAAACCAAGAGCGGCCATGACACATGATGGACACGAACGGAGGAAGGGAAGCCGTCCCCACGCTCACCCGCCCACCGCTCGCCATTCCTCTCCTTCAGCAGCGCTGCACCCCTGCAGAAAAGAGAAACATGGCGATGACGCTTGAATTGCAGTGGCTCTCGGTTGAACTCTGCCCCCGTGTAATGTGTTGTCTTTGATGTTGCACGAGATGTTAGAGAGACGCAGGGGAAACTTCAAAGAGAGCTTCGTAGGCCAATTGCAGAATTGGTCAAAAAAGATAAATAAAACAGCAAGCTGCCAGAAATCCACACGCATCTTTCAAGGGAGACCAGGGGTCAGGCAAGAAGACAGCTGAAAACAATAGCAAGAAATGAAAGGTGACATGGATTGAAAGGTAGATAAATAGCTGCGGGGGAGGAAGGAAGTTTGTTGTTGGTATATAAGGATGCGATTTAGGTTGGAGTCTTGGAAAAACAGCCTGCTGGTTTAACAAATACAGGCAGGCCGGTCAATAAACTGTCAGCTATTAACGTCTACTTTAAGTGACAAGGCCCCCCCAGACTGATTTATAGAGCCAGCGATGCATAGAATCCGTACAGATAAAAAATGTTAGGCACCTGGCCGATCAAGTCAGCGAGCAAAACACAACACACACGTCAGTCAGCAGAAAGCACAGATATAGATATCGATGTGGATCTTCTTTCAGAGTAAGCGCTCTCAAAACAGAAGGAGGAAGTCACCGAGAGCCTTTTTTCCCGACAAAGCGATTCCATGATCAGAAAACTTTGTCGGCTCCTTCGGAAGGAGACTCCATTCCTCCCAAAGGGTAGGGACAGAGGTTTCTGTGTGATAAGTTTTCCCTAATGAGGTGATACCGACATTGCCACACCCTTACTCCATCTCCCCGTGTCAGTCTGTGATCTACCTTCCCCAGCTGCAGGCCACATCTGGAGGCATGATAGATTTCATCCACAGGGGCCTCCTTCGCCAAATGTCACTGTGAGTCATCTTCCTTTGTTTCGGCATTTGTTGCAATCTGACCTGGCAGCTCAGTGGTGCGCCACGACTGCCACTGACACTTTCACATACACAAACAAAACTATTCTCGAGACATGAACGATATAAAGTAAAAATGTCTTCACAGGCGGTGCGGTTGAGTAACACTTAACTATACTTGTTCGGTGCTTTCTGCCCGGAACAAATCAGACGTAAACCCTGTGATGTAGAAACAAACTTGTCATCTCACAGCTTCAGAAATCAATAGAGCCCCACACTCTACCACTAATCTCAACACACATGGAGCAAGCTCTGGGTGACTCGTCCAGAGACGGCGGCAGGAGCAGAGAGAGAGGAGTAAAGGGATAAGGTAAGATGGAGGAAGGTGACAGTAAGGAAAATGAGACATGAGCTAAGTAGTTACATTTAAAGCTATTTATGTTAAGTGTCTACACATTGTTGAGCACTTAGTTTTATTTAATTTGCCTCAAATTGTATTAGCATAGACTGATTTGGTTTTAGATTTCTCCTTTCACACCAGTGCATTGGAAGCATATGAGGTTTATTATGACATTAACAATTACAGAAATGCTTCTCATGTGACCCACAAAAGTCACTGTTGAAGAAGAAACATTTCATGATATTGTGAAGCCTTTGACAGCGAGTTCTGCAGCTATAATCTAAAGATAGATTTACATAAACTAGGGGAAAAAATCGATACTGTGTAGTATCGTGATATTTTGCTAATAATGTATCGATACAGGGACAGCAGAAATTGATATTTTGTTACAAAAAAGGGGTTTTTTTTCTGAGCAAGAATCCTGACATTCCTTCACTGTCCAAATGTGTTTAACTTGTTTATGGCAGCAATAAACATGACAGTTTACTTATTTTAATTTAAGACATGTTTTATTTTAATTAAGTTTAAAACTTTTTTATTTAATGTAAAATTATATTTTGTTTTAATTTACTTTCAAATTCTTCAGTTGCTGAAGGGGCTGCATAGTTTTCATAAACTGCATAGTTCAGAATAGCTATAATTGTACCAGATGGTTGCGTTCAGTTAAGTTGGACTAGACTGTAATACAAACCGTTCAGTTTGTCAACAATAAAACTGAAATGAGAGAAAGACTGAGTGTGAGACTTTGATATTAGATCAAATGAATATTGATAAAGTTTACCTTTATGTACAGAATCTGAATATCGCAAAATATTTTTAAAAATTGCAATAATATCGTATCGTGCGGTAAGTATTGTGATAATATCGTATTGTGGGATGTATGGTGATTCCCACCTCTAACATAAACTGTGTTTTAGTTTTACTTTTCAGTGCCTTACTACATACAAAAATAAAATCCATTCATCTTGACTGTTGGAAATGCAGGATGGTGTAAGGTCAGTGCAGGAAATGACAGAAATCAATTAAATATTTCAAAAATAGGAAAGTAATGTAATGCAGCGGTCTCCAACCTTTTTTGCGCCACGGACCGGTTTATGCCCGACAATATTTTCACGGACCGGCCTTTAAGGTGTCGCGGATAAATACAACAAAATAAAAGTAGTACCGGTACCGAAAAAAAGAAAACACGTGAAAAGACCCAGGAAAACCGAGTAAACGATAAAAACGATAACAAAATAACACTGAAAACCGATAAAAACCCTGAAAACTATACATTTCACACCTGAGCCTCAACTCTCGCGGCCCGGTACCAAACGACTCACGGACCGGTACCGGTCCGAGGCCCGGGGGTTGGGGACCGCTGATGTAATGTACAAATCCAATGTTTGATCAGCGTGATCTAGATTTGGAGCTCGATGTAGCTTTTAAAAGCCAAATAGACGCCTGGAGTCTCAACCTGAAATGTCTGCAGTTAAGTTACAAACGCTGATCTGAAAATGTGGAGAAGCTCTAAACAATATAAATAAAAACAGAATGCAAGGATTCACAAATCTCACAAACCCATAGAAAACATATCAAATGTTTAAACTGAGAAAACATACCATTTTAAGAATGATATGACAAAGAAGACCCGCACTGTTGAGCAGCTAGAATCCTAATCAGGCAGGAATGGGGCAAAGGTACCCTGTCAAAATCCAGCAGCTGCTCTCATCAGCTCCCAGATGTTTATGGGCTGTTGTTAAAAGAAAAGGGGATGCTACACAGTGGCAAACACGACCCGTCCCAACTTTTTTGAGATACGTTACTGCCGTCAAATTCAAAATGAGCTAAAATCTTTCATGAAATAGTAAAATGAACTTAATATGCTTAAAAAAAATTCTGTTTAGCAAGCACTAAAGTACACTTACAGATGAAACTTCTTTCAAACTTCTTTCATTCTCATGTGCAGAATTGATTGAGTGCGACTTAATTTGCAGTCAGGGCAGTAAAGGGCTCTACATCCAAAATTTCCTTAATATTAAGCATAAAGTGATTGTCTTTAGTGTTTTTCTTTAACTCCCTGAGTTAGCCCACCCTATTTAACAGCCTCTGTCATATCTCATTCCCTTTCTGGTCTTTATAGACTTCATCGCAGGCCTTCTTTTAATAGAGGAGTAGAGAGGCTGTTTACCAGACGTGAGGAAAACAGAAAACAGGGATGGTGAAAAGACAAGGGAAACGGGGTAAGCGAGAGGTGGAGGTTTATAGAGTGAGAGCGAAACTGCAAAAGAAAAGGGAAAAGACAGAGAAGCAGGAGGAGGTGGGGTTAGAGGGAGACGCTCCACTGCCTGGCTGACAAACACAGGGTCCCTCCAGAGTCAGGCAGATGAGAAGGAGAGGAGGAGAAAGGGAGAGGGGTGAGAGAAAAGGAGGGGAGTTTGATGTGGGCAGTCAAGCCCACCACCCACCAGCAGCCTTCCTCTCATTCTCCACAGCTCCACCCCCCCGCCCCCACTCCAGCAGAAAATCTATGCCTGCTCTCTTAGTATTCCTCCCATCTCTTGCGAAGGCTCGGCGGAGGGGAGAGCAGACAAGTGGACTACTAGTGAGGCCCTGGCCAGCCGTGTGTGATGCTATCTGGGAGCTTTTTTCCCTCCTTCCCTTTTAGGATGGGGTGTTTGCTCAGGGCTGACAGGACAGACAGAGCACCCAGCCACTTGAAAACCTCCACCAGGGACCTGAACTGGACACATCCTATCTGTACACCCCATTTTCCTCCCCTCCTGCAGAAAACCTGTAGATCAATGGGGTCAACTGTGCAGGTTGTCTATTCTCTGACTGAATCAGAGCGCACAGATGAACCAGGGACGGTGTGGCGGACAAGCAACATAATTAAGATCTCTTCATGAAGAAGGCTGCAATGAAGATGCTCAACATTTATTCGAGATGTTCACTTAGATGTAACCTGTGCCTGTTAATATCAGCTCTCATTGATTTCAGGGAATACAGGAGCACTGCTTGCATGTGCATCCCCGTTACTCTTCATCTAACACCAAGTTAGTGCAAACCTATTACTGCTACCTGTCAGTTCTTTGGTTTATGCCCAAGCAGCCTACATAGAAAATGTCATCCTGCTTCAGCTGTTGGCACTTCTGCAGGTAACCAATGTTAGCAGGATAGCATGCTAAGCTAAAATGGTGAACATAATCAGATCTGCTTTGCAGTCATCATGAACTCTGTCATCATGAGCATTTTAGAATGCTAATAATGTATGAACAGCATAGCATGAAATGACGTACTGGCTCCTTTGAAAAGATTAGAAACAAATCCAGATGGAACAGATGGAGCTAAAAATGAGAGTTTCCACAATCATCAAAATGTTGATGCAATGTTTGTATTTGAGCAGGAAAAAAAGAAAAGGCAGAGAAGTTGCAGACATGTGTTGTATCCTAATTTTGAGTAGCTATTGTACGTATATCAAGTAAACCTTTGCTTTATGTGTGTACCACACTGTTATTACATAATGTGGCTCGCAATAAAAGCATAAAATTGCTAAAATCACATAGTGTGTTGGTGCTGTTTGCTTCAAAGTGCTGCTAGCATGACTGTAGACTACACAAATGCAAACACAGTTAGCTGTTTTCTGATTTCTTAGTTTTTTGCACATTTGTCACACTTAAATGTTTCAGATTTTCAAACACATTTTATCATCAAGTACAAAAGGAAAACAGTACAAAAATGATCATTTCATTTGTTCAGGGAAAAAAGTTGCAAAGCAGTCCCCGACCACCACACTGCCACCTCCATGTCTGACTGCTGGTATGATCCTCAGTCAGTGTTGGGAAGGTTACTTTTAAAATGTATTCCATTACAGATTACAGATTACATGCCCCAAAATGTATTCTGTAACGTATTCCGTTACGTTACTCAATGAGAGTAACGTATTCTGAATACTTTGGATTACTTAATATATTATCATGCTGTTTACAACTACATGAATGTACTATTGCTGTGATTTATTACTGTTACTGAAGGTCCGCGGCTCTGAACCGTAGTAAAGGGACCTCTGACTAATACGGTGGGTTCGTGTCGGGCTCGTAGCCGAAAACTAGCTTTACTTTGTTGTCTGGGTCAACTTTGTTAGCCAGAGACAGAGAGAGGCGTTGAAAGGCTGCTCCAACGGAACTTATTGTTTTTGGAGGAAAACACGAACACGGTGTACAGTCGAGTCTTAATAGCTTACTTACAGCTGGGCTCGTCAGGCTCTCTTCTTGGCTGCAGTGGTTATTATTATATTTACATGCTTCCAGCTCCCGTTTCTGCTCGATGACAGCTCGTACTTTTCCTTTTTCTCCCTCCTCGCTCACAGACACATAACGTGTATGGCAGTCCATTCTCTCTGCAGCACGGACTACACTGCCCATGATGCTACATTCTTTAGAGCTATACCGGTAGCATTCTGCCTATTAGCTTAGCACAACAACAACAGGCGCTCTTTCACCCAGGAAACGCGCAGAGAGAGAGCGGCACCCTGTAACCATGGCAACCATAACGCTGCCACCTGGAACAACAGAACGTAGCTGTCAAACAAAACCCAAACAGTCCTGACCCGCCACAATATGAAACAGGGAAGTGTAATCCATTTATTTCAACAAAGTGACTGTATTCTAAATACCACCTTTTTAAACGGTAACTGTAACGGAATACAGTTACTCATATTTTGTATTTTAAATACGTAACGGCGGTACATGTATTCCGTTACTCCCCAACACTGTCCTCAGTTTATGAAATGCTGTGTTCGTTTTACGCCAGATGCAGCGGGATGCAAACCTGCAAAAAGTTCAGATTTCTTTAGATGTTGTTCTGGGTTCTTTTGTGACATCCTGGAGAAGTCATCAATGTGTTCTTGGAGTAATTTTTAATTGGGTGGCGACTCCTGGGAAAGTTCACCACTGTTCCAAGTTTTCTCCATTTGTGGATGATGGCCCTCACCATCATTCTCTGCAGTTCAAAGCCCTAAAAATGGCTTTGTAACCTTTTTCAAAGTGATAGGGCAGATGTTCCTGCTTGATGTGTTGCTTTTTGAGATCTTATAGCCTACTTCATTTTGTCACATGTATTTTTTTTAATCTGTATTTAAACTAGTTATCATTAAAACAACGCGCATGGGCGTAGCTAGAGAAGGTGAACTAAGTTTTTCAAAAAAAAGTGCTTAATTCACAATTTAGGGTGATTACATTTTCACACAGGGATACATTTGGATGGCTTTTCCCCCCTTAATAAATGAAATCATTCAAAAAATGCATTTTGTATTTACTCGTGTTATCTTGGGCTAATTGACCTGATTGGCTACCTCCCTGGACTTTTTTAGGGGGGAGGTAACAATGTTTAAAACAATAACAATAATAATATTTATATTTATAACAAGGTGCAATAATAATTAATGTGCAATAATAACAGTGTGCAATACAAATAAACTTATTCTTCTTTTCTATTACTAAGTTATTATACTGTGTTGTGTTGTTTGTGTTGCGTTGTAATGTTCAATTCAATTCAATTCAATTTTATTTATATAGCGCCAAATCACAACAAATGTCGCCTCAAGGCGCTTCATAGATACAGAGAAAAGCCCAACAATCATATGACCCCCTATGAGCAGCACTTTGGCGACAGTGGGAAGGAAAAACTCCCTTTTAACAGGAAGAAACCTCCGGCAGAACCAGGCTCAGGGAGGGGCGGCCATCTGCTGCGACCGGTTGGGGTGAGAGAGGGAAGACAGGATAAAAGACATGCTGTGGAAGAGAGACAGAGATTAATAACAGATACGATTCAATGCAGAGAGGTCTATTAACACATAGTGAGTGAGAAAGGTGACTGGAAAGGAAAAACTCAATGCATCATGGGAATCCCCCGGCAGCCTACATCTATTGCAGCATAACTAAGGGAGGATTCAGGGTCACCTGGTCCAGCCCTAACTATATGATGTGTCATATCGTGTCGTGTTGTGTTATATGTAGTGCCGACGTAGGACAGTTTTCCAATTTCATTGTACTACTGTACTATGTATGACTGTGCAATGACAATAAAGAGTTATCTTATCTTATTAAAATATGCAAAATCCTAAGAAATCAGAAGGGCGCAAATACTTTTTCACAGCACTACACATGTCTACAGAATATTTAAAAGAGGGTTGACAAGTGGACTCGTTTCTTATGTTATGCAAATCGGAACTTTTTAACTCTTTACATGCAGTGATATTTTTGGGGTGTCTTGAAAATGTTAATCCAGGTTTACATGAAAAAAAGACAGACTTAAATGATCCTGAGGGGATTTGAGGGAAACTGAAGGCAGAACCTTCTCTTTTCTTTACCTTTCAGTAATTACCAAGCAAATTAGTGGCAAACAAAGTGTGTATGTTTCAGAGTGTGTGTTTTGAGAAATGCGACGGAGCGTATGTGCACTGTCGGACTTGTATTGTATGTTTATTTTGCCTTTAAGTGCATTTACGCACAGTTAGCCATGGTCCTCTGACAAAAATAACATGGCTATCGATCACCTGTGTAGCTATAATCTCCATTGCCACTGCTGGACCATGACTGCTTAACCACAAACACACAAAGCTTTGTTGTTCTTAATATCCCCCTCCAAAGTAGCCAGATCCTCTGTCACCTTGAGCCTGGTGCGTCATGCTTGTGTGATTGCGCTAAAGGTCACAGCTTGTAGCTACTGTCATTAGCTGTCACTCTTCTGCACTCCCTCCTGTTTCCCGCTTCTCTCCTCCTTCGAATCGCTCTCTGTCACGCATTTCTTTCTCTGGCTCTGGAACACGGATCAAAGTGCCATCCTTAGTTGGACCTTGAAGGTTGAGGAAAGTGAGAAGCGACCCAGATGCACAATGGGTGTGCTTTGTGTGTTTGTGCATGATGTGCAGTGAAGCTGATGAGGGTAGCTCCGCCGGGAGCACAGTATCTTAAGTAAGTAAGTGTTAGACGGTTATGCCTATTGCAATTACACTTGTATTTGAGTCTATTGCTATTTGAGGATTCACTGCCTGAGGGGGGAGGAGGAGAAAATATGTGTTTTTCAGCACTTCAGTGACTAATCAAGGTCTAATATTTGAGACTGCAGAGAGATGATTGCATTTTTTTTTTCATGGACACGTAACACATGCAACTCAGCATATTGTTTGGAAATCTGGAGAAAATTGTGACGACACAAGTAGTAAAGAATACTGGTGGATTCCAGCTCACAGAGCAGGACCACGTGTGCTTAATTGAAACATGTTTGAGCGAGAGGAGAGAAAGAAAGAGGAGAATTAGTAAAGAGACAGCAAACACAGATGTGGCGTTTTATCTGTTGGGGAGGTGAGGGGTAATCACTGCAAACTTTAATCAGTTCAGATCAATTATTCATGGTCAGGGGCCTATCGAGCTGATTTCTAAAATGCCCCTTCTCTCTCGCTCGCTCTCACTTTTTCTGACAGCCCTGTATGAATAATTCAGACTGCATTTACACAAAGAACTCCATCTCTGATACCTGATCAGTCAGTTAGAAACATTATGCAACTGGGAATGTCAATTAGAAATGGGAAAATGGGTCTCCTGGTATGTTCACAATAAAAAGAAAAACAAAACCACTCAAGGAGAAGCACAAATATAGCGAACGCCGTGAAAGGTCTTGAAGAACTCCAAACTTCACTATTCACTGAGAGAGAAGTTCTCAGCCTTAAAGGGTTCAGCCAAAGTCAAGATTGTCCCTACGCTGTGTCCACTCGTCATCCATGAGTTTGTCTGTTCACTAAGTGGACCCCACACAGCTTGGGCTGCGTCAGACCAGCTGTTGAAGCTCTGATCGTTTCCTTTGCGCCTCCTCTTGTTCTCTCAAAAAGACTTCTTGCAGCTCCCAGTGTTTGTTCAGATTGATTTGGCTGCCTAATCGTTGTTACCCCATCTTTTGCCATTTTTTTCTTTTTTAAAGGCTGTCACATTTGTTTGGATTTTTTTGGAGTCTGATTAAATTCCTCACTACTGGGTGAGCTCTAGTGGGCAGGCTATATGCAAAAGTCCCTACCAGCCTTTGAGCTCTCCTTCCCCTGGTCTTATTTTGCCATCGAACTCCATTCTCTGCCTTCGAAGAGAGAATAACTGGTTTATGCCCGACAATATTTTCACGGACCGGCCTTTAAGGTGTCGCGGATAAATACAACAAAATAAAACTAGTGCTAGTACCGAAAAAAAGAAGATTTATTCATAACACACGTGAAAAGACCAAGGAAAACCGAGTAAACGATAAAAACAATAACAAAATAACGCTGAAAACCGATAAAAACCCTGAAAACTATACATTTCACACCTGAGCCTCAACTCTCGCAGCCCGGTACCAAACGACTCACGGACCGGTACCGGTCCGAGGCCCGGGGCTTGGGGACCGCTGTCTTATGGTCTTTCATACCCATCATTGTGTATTGAAAACTACATTTAAAAGCTTCTCTAATGCAGTTTCTTAACTGTGAAATTAAACAATATGGTCTAGAGTATTACTTCAATTGTAATTGTGAAAATCCACAAGAATTTTGGTCTTTTTGATCTTATGTGATGATCAGCTGGACGTCATGATGGTGTGGTGGTTAGCACTGTGGCCTCACATGTGTGCACGTTTTCTCCGAGTTTCTCCGGTTTCCTCCCACAGTTTCAAGACATGCATGTTAGCTTAATCTGTGCTTCTAAACTGTAGGCATAAATTTGACTATCTAACTGTTTCTGTGTGTTAACTGTGCAACAGACTGGTGACCTGTCCAGGCTGTACTCCGCCTCTCTAACCGTGACCACTCAGAAAGGCTCCAGCCCCACTGCAACCCTGAGCTTTATATGATCATCAGTTAGATTTCCTAAACTGTAACTTAATAATAGATTAAAAAATCTACAGGTGCAGGTGTGAGTCCTGAGTCAGGGACACCAATTTCACAAACAAGCTTTTGTTTTTGACAAGTGACTGATCCATCAAAACAAAATCAAACACCAGTTGATAACACACTACATGGAAATTTGAGGGAAAGAGATATTTATATATATCATGTCATGGCTGAGATATTTCAGCCTAAACTAGTGCACCAACTAACCCACCATACTAATGGAAATTGCCACCTGCAGCCATGCTGCTATGCGTAAAAAACATGCCCACGCCTGAGAAAACCTTGCAGTTGTCATGCCGCCTTTCTTCAGGACTTTTGAGGACGTGCCCTTAAAGTTGGTCTGAAAACTCACTAGTACAAGGACAGACAAGCTAGTAGGATAAGCGTTCAATAGCGGAAGGGTGGTCAGGGAGAGAAAGGCAGATAAATAGACACTGTAGAAATGAGAAAGTGTAATTCTTGCTTGGCACAGTTTGTCATACCGTACCTGACAGCCACCAGCCATAAGTCACCAAATAATCACTCTCAATAATTCAGAGGGATCTCTCCTGTCCTCCCTTCCCCTGTGCCTGCCCTTGTAAAGCATTCCCATGACATGAGGTCAAACCACATGGCCACACAGACATTTTAAGCTGCCTGCAAATGCAGAACGTTTAACTTGACTGACTGTATTTCAACAGGGCAAGACAACAGATTTGGGGGGTGGGGAGGGGTTTATGAAAAAGCAGGAAATGTTGTTCATGCCTCCCAGCAGTCCTGCATCTCAGCAACTGGACTAATAGGCTATCACAGTTGACATCTCCATGGGAACGTCCCACCGTATCACATTCCACCGCTGCTTCCTTTCACACCAACGATATCTTCCCGTGAAAGCATTAAGAGTTGACGATGTTTTGCTTTCCTTTGTCTTGCATTTCCAAATGTGTACTGTTATAAACACATGGACCAACGCACAGTTTGACAGTGGACAACAACAAAGACATGCTTATGGAAGGAAATGTTGCATACAGTCCACACGAAGCTATTAAGCTTTTACGGCTGAAAAGATAATTAAATAAAGGTTGTAAAGGGTATAAATAAGAAATAAATGGAGTGGGTAAATATATAATTTCCCTGACAGCAGGTATTTTGAGTGACTGGACAGTCTATTCATCCTCGTCACAGTGCTGTCACAGTTGTGCTGCAGTGGAGTGATGACCACCGTCGTCAGACCGAGCGCTGTCTGTCTCCCTCTGAATGATAGAAATGTAGAATGTGTCCGTACAGACGGATCAATTTCTTTCAACATGTCCTCTATTCCTCTGTTCTTTCTTCTGTCATACTTTGAAAATCACTGTAATCTCTCCTCTCCTGAAGTAAAAGATTTGTGTGTGTTTTTGTGTGTGTGTGTTTGGTTTTCTTTGACCATCTGAATCTCAATCCACACCTATACACCAGTAAGGTTTTCGCTCTGACACCTGTCCCCGCTGTGTGTCACTTCACGACCTTTTCTCTTTGTGTGCGTCCATCATCTCTTTTGTCTGCGACCGCTGGCTCGGGTGATCATGTGTGCGGCGTGTGTTTATTTCACAGTGTAGCACAGGAGGGGATCGCCTCCGACTTGGGGATGCTCTGAAAATGTCATTGTTTGGTTGCGCTCCGCTTTATGACACAGTTTATACAGCGCCAATGATTTTTCTTCCCCAGTGTGGCCCTTTTGCTTTGTCTGCCTGGAATCGTGAACGGTAAATAAGTGGTAATGGGAGTGAATGGGAGGGGAAGTCAGCCAACGTCTTTCTGTCATCACTTTAGAAGGTTGCGACCCTAAAGCACGCCGGCACAGAGCTGTTAAATTATTCAGCCTGTGTCTCAAGCCCCGATCTCTGGAGAAGACGGGGCTGTGATTGCTGGGAGCTGACTGACTGACATTTGCACATGAAAATCGCCTCTGTTTCCCCCAAACACCGGTTCTGCTCAAAGAAAACAGTAGAGGGACCTTGGTTCTGGAGGGTGTAGCGCTGAGCAGCGGAGGGCTGGTTTGGTTGCGGTGTAATTAGAAGAACAGTGCTGCACAGCAGAGGAGGCACTGCTTTTAAAATCTGCTGCAGTGAACAATCAGACCGATTTCACACGTCTGTAACTCTTGGAGAAACAAAGTAGGAGAAAAGTTCTAATATGTGGTAAAATTGGACTTCAGTGTAAATGAATATCCTAAAAGTGTCAATATAATGAGCGTAACCTTACCCTGAAAATTGGAATGGCAGAGCAAGACCTAGGGGACCGGCTGACTCATAAATCATCTTTCTTTGTGGGGTCAAGGGCCATTTGAATGAGACATGAGCAGAAATGTGATTTTTAGTTATGAGGATATTTTCGCACCTATAATGCAATAATACTTTGTGCATATCTCCAGCATACATATTGATTAAATGCCAGCATTTGTGTAAATAGAAATTTCAGATGGCCGGGATTAATGCTAGAAAGAATCAATGTTTTCCAAAAGGCCATTGCACGCTATCTCACCGAATGGTTGAACGTCCATATAATGATGCATTACACTGTACACGGTTTGGATGTGTTGCAAGTCCAGCAACGTGCATCATAACTGCTCACTAATTGCAAATCGAGGTTTGTTTTATTGCAATTTATTATAATCTTCAGTAAATTGTTACTAAAACAGTCCACACAATCCAAGTTGTTAACTGTTATTTGGCCAATTAAAACCGGAGAGCTTTTGATTAATCGCACTCAATCCAGAGTGCAGTTAAAGTGAGTGGAGAGAGTGAGAACATCCCTCTGTATGCTGGACCATGTCTCTGAGTTGATGGCGAATGGAGCTGGTGTAGAGGGTGGGAGGAGGCGGAGGTGGAGAGGTGCAAGGGATAACTGGCCCTGTTGGGAGGGAGGCTGGAGGAGAACACAAATAAAGAGAGGGAGGGTATTCGGAAGGGAGAAGGAGAGGGTGGAGCATCGGACAGATGACAAATTGTGATTAATAAATGTGGTTCGGGACGGCAGTGTGGAGGGTTGTTATTAATAGAGAGAATTAGAGTGGCTGTGCAACTCAATCTGCACACTGTCACTCTGCATCAGGCCCCATAATCAGAGCCTAATGAAACAGCAGAGCACCAGGATGTAGACACATCCACACTCATCCACGCTAAGCTTATAAGCCTACTCTTTCAATACAGTACAACACACACTCCCAGGTAAGAAATAAAGTAAATAAGGCTTTCCGGATAGTTAGCCAAAAAATAAACAGACATCATATATGTTTTTTGCATTGCGCTTTTCTTTTACTCCAACTGGAACCACATTTTCAACAGACAGACTAAATTAAAGCGTCCCTTTTATATTACTGATCTATGTTGCTTTTGATTTAAAGACAAGACTTGTCTCACTATACATTTTTTTTTTCATCTGTACAATTTAACACTTGTCCCGGACCACCTTTATGACCTCTAAAGTGATCCACTAGAGTACAACCTACATAGCAAAGAACAGGACCTTGATAGCTGAATAGCTGTCAGTGTTAACTATGGAAGATGTGCACGGTGGTTCCCCAGGGAGTAATAGTCCTCCTACAGCTATGCACCTCTTGGGGACATTATGCCATCATCCATGAGAGAACTGATGCTCAGTATGAGATGTTTGCACAAAACGTATCACGTGTCGTATGCAACGTATCTATTCCTGGTTGATCCCTAGTCTGCGAGCGTTTTTGTAAATGTGAAACTATTTGACGATTGCTATGGATCGCTGCGCTGAAGAATTAGTGTGTCTTTAAGAAACTATGCCGACAAAAGAGCAACAGCAGAAGAGAAACATAACGTGAGTAATGTGGCCATAAATACGTTTCTGCCTCGCTCTTACTTATTTACACAGAGGAGTCGAGAGAAAAACTGGTGCCCGGATTATGCAGGCGTGTGCACAAAAGACAGAGATTTATTCTTGGTGTATCATAATATAGGAAATTAATTATTAAACAAACTAATAACTCAAAAAGCCCAGTACCTATTCTCCTATGGCCCTTTTGCTGCTGGTGTCAGTCAATTCTGTGTGAGTCAGAACAGGTAACATGATAAAGCAATTGCACTGAATAAAAAGAAGACACACCTCATCAACATAATGCATAATATTGAAATTTTAGGTGAGCGCGAATAGTCAGAGGAATGAATCAAGAGGAGAATAGGGAGAGAGGGAACAGACAGCTGAAAGACATGCACATATTTCAATATTAATCACCTCAGTAATATTTTAACAGGCTTTAAAAATCCAATCCTGAGCATATTGCCTCTGACTGTTGGCAATGATTATCCTCCCCGTGCTGCTTAGGAGCTCTGAGCACTGTTCTAGTGGGACAGACTGACTGACCTGCAAACTGGGACTGACACAGCATTTAACTCGTCCCGGTGCTGCCCAGCTGCACCAACATCTCCCAACAGAAATATTGCCTGATATCGCTCCCTGGTGTGTGTCAAACCTTTCCGACACTTTACCAATTTCCCACTAAGTCCGAACCATCCTTAGAAAGCCACCTTAAAACTTGGCGATTATTTATCTCTCCGTGTCCGGTGGGATAAGGTGATGATCCCTACATTACCAGATAGTGGTCATCGTATTTGAGGAGATGGAGGTCGAGGGAGGTGGGGGTTGATGAAAAGGGACTCATCAATACTGAATGCAGACCTATTCCCCTTGCTGCCACTGCTTCGGCCATTAAACTTTAAACTCGCAGATGTGTGATTGTGCCTGTCAGACAGGTGACACAAGACTCCAAGGAAATGATGATATGAACTAAAAATCTGCCCAATATGTTTCTGAAATGAAATGTGACCACCAGTGAAAGTGATGCCGTGGTAACTGAAACTGTGGGGAATGCTGATACAAGGATGCAAAACTTGCCTTTCCAGAATTAATGGTGCGAAATCTCTTTGTCTGTTTCCGTACATCCACTAGGATGCATGTGTATAAACACTGAAGTGGAGGTATTGTATGTGCCTGTGTGTGAGTTTTTAGGTGAAAGAAAAAGAGCAGCACAATGTCTGGGGCAGGGTGTCTCACTAATGAGGCTTTATAGCAGTGGGATGCGAGTCACACACACAGACAATGGTCTGGGGAACATTTAGTGTCTCCTCTCCATTCCTCACACATCATGCCGAGGCAGCTTTTACTTAGTCACCATGCTCTGTCCTCCCTTGCCTGGCACACAGAAGATGAAAACATCTGCCTTCCTTTTGCAACACTCTATCAAACATTTGGCTTGCAAAGAGTTTGCCTCTAACAACAGGTGAATGTCGGGCTAGCGAGATACAGATGGAACAATATGCGTGGTTTAGTCCACATTTGTGTCAGTTTGAAGGTAAATAAATGCAGCATAATGACAATATGAACAACAGCAACATAATACGACAGCCATAATAATGAAATAATAATATTTGCTATTGTGGGTGTGTATAAAAAAGAATTTAGCAAAAAAACAAACAAACCAAAAAAGAAAAAAGAAAAAACAAAACGGGGATAGCGCAAGGGAGAGAGAGCGAGAGAGAGAGAGAGAGAGAGAGCGAGAGAGAGAGAGAAATCTAACAGGTGTAGACTAGGACTGCCCATGGACCAAGCGCTGCGAAAGGCGGTACAGTGGACAGACTCTCTGGATAGGAGCGTCAGATCGGCGTGCGCTTTCATTTGGAATTGCGTAAAAAAAAGTGTTCAAGCAAATATTTGCAAGATTTAAATTCCTCCTAAGTTTATATCGTTTAGACTTTTTTTTCTACCTGGAAAGGAAGGAGGGGATTACGCTCTGATCGAGAAACTCACTTTCTTGGCATTTCCTGCGCGCCCGTCGGCTCTCCAGCTCTCCATTTGGCACGGTAGCGGTCCAAAGTCCTTCAGTCATTTGATGGGACGCGTGAAGTACACTGAGACATACAGATTTTGTCCTTCAGAAATTAAGGGATTATAAAGAGCCGATGGTGAGTTTATAATTTTTCATTTTTATTTAGCATTTTACTTTTAACCACAGACTCGCTGCAGATATTTTGCATGAATAAATAATCACCTGTAAAAATATGTATATATGTTTGGCATATTTCTACAAAAAATGAGTCCTATATTTATTTTAAACTGAACATTTTAATTCCATCACTTTATTTTAATTTCTTTGTTTTACTTTTTTTTCTTTTAATGCTGTGCTTCATTTAAATTGTGTACATGTGTGTAGTAAGTCAGACCAAATCAGTTATTGAGTGTCTCTGCTCTTTATACCATCCTTTTTAGATCCAGCTATAGCCAGAAGAGGAACGTTTGAAAAGCCCAAGTCAACAAAATTGCTTTTGGTTTCCTGAAAAACATCTTTTTAATGTGAACAGATAAAAGTGGGAGGTCATAGGATGATTGTGTCAGCCAGAGATCTTTGATGAACTTTTTTTTAAACTTTCAGCCATGGCATTAAGTGAGATATACACATGAAGTGAAATCCTCTGCTTTGGAGGGAGGACTTAAAAGAAGATTTTTCAGTGAAAAAAACAAAAACCAAAAAACACAAACTGTAGATTATTCTTCATCCAACAAAACAAACAAACCTCTACTCCCTCTTCAGTGAGATGAATTTGGCACCAGCTCTCATTTCAGCATACTTCTAATTAAGCTCTGGTTTCACAATCACCATCTCACTGCCAACTACCGTTTCTGCTTGATGCTGAAAATTGAACAGAACTCCAGGAGAAGTCAGAAAAAGGCAAAGCAGACTTAATCAATTAAATTCTGTTTTTTATACCATGTCACCACAAATCTGAGACATCGAGATTCTTGTGCTTACTTCTCTAAAAACTGTGGCGTGTGAAGCTTGTATTATTTCAGTCATAATATTTTGAACCCTGGACATTTAAATTTTCTCTTGGACTTTCTCCCTTGGTTGTTTCCTTCGTGGCTCTCTGCCATTTTGTCCTCTCATTCTCATTGCTCCAGTGATACGCTGTTTCCCCCACACGCCCCCAAGTCCTCCTCGTCTCTTTTGCAAATCATACTGGTTCTCTGAGAGGCTTCATCCTGGCCGGCACTATTCCAGCCAAGGGGGAAGAGGACTTCCTGACGCTGGCCGCTTCACGGCTCAGCCGCAGGAAACGCGTCATCGGAGCTGCTGTAGGTGTAGCAATGGTTCTAATACTCTTGGTTGCCATTCCCTTGCTGGTCCACACAACCAAAGGAGGGAATGCTGGAAATGCAGGGAGCCATTATGAAATGCTCGGAAGCTGCAGGATGGTATGTGATCCCTACGCCACGTCTCAGCCAGGCCAAGAGCTGACAGCTGCGTCTCCACCCCCCCAGGATTACTCTGGAAAGAAGATAAAGTCTGGGCTTCGAGGGCCTCCAGGGATCCCTGGGCCTCAAGGAGAACGTGGACCCCCTGGAGAGCCAGGCAAACCAGGGCCACAGGGTCCCCAAGGTCCAGGCCCTGGTGGCTATTCTCCCTCACTCTACACTCCCAAAATTGCCTTTTACGCAGGGCTACGAAAGCAACACGAAGGCAATGAAATACTGAAGTTTGATGATGTGGTGACCAATGTAGGTAACTACTATGAGCCGAGCACCGGCAAATTCACCTGCCCACTGCCTGGCATCTATTTCTTCACCTACCATGTTCTAATGAGAGGTGGTGACGGGACGAGCATGTGGGCGGACCTGAAGAAGAACGGACTGGTGAGTACAAATGTGTGCGTGTGTGTGTGTGCATGAAGACGCTGAAACAGAGAATGTATAAGTATGTATTTGTATGTATGCACACACATGACCATGCAGCAGATTTATTTATTTTTTATTCACTGCTGACCATCCTGTCTTACCATTGACTCGTATTCACCTCTGTAACATTGAGCTCTTCAGATTCAGAGCACATTCCACTTAGCAGGTGGCAACATGACAGCCAAAGAATGAAACGGCAATCTTTCTCCTCATTAAGGCGAATTCATGCTATACAGTCTAAAACTGCGGCTACAGGTATTTGCATTCCCACATGTACTGTGGCTAAATGACAAGTGGCAGAATGCAGCCGCCGCCGCCGAAAGGAACAGTCTAATTAGTAAGTATCATACGCAGAACTTGATTATCGCCTAAACAGAAGTGCAAAAGAGCACAAGAGAAATGTCTGTCAGAATGTGGACCAGCCAGTTTACACCTCAGCTAAATAAATAATGAATGTAAAATTGACAGTCCACTCATCCCCTCTTTCATTCCCCAGACACTAATTAAAGACAGAGGGGCTGACGGGGGGGAGGGGAGCGGAGAGGTGGGATAAATCACAGGGATTTTATCAGAGGACTCCAAATTCAAGAAACATTCTTCAAGTTTCTTTTTACGCATTCATTCATTCATCAAGGACTCTGAATGCAAATGCACTCGGCTCTGAACTTACTCTCTAGACATGTAGTGTATCAAGGACTATCGGTCAACACAGCTCAGTGCTGGTTCATGCGCACAGTTTACTTTATTATTGCAGCTGTGCTAAAGCAGGAGGATTTAAACTTTGGTTTTGAAGATGCCAAATTAATTGTTTAAAATAATTCATCACCCAATGTTTGATATTTGATGCACCGTTATATATGCATGAGACCACAAAGGTGAATATGTGTTTAAGGCTGTCTGCCTAATGCTCCATATTGTCATTCAAGTCATTTTAGACTGCTAAATAATTTATACATCTTAGATGAGATCCCCTGAACACCCGCTATACTTTCCTCTCCTAACCCCTTCCCAGCTTGTTCATTGATTCTCCATTAATTATCTTTTCACTCAACTCAATTATTTAACCTCACCCAGGTCCATTTGACACCCGTGAGCTGGCCTCTTTAAACAGTTCTGTTAAATAGAGCACTCAGCTAACAGGGATCTACCCAAACAGAGCTGCCTGTAGATGGAAATGGAGTGTAAATGAAATTCTGCAGAATGCCTGATCATGTTTGGAGTTATTGAAGCCCGGAGGCGGGCGGGTATTGTGCCTGAGGCCAGTCAGTGGCTTGGGTTTACTAAAAGGGCACTGTGTTTGACAGGTTGCATTCCTGGCTATAGAATCAAACAGCCTGTTTTACCATTGCCGTAGGTGCTGAAGCTTTATTGGATATTTTTCTCTGCCTGCTGCTTTTTTTCTTCTTCTTTTTCTTCTGTTTTTTATTCCATCAATTTGCCTTTCAACCTGTGTTGTTACCTATCTAACAGGTAAGGTCATTTATAACCTTATATGTTGTGTTGCGGCAGCCAGGCCAGGAGAATAATCTCAGAAAGATTAAGATGAAACACGAGAAACCGGACATGGCAGGGACATGCTGAGACGTCCACTTAAAGACTCTGAAAAGGGAGAGCAAAACAAGACAAGTGAGTTGATGGCAAGATCAGGGGTGGAGCAGAGGAAGATAGATGACTTAATGGAGGTATGGAGACAGTGGGCTGGTAGACGATGCATCTGGGAGGCTGGTGGTGAAGGCCAGGATGAGATCAGGCATGATGACCAATGGACTCCCACTCAACACGTCTCGACTTGACAAGTGATCAAGGTCGACTAGAGAAAGAGCGAGCGAGCGAGAGAAAAACAGGTCTTGCGAGCTCTGTTTATGCACTAGTTGAGCAAATGTAGTGCTTGTTAGAGACACTTTGAGATGAGTGCATTAATTAATTCAGAATGCCGATAAACGCCTTCTGGAAACATTCGAGTTGTACAGCTTCACTTTTATCTTAAATGATAATGTTCAAAACTAGCATGCTGCATGGAGTCTCCGAGTGTGTCATGTGACATGATCTCAGGAGGATGTGCTGACTGGGGCGAGGCTTCCACGGGATTCCTATAGATCCAATACCTATTACCTTCAATAAATCCCCTCCCTGTAAAGCCTACCTGCACACACCTCAATCTAACTTTCACAAATCATTGCAGCATGACACCGTTTCAGAGCCCAGGGATTTGTGAGTGAAGGAGGGAGGTCACACTTCAGCTGCTTCCATGTTTGTAATCGACTTAGAGTTTAATTCTAAAGTACGACGTGAAAGTTTGATTAACACTTTTCTTGCCCAGCTGATTAACTTATATTATTTGCACTGAACACAAGAAATAAAAATTGGTAAATATGCTAGATATATATTAAGATACTTAACGATTCCATACATCCAGCCTTGCTCTGCAGAAGACTGTCAACAAGCCCTTCTCATTGTTGACAGCGCTCTTATAAATGGGTTAAATCCCTCCATCATCAAATCACTGCCTAGAATATAAGAGTTAAATTCTAGTTAATATTCTAGATTGGTAACAAATGCTATTAGTACAGACTCTGCTAATGCTGGCATGCTTTATGCTGTGAAGGATGATAATACACCACTGAATGTCTCTCCTTTCCCCTCATTAACTGATATGCGAGCTGTTCACCTACACATTTACAAACCTACAACACTCCACTCTGTACATATCTGTGTATTAAACTTTCTTGGTGCAATATGCAGTGTAGACAAATAGACACCGCTTCGACTCTCATTTTATCTCCCCCTTGTATTTTCATCTTACACAGGCTCTTTTAATAGCTCAGTTAAAGGTCAAGTTATTTCACACGGTAATGTTAAAATGTCATCACTTGCTGTAATGACCGGCACCTGAATTAACTCCCACAGTAGGAGGCGAAGAGGGAAAGACATTGATACACAGTAAGATTTGCTGCCTGAATTTAAACTTTGAAATCTGCTTATATGCTCCTGATTAAACACAATAATTAAAAGAAGTCACAGTGCACACAGGTGCCACAGACCACTGGCTACAATGCAGAATGGCAGGTAGCAGCAAGCTAAGGCATGGTTCAGTGCTTAAGTCGCTTGTCGCCATGTAATCCCTGGGCTCCCAGAGGAGAGGGAAAACCTATTCAATAAATAATCTATTTCTACAACATCGTGCCCCCCCCCCCCACCCCAACACCCCTGCCATGTGCAGGAGTCCCTTAGGTAAGTTTAACAGCTACTTTTCTATTGTCTCCGCTCTAAGAGGTCAGTATATCACAGTGAATGAATCCTGTCAGTTTTATTACCAGTAGAGCAAAGCACCACAGATAAAAACAAGACTTCATATACCCCCACATCTCCCTGGTCTCACAAAATAGCCTCGCTTGATCAGTCTGTTACTCTAGGCCCCCCTTCCTCAACTCTCTGGTCCTTGTTTTTCTCCACTCTCCCTTCATTTCGTCTATCCTTGCCTGTCTTTTGTGCTGCGGCTCCACTTGTATAGAAAATGACACTGCAGCTGCTCCTTACACCCCCCCCTCCTTCTTTCTCGCCCGTGGCCCTCAGCTCCCAGGCGTGTTTACTAGAGGCCCTATAATGAAAGGGCTAGGCGGAGACAGAGACAGCCACAGGCAAGCCCCGGGGGCCCCTGCCTCACGGCTCACAACCCTTCCAACTCCAGGATCAGCGCTGTATGCTGCCTGCTTCACAAGGATCAGTTTGTGTCCTCCAGCCGTATCCATCTCTTCTGCCGGCTTCCTGCCCTAATCCCACCACGTCTCCCTCATGCCTCTCTGTCTGGTATCTGCATCACTAGATGGGATGTATTATTCCTTCAAGCACAGAAATAAGCTGAAGTATCTATTCACATAATGTCATATACTATTTAAATTATATTTGCTGAGTGATCAATGCTATTCTTATTTATAGATTAAATTTTTTTTTTAATTAAAGTCGTTAGAATATGAGATGGCCTGAGGGATGAACAGAGCTCCCCGCATCGCTTTCCATGACGCTGTTTGGCCAAAATAATGAGCTGGATGACATATCCCTGGTATCAATAGGAAGTCACAACAACAGCATCACTGTCAGAAGCAGCCAGTGATGCAAATGTTTTATTGGCTGTCACTACACATGTCAAGCAGAACAATATAACCTTTATAGATGACAGTGTATTGGTTTTGTTGTTTGAGAGATGGTCTTCTGAGGGTCTAAGAAAGGGTCAATTACAACTAATGTTTAATTAAACTAATTGGTCAGCAATTAGCACAAGGGTCTCCAAATTTAGAAAAAAAGTACGGGTCAATTTTTATCAAAAATTGTATTTGTTATTTGCTAAATGCATAATATACATTTTCTAAATGATGTAAATGCTTTTTATTTTAGGCATTTAAATGTGAATCAACTGGTGATGATGAAAAATACATATAAGAAAAGTTGATTTTGTTGATATTGCTTTGAATATAGCAAAGATAGCACTAACGTGGACAGATAATGATTTAAAGAATGTAAGACACAGTTAGCTTTACAAGAAGCATGCAGTTGGTTGGTTATTAGTTCTTTTGAGATAATCCTTCACAGATTTAAGAAAATGCAAACATTATAGGAGCAGGCTAACTGCTTAAATGAAAGGAATTAAATGAAAAGAAACAAAGTGTTGAAATGCATCTTTTTTAAATAACACATGCTAAGAAATATGAATAGATCTAAAACAGTGAGAACAAGCTTTTCAGATAAAAGTCTTTTTTAGGTCATCTTAATGTAAAAATCCCCCCAATAAACCACATACTATATATGAAGCATTCCCTGGTGGACTGGAGAATATACCTGTATTCCATCAGGGCATCTAATGTAATGAAACAAGACTGTTGGAGTAGCCTAACAATAGCTGTGGTTAGTTTTACTGAGTGTCTTTTATGCTGCGAGCCCCCAGAGACTGACTTCTCAGCTCCTTAATCAATCTGGCTTAGAATGGACAGGGCCATGCTTAACAACTGGTCACCAACATGCAGTATCGTCTCATTTAGGACCACCTACAGATATTATTCCCGCAATACAATCCAACTCCAGGCTGGACAGATGGTTAACAGCATGTTCAGTTAAGGGAAAGACAGATCGGTGCAGTGGGAAACAGGCATATTTTTTCAGTTACAGTAATTCGAGCCGTGTTGCTCTGCGATTGACTGTTTTCGAATTGATGCATGCTCATTGGGGAGAAAGAGGCACCGGTGACGGGAATGACATGATGGTAGTTGAGTTGCAGATCATATTCTGTGGCTGTCATGGATATGTGCGTGGCTTGTCTGGCTGCTGACATAGATTGAGTGCTCCCACCGTAGATGGACACTGAGCCAGACATAAGGCCACTGATGGCTGACATGTGTCTGATGATTGGAGCCGCTACATCAGAATTATTGATACATCCTACTTAGAGGGCTTTCTTTCTTTTTTATTTTATTTTTTTAAGGAGTGCTGATGTTCTGTGCATTTTTAAACACTGAAACCGCTTTAATATTGTTTAAATGAAACTCTGGAATGCCTGAAGATTATTTCATATTGCAAGGTATATACTTACTATCTGCCCCCCTTACATGTATATGCAAGTTTAAATAACACACTTAATACAAATCCTATATCTTGTACAGCAGTAACTCAATCTAGGCATGTGCATTTGTCCACATGCAGCAAATCCAATTAAATGTGTTAACAAACAAGTAAAGATCCACTGCTGCCTGCTCAATAATACCAAACTCAAGCACAGCATGCAAATGTGAAACTGTCTAGCTTAAGCATAGCCACTCAATATCATGCATATTGAGCTGGTCCAGCATCATAAGCAACAGGTCAATAGATGATGTGGATAGTGATGCTGTTTCTCGGCTGAACCACTTTCCCCATAGACAAAACGTTGTCTCCAGTGAGCCCGCTTGTCTCCACCACCATGCAGCTCTCCATCACCCAGCATTTTGCCCTCAAGTCCCACGAGCAGCTGATCAATAAAAGACATAGTAGCTGTGTTCACCTCTGAGGTTACAGGTCAGTGTCCCATCCATGTGTTTAAGCAGCATCATTGATGGAGGTTATGTCACAGCCATAACTCTGAGGTATAGGCTGTAATAATGAGTTACAACCCATCCTAAAATAAATACATATTTTTTAAAAAATACAGTTTTAAAAATAAGCACAATGTGATGAATGTGGAGACTGATGCATGACACTTTTTGCTGCAAGGAGCTCTCGCTGACTAGGAGGCAGCTGTTTGTGCAGTTTTGTCCGTGTTCTAATTGTCAATGTGTGTGTCCTCTGTCGGTGACAGGTAAGAGCAAGCGCCATTGCTCAGGATGCTGATCAGAATTACGACTATGCCTCCAACAGTGTGATCCTGCATTTGGACGTAGGTGATGAGGTGTGTGTGCAGCTGGACGGAGGGAAGGTCCACGGAGGAAACACAAATAAGTACAGCACCTTCTCCGGCTTCCTCATCTACCCAGACTGAATTGAATCCCCGCAGAGTGCGAACAATAAAAAAAATAAAACAAAACACCAACATACATATAGACACACTGACACTTACACAGACATATACATATGCAAATTGATGCACAAACACAGAAATGCAGTGCACACACAAAAATATGCACATAGATGAATACAAGCAAGCACACACACACACATATCTGCATAAAGACATTTTGAAATTGCAGCCTACAACAAAGGAATACATGAAAATCAGAGATAAATGGAATAAAGTCAATCTGTGCCAATAGTCGTTTATTGGTGCCCTTTGAATACAAATATGAATTTCAGAATATGTACAATATAGGTGCAAATTCAAATTCTACATTGTGGCTCTAAAATATCTAAAGAATTGTAATGTATTATATATTAAATGACATTGTGCAAACTAGAATAAATGAAAGACCATGAGTCTGGCTGTCGTGCTGCAATGATGGTGTTGAGGGTGCCATTAATTAACAAAGCTGAGACAAATGTGTTCCAATCTTTACCTGCACAGTATTTATTTACACATTTCTGCTCCGCTTTCCAACAATCTGTTTGAACGGCCTGCATACATTTTGCAACTCATCATTGTAAAATACTTTCCTCTAAGCTTCAAAGTGAATTACACCAATTGAAATGAATTAAACCCCTGTTGTGATTCAGCATTGGGACGATACTGATTAAAGCGAGGCCATTTGAATAAACAGATGCTTGACTCGTCTCTTCTCATTTGATTACGAAACAAAGCATCTGAACATCGCAAGGAAAACATATCACAATGCATTTCATCGATGGCACTTTTGTGTACTGAAATTTTAATTGCCAAGTGCATTATATTGTGTGTGTTTGAGAGCACGTGCGTGTATGTGAGTAAGTGGGCATGTTAATATGTGTGAGTGGATATATAAATCATGTAAGATACTGGGGAGGTGAAACATTGACAAGTCCAGTGTTTTATTTTCATTAAATGTTGTACATTTCACACCTTACTAGAATTACACTGCCATGTCTGAGATACCTTGTCAAAGAATCACCATATGTAAAAGAGTCATTTTGGGGATGGGCTATGAAGTATATTGAAACGTTTGAGTTGACAGTTGCTATTAAAAATATCTATACCTACACTTTCTGTGTTCTTGCATGTTGTGTTGGCATGGTGAAGGTCAGTGCTAAATATAGGCACCTTCACGCATAAACACGCACACGACCTTTTTATTTCTATTTGAATTGACCAGCTGGACTGACTTGAATTGAGTTGATGACATGACTCCGTGGACCTATAGTCAAAATCGAAACAGCAGCCTGCTTCAGTGTGGATTTCCAATATATGTTAAGACACTAAGACACAAACAAATATTTGACAATATTGACCTCAGCTTATAAAAGGCTCCACTACATGCAGGTGATGTATACATTTAAATGTAGAATCAGCTGTGCAAACAATCCAAACTGCTCTTGACAATTATCTATTGTGCTTTTGACACAAAGCTCACCATTAACGAAAATATACAACTGTTTTCTTTGCAAATATTGGCTGAAATCTGAATTTACTTCTTGCAGCTCGGTGATTTTATGGATGTCATACTCGGCTCTTTCGTTCTCTCTTTCCCTTCCTCCCTCCAAATCTCACTCTCTCACACAGACACTCTGTTCCTCACCTAACCCAAACCTTAACCTTTACGTGTAAAACTTAATTATTTACATTTTGGACACATTTTTGTCCCTGTAAGGAAGATAATAATTTTTTTATGCAAACAATGTTTAAGTCCATGCAAAAAAAGCAATGTCAGTCCCACACACTTATACCCTTTGGTCTCTTTATGTGAGACTATCATGAAATATCAGGACACATTATTTATAATTAAGGTACAATGCTATTGTAAACATGTTTACCAAATTCCCTCACTCATTCACCTCAAATATTTGATAAATCAAACTCACGGTTATTTTCATTACTGTTTATATTCTCAACCCAAGAAAAAAAACATTGAAACCCATTGAAATTTCCTAAAGCCTAAAGACGCATCATTTCATGTCTTATTTTTGTCCAGCAGCAATGCACGCTCAAATTTGAAAATTGCATTTTTGCCTCAGAAATTACTCAAGTGATTAGTTTTGGAATGATCTGTCTATTGATTGAAAGACTGAAAATCTGAGCCCTGGTGTTTTTTCTTACCCACGAGCACCAAAATCATATTAAAAAGAATATGCAATCTCTTTTTAATCACATAAAGAATTAAAGTAATTTGAATCCCAGGGCTTATTTTTAAGTTATCTAAGTGGATGAGTAGCTTTTAATTTCACCACAAAAATCTGTGCAAACTACTAACCACCTTTCTGTTTATTAATAATCAATAAAGTCTGATATTACACATGAAATGATCAAGATTAAAAAAGGTGGGCAATATTTCAGATGATGCATAATTATTGGTGCATTGCACAAAATGTTTTTAAAGTTCATAAGAAGGCCCAAATGTGCTGTAAAAATACAGTTTGCACACAAATTCCCAAATCTTGCTTTCTGTGAATAATTTCCCCACATTCAGGACCAGTAGCTTTTTAAACCAGTAAGAAAGAGACATCATCTCCATGTTGAAGAGAATGCATCTTGATTTTTTCTTAGATCACTGGCTGAAAGTGAAGTGTCTAATTACAGTAGAGAGCTGAAGACAGTCTAGACGTAAAGGATTCTGTGAATCTGTTGCTCCTGAGCAGAAAAAGGAGGATGTAGCCGCACCGCGCCTGGGCCCAGCCCCCGGCTCTCTCTCCTGGCAGATTCCAGTTGAAAGTTAATTGGACGGGGAGAGGTCTGAGACAGGCTGTGCTGAGGCCCATTAGTGATTCCCCTGTCGAATGCAGAGCCACGAGGATCACAGACTCACAAATAGGAGGATTAAAATAATCAATAGCCTTGACTTCCATCGACCACACACATACACACACACCGAGTAATTAGTGGACAACCTATTCAGCACTGGACTATGACACCCTCCTGAACCTTACCCCGCACACACATAAGCTCCACACTCCAATAGCTGTAGTGCCTAATGAGGGGAAATAGTTGTGGCTGCTTGTGAGGAAAGTGAAGAAAAGGTCAGGAAGCCACCAAACAGCCCTCTACTGCTCATGTCTGTGCTTTGTCATTTCCTCATTTCTCTGAAAATTTACAGCATTGCCAGAAGAAATATAAAAAAACAAAACTTTTAATGTTTCTAAACAGCTGCTGCAAACAGATGAGATCCTACATTAGAAACGAGTGTCACCGAAACACAAACTCCTGTAAAATAATTCTAATTCGGCTCAAGTCAGCAAAAAGGGCTTTTGAAGGCATGCCTTTGGTATAAACCGTAAATTCTGACAGTCAACCAATGCAAGTGTAGTTGTTTACACATTTGCTTAAGAAGTGAAAGATCACTGGTTCGATTCTGGGAGGATACAAAAATCCCTTGGGGATTGCACCGGGAAGGGCATCTGGTGTAAAAATCAAAATCGAATGTGTGCAGCTATACGCTGTGGTGACCCCGTGTGAATAAGGGAGCAGAATAGAGCAGCTTTCTGCACTGAAGGCTCAAGCAAGACAGATATCAGCAGTAATACTGCCCTCTTGTGTCAGCAGATAAAGAAAAACAATATAGCAAAATATCTTTCACTGTATCATTCCAAATCAATCAAAACAACCACATGGGTTCTCAGAAAACATTTATTTAAATGCAGCAACAAAATCTGTTTGAATTCTAAACACAGAAAACTTTTTTTCTGCCTTAGTATGGCTTTAAATACACTGGTTTACCGTACAGTCAGAAACACTTTTATTCAGCCGTAGCAACTCTTAGCCAATGACACAGCAGGTTGGTGACAGTATATGCATTTTAAAGGTCTTATCTAAAAAAAATGATAATATTCAGAAGTTATTGCATAATGATTTATGTTTTCTTACATGATGAAATGCTGCTGCAGGTAATATAAACCCAAATGAATAAAAGTTGGTCACACAGGTGAAAAGGCCTGGAAGCAAAACCTGGATCTTTTGTGGGGAATGTAAAGGCACTTCTTAAATTAAAGATGGAGTAATAACTCATGGAAAGAAGCTAAATGGAAGAAGGGGGTACATGAAAAAAAAAAGAAGAAAAAAGTGGGTTGCTCTTCGTCTTCATCCGCTCATAACCATTTTGACCAGTTCTGTAAAGGAGAAATAAAAGAGAAGTGTGAGTTTCATGGTATCAGTTTTTATAGAGACCCCCTCCAACTACAGCATGTGGAGGTAATACCCCCTCCTCATCCGGCTTTGCTGAGCCTGGGTGGGAGATGCTGCATTTGGAGGCAGATCTCTCCACATTCTGCTCGCCCAGAGCAAAAGAAGGGTTGAAGAGGCGGGGATGAGAGAAAGAGGTGAAAACACCTCCACCTCCTATTGAGCCAAAGCAACTGGCATTCTAAGATCCAAAAAGAGCTGGTTAGAGAAGCCATCCTCGTTGTATGCTTTCCTCTAGCTGAGAAGAAGAGAAAAGCGAAGGAGGTCAAGGGAGCTACAGTCCAGTTGAGAGACGGCCAGCTACAAATTCAGTTTCCAGTAATACAGAGGAAAGAAACAGTCAGCACAGGAGCGACTCATTGCGATTCTCTTGTTAGTAGAAAAAGGGACTGGTCCACTCTCCCAAAGCTGGTGACTATACCATCTAAATATGTAAAACATGACTATCTGAAAAGGTACATCTTATATGTGTGTTGCATCTGTGAAAAGACCAGTACCTCTGACACCAGTATAGTAAAGGCCTGTTTGATAGCACCAGTGACATGCAAACGAGATTAGAAGAGCTGCATCATAACCACACCACCACACCAGTCAGTTTGAATGCCTTCGCTTCATGGCCACCGGGCTTTTCCTGAATGAGACCAGTCTCTTCCCTGTGTGTCCACCATATCCCCATAAATATAGGGGAGAGTCATAGACACATGCAAAGGGCCATGCTGCAGGCCAGGGGCCAAGACAGAGGGCTGCAGGAGAGAGAAGGACAGAAGAGCAGGAGGCTACACATGGGTCAGAGCCTCAAGTAGAAACGAGGAAGACCACCAGGCTTTCCCACATACATCTATGGGTCAAATCTACTTAGCAACAGCGCATTGTCCCAATTTACCAAAACAAACAGCGCAACTAAAGCTGACTAGCGTTAGGATGGCCTAATGCAGCTGGATTATCTAGAAACTAAAAGCAGGAAAGCCTGGAGGTGCTATCCAATGGTATACAATGCCCGTACCGGCCCCTCAGCCTGACAGGATGTGACGAACAAACCCTGTGGAAGAAGAACATTAACACACTGTCAGACGCTGACATTTAAGCAGAGCCTCTTACAGAAGTCCATTAAACAGAAGAGGTAAGAACAGGTATTAGAAGACGGCAACATGAATGATACGAAGCCCCCTGAAGGGTCACAGGTAGGAATTTTGCAGGGTTACGTTTACGCTGAAGCACAGGAACGTTTGCATTCCTCCATATGAACACTTGATATGTTTAATAGCACATTTATGTCTATGTGACCCTTTCAAAAGGCTCAGTGAAATGGATGCCAAACTCACACATACACAACTTTAAGCTACTTTCAATTGACAGCAAATGCACAATAACTGAAGTCAGCATAGCCCACACACAATGTCATGTATGAATTTTGAGATGAGTTGAGATGATGACATCCTGCTGCATTAGCTTAATTGTAGCCAGCATCCCATCTTGACCTTTTATATCATCAGCTCTCACCTTCGTAATTGATGCACCCATTTGCATCTTCGTGTCCTGCCAAGAGCATCTCTACTTCCTCCTCTGTCATTTTCTCACCTGATAAATGGAACATAACAGAAGTCATTTAAAACTTACAAATTAAAACGTTGGAAAGATAAAAATACATTTGCAATTCCCTGGATATTAATTTGTATACCAATTTCAGGAACAATACGCTTCTGGAACTTGAAATCAATGTAAGTAGTGTGACCCAGCAGAGTCCAACATTTCCATTTGAATAGCTATTAAGAAATGATAACAATATAGCTTGCCTAACGTGGTGAGGACATGACGTAGCTCTGCTCCCATTACTGTGCCGTTGCCCTCCTTGTCAAAGACACGGAGTCCCTCCACGAAATCCTCCATTGTCCCCTGATCTTTATTCTTAGCAATGGCCTGGAACATGGGCAGGAACTGCTCGAAGTCGAGCATTTTGGTGTTCATCTCTGCAAAAAAGTACAAATAAATAAGGCAGGCCTGTGTCAGAGAAGATTCCCTTTTGTCACTGCTGTATGTAACACCCAGTACGGTCAATCTTGCTCCCTCACCCTCAGCCTTGGGGTTGCCCAGGACTTTGAGCACCTCGGCGTTAACCGGATTTTGCCCCAGGGCCCGCATGACATCCCCACACTGGCTGTAGCTGATCTTCCCATCTCCTGTCCTGTCGAACAGCAGGAATGCCTCCTTAAACTCTGTAGGACACACAGACACTTGATCAATTAAAGTATGAACATGAATTATTCAAGACGAGATGTTCATGAGTATGAGCAGAAATGATAAAGAGATAGGAAATGAACTGGAAATGAAAGCGGAAAAGCAACGGATTGGAAAAGAACATGAGAACAAGCAGACTAAAGAAAGATCCTGATTAAGACTAAATTGTAAACTTACAAGTTATCTGGCAAAACAGACAGGATGCAAAGCACCAAACTGACAAACCTGCCCAGCTTTTGTATGACACTCAACGCATGAAAATGTTAGCCAGTCTCGCTAAGATAACTGATCATATTGCGAAAACTTACACTTTACACAAATGAATCTTTGGTAAAGTGTGGTGCAAAGTTCGAAAAAACAAAAACAAACAAACAACAAAAAACCAAAACACTATCTGCACACCATCTGATGATACTGCAACCATCACTTCCTCAAAAACTCTTTACTACAGTTACAGTCGATTTACTGCAGTTAACGCCTGCATTTTAAGGGTTTGGGCATTTCCCACCTAAACTATTTCATAAGTTGTGTTCATTCTTAAACAAAGGTTAAAAAGACTCAAACCTGTATTAAGGCATCAAAAGCAGGCAAATCTCTCTAACAGGCAGTGACGTGCTTAGTAATATTAATAGAAAACAAATGCAACAAAAACTCAATTCAGCTAACAGCTGAAAAAATGTTAATCGAATAACAGTTTCAGTTAAGCTTCATGCTGATCTAGTATCACCTCTAACAACCTCTAGTAACTTTTGGACACCCTTTTAGCTTTGATCAGACACAAAAGGCCATCTAGCACAATAGTCTTGGAGGTAGCTTTTGGAATATTTTCTTGCCAATGATCGGAGGAGCTTCATTTAACACCATCACTGTTTGGTAACTCCACATATTAATATTGTATACTACTAATGGATAGTTAATAAACCTCTGAGGCACCTAAACCTTCTTAAGCCTTTACATTAAAAAGTATTGAGCATCTTTGTTGCTGCTCAAGTGGAGTCAGCTTTATCAACTGTCAATGATCTAAAATCAGCCATTCTACAGAGTCAAACAGTGAAATAAATGCTTGCCTAAGCTCCAGCAATCAGGGAGACACGGAGCATGATTACACAACATCCGGACAGCAGGCAGTTCCTAATGTTATAGAAAAAAAATAGCCCCCCCCCCCCAAAAAAAAACAACAAAAAAGAAAAAAAGAGGCGTAGGCACTGTTGTGGAGTTTTTTTCCTGTTCTGAGGAATGTCTCTCTTCCTTTCTCGCCTGCGAGCACTTTTCCCAGCACCATATTTGGTTATTAGAGGAGTGTAGAGAAGGAGGAGGAGAGTGAGAGTAGCTCTGGCCTATTATGTCAGCTATGATTAAACAAACCAGCCCTAGGACAAAACCCATCCACCACTTTATCCAGCACCAAAAATGGGCAGAGTGGAGATGAGCTATTTGGAAGATAGCAGGCAAAGTTTATGGTACACTGACAAAAGCGGGAAAGCCTGCGCTCTAACAGAACAAGACTTGTGAGAGCAAATATGGACTCTGGCCATGATTGGCTTTTCAAAACTTCTTTCAAAATAAAATAAACCAAAACAAAACTGCAACACACATCAAGGCCGGTGAGTAGTACAACATTATGTGCAACTATGGCTGACTTTGACGTACCAAACACCAGTGCAAAGCGGCTTTCGTACACATTTACGACAGACTTGGCTCCACAACCGACATGCAGATCACACCCTAAAACACTCCGAGATGGCCATCGTTTTAGTGTAAGGCGTTCCCTTTACAATGACTTACCATGAATCTGATCCAGGTTAAATTCAATCTGGAAAAGGACAAGCAGTTGCAAGTGGAAAAAAAGTGATGAAACAGTACGAAAATATAAAAAAGGAGAAACAGAAGGAAAACTTAGGTCTAAGGCCACGACTGCTACTGCTGCTGTGGCGGACGGAGGACTTAGAGCAGGATGATAGTGGAGGTACAGGGCAAAGTGTCATCTGGAAAAAGCACGAGTGAAAGAACAAACAGGAGAAATACGATGGACATGCCACAACACAAAAGCAAGACTCACCGAGGATTTGATCTTCTGAGAAGTCAGACTGTTTAAAAAGAAATTAGGCTACATGAAAATGGTTCCTTAAAGCTGTGCAAAGCTCGCTCGCGTTTACGTCAAAGGATCTGTGAAATACTTTACAGTTATTTAAATTGCCTGAACTTGCAGATAACATTTCCCACCGTTAACACATTCACTAATGCTTAACCTAAACCCAGTCATTACATTAGTCGACAAGTCGTGTAATTGTTAACTTTATCCGCCATTCAAGCTAGTGCTAGCTTATCTAAAGTTGTACTTCCGCTTGCGCCCAGCGGTCCAATTCGGATATTCAAGTTCATCTTAACATCTCTGCAAAGTTCGGCCCTTTTCTTAAAAGACTGAAAATAATACCTAACTGCATAACAATTGCGGTAATGCTAAGATGTGAATGAGGGGAAAAAACCCACCATGGCTGTGTCGGCTAAGGTGTGTCCGAGACGACGGCAAACCAAAGAATGTGACGGGTGGAATGGAAGGTGGGGTGAGAAAAACCAAGCAGGCGTACGTCATCACGCACAGGACGCAGGAACTGACGTCTCGGCAGCTGCCGCGCTCCATATATAGAAACAAAGCTGAAGGTATGATATGTGATTTACAATACATGGACATGGAGCCTTAGAGCGTCTTTAAACCATTCGTTTTATGATGAAGGTGACAAGTAAATGGAATAAACGGCTTAGGCCTTAAACCTGATTTTAGGCTAAAAGTGGATTATGATGGTCGGCCTGTCCTTTCCTTTATGGTTATGGTAACGTTATTCACAAATGTCCATTAATTAAAATATAGATTTTTTTTAAAAATTGTTTTCACATTGGGAAGAATGATGCTATTGTGATGATGTAATGATGTCTGCTGCTGGGTTTGCAGGCTGGGTTTAAGCCACATTTTCTTCAAGCCATATTTTGTGGCAAGCCCTCTGTCCCGCATGCACTGTGAAGTTGGACAAACCTTGTTTCAGCTATCTACTCTGCAAATTTTTACAGGATCAACATTTTGCATGATCATAGAACTGGAAAGATTCTGAATTTTTGACTGAGATTAAACTTAAAGGAGTTAATTATTTAAGTCGATCATTAATCAATGAGCCAATAGACCCCTTTTAAAAGAAATTATTTTAAGGATGTTATATAACAAAAAACACTTGCGTGATTGAGCTAAGGGACCTGCATTAGTGTTGTGGGTGGAAATCCAGGAAAGATGGATTTTTTGAGTATAGTAAGATCATGGACTGATGTCATATCACTTTATAGGCCAAAGACCTTTTTTTATTTCCTAGATGGCGGCCCGGCTTCTTGTCATGTCTGTGAAGTGGGTAACTTAACATGGCCCACATATCCTCACCAGCTAAATGGGACAGTCTCACTCTATAAAACAGTGCATGCAGTGGCAACACTTAAAGCATATGAGGATGGCAGCAAAAGCTGGGGCACAAACCAAGCTAAGCTATATTACTGCACATATAAATACATTTTTTAAATTAAGAATGATTGCCTATTCCTGCTTTTAGCCTTTTAACATTACAAGCCCACATGATTTTGACTCGTAAAGTTCAAACGTTTTTAACAAGTGGTCAAGGTTAACTAAATTCCTATATCCACTGAGGTTTTTATATCAGCTCACCCCTGAAAGGACTAAAATCCCCATAAAGCAATGACATTCAAAAATATTCAAACATCCTGCTGCAATATTGGTTTATATTTGTTTAACAGATACAAACCCTTTTAACATTAATTTTGTAATGCCAGAAGGACACAACTGGTGGCTGGGTATTTTACAGCTGACAGTTAAAGTGTAGTGTTAAACACTCGCTGGCCGCTTTATTTGATACATCTTACAGGTCCTGGGTTAGACCCTCCTTTTTCTTCAGAGCAGCCTTAATTCTTTGTGACATAAATTCAGAAATGTGCTGGAAACATTCCTCATTTTGACACGTCAGCAGGCATTTGCTGGAAATTTATCAGCTTCACATCCATGATGCAAATTTTCCATTTCGCTACTTACCAAAGGTACTCTGTTAGAATGATATCTGGTGACATTTGAGTGCAGTAAACTCACTGCCATGTCATGTCATCACTGTCTGAGATGTTCTGAGCTTTGTGATGTAGTGTGTTATTCTGTTGGAATCAGCCATCAGAAGATGGATACCCTAAATAAAGGGATGATCATCTGTAATACTCAGGTAGGCTGTGGGATCCAGATTGCCAAGAAAATATCCCCCACACCATTATACCACCACCAGCAGCCTGAACTGTTGCTACAAAGCAGGACGGATCAGTGCTTTCACGTTATTCTGACCCTTACTGTTCAAATGTTGAGGCAGAAATCAAGACTCATCATACCAGGTAAAGTTTTTCCAATCTTGTGTTATCCAATGTTGGTGAGCCTGTGTGAATGGTAACCTCAGTTCCCCGTTCTTCTCTGGTAGGAGTGGTCCTCGGTGTCTTCTGCTGCTGCGGTGATCTACGTCAGGGTTCCATAGCTTTTGCATTCAGAGATGCTGTTCTATGGCCTCGGTTGTAACAAAGGTTTGGGTAACAACCAGTCTTGCTGTCCCATTACCTCAAAGCACATTAAAAGTCTATATACTAATACTAATCACCTTTCTTCCCCATTCTGATGCTCGGTTTGAAATTCAGCAGGTTGTGCTGACGATGTCTATAAGCCTGAATGCCTTTGGTTGCTGCCATGTGCTTGCTGATTACACATTAGCAAATAATAAATCAATAAAGTGCTCAGTGAGTGTATGCCACTGTGCCAGAATAGTGGATGCAGATAATTGTGAACAATGAAATTAATGCAAAGTAAAAAAAACGTCACTTTCTAAATGATCTCATGATCTTTTAACAGAAGAATTTATTGCCTCATTTAACTTTTGAGGGTAAGCTAAGAAGTAAATGTTTGAAGATCTTTGGATACGATAACTGTAAAACATCAGAGAAGTATGAGAAGGTCTATTCTTTTGTTTTAATGTCATTACTTTATCTAGAAAGAAAATAAGAGTTTGCTCACTTTGAATTTCGGTGGTCTTAACTTTCTTTTTGTAGAAATCACTCTTGCGTGGGTGTTGAGATACAGGCAACGAATTTGAATTATCCTGTTGGTGGCAGAAATAGCACATGCTGTGACAGGAAACTGTCTCTAAGGGGGCCACTCACTGACTGACAACCAGGGCTGCTTTTACTGTCCCATTTCTTTGATTAGCTTAGATTCTCTCTTGGTCTTTTTAATTAGCTGCACAATTAAAAGAAGCTACTTTGCAAATAATTAGAGATATTATTTGGAATAAATTTTATAAGAGACCACTATTATGTATCTTTCACTGAGCTTTAATCTGTTTTCTAAGAGGCATTAATGACATACCGGGTGTAAAACTAGACTGGCTAGATACGACTGCCATTGCTATACTTTATGAATGCCCCACATAAGCTCTGTTACAAAAATATGTACTGCAGACGACCCACTCACCTCCAAAGTACTGGGATCAAACGGTGAATCAGAGGGACGGAGCATCCTAGGCTTTTGCTCCGGTTTTGGAGTTGCAGGAGCTGAAGGCATGCAGGGATACGGAGGACCGAGTCTGGGTGGGGTCACTGATGAGGGAGACTTCTTAATGGAGGGTTCTCTTTTTGGAGACATTCCTGGTGTCCTGGTAGAGTTACACTCAGTGTCAGATCTCTGCACTAGCTGCCAGTATGGCGCTGAGAGAAAAAAATTCAAGCTATGAAGTAAGTTGGGTGTATCCTGTCGAGGAGAGGGGGGAGGAGATCAGATTTAGGATGCTGATGATGCTCAGGGACTGGCAGGTGGATGAGGCAGAGGTGAATTGGTGAAGCAAAGCGTAGGAGGAGTGGAGATGAAAGTGAGGGTGTAAAATAAAGAAGGGCCAAATATAGAAATCACCATCCTCCTCTGACTTCATTTATTTGGGTCAGAAGAGTGTGTGTGTGTGTGAGAGGGAGAGAAGAGAGAGAGGACTGGGTGCTAGTTTGTGCTATAAATGCCTAGAAACAGATACAAAGCATTAAAAAGCTTACATTTCCTGAACCAAGAGTCTAGAATATGCGTAGTTCAGTGAATTCTGACAAGTGCATAAGGTGAATAGTCATTGATTGGGCTGTAGGGGCACTGAAGTATCTCCCAGACAGGCTGTACGCCAGACAGATCACCAGTCTATCACGGGTCCAGCACAGGAAGACACACACATTCACATTCACAGCATTGTCTTTGGATTCTGGAGTTCCTGCAGGAAACTCACGCAGGTACAGCGAGAAGATGTAAACTTATACAAAGAAAGGCCCAGCTGGCCAGGTTCACACTGTGCTGCCCGAGATTGTAACATTCATTCTAATTTTATGTTACGGATCACTCGAGGTTGCTAAATTTATTCAATCTTTTTATTTTAATATACATTTGGGGTTAATTCACAATAATATTCACTTAGTTGTATCTATTTTTAAGTGTAAATACCTTGTCTCGTGTCCAAAAACAGTTGTAGATTTTCTAGTGCAGACTATAAAATAACATTAAAGAATATCTAAAAGCACTCCTAAATCACACATGCAACATACAACTTGCTTTCCCTTGTGACAAAGAATCAGCTAGAAGTAGCTTTATTTTTACCAACTGATGTTGTGGTTGTAACTCCTATAATATTATATGCACTACTGTGTGTGTAAGCCTCTATAGTAAAGTGTTATAGCAAGCCATCATCAAACCTCAGACCACCATGGTCCAGTTTGAAACGTGACAATGTTCAGTAGTCAAAACAACCCTTTAATCACAGCTCTGATCATCACACAAGCAGAAATGTTTTCATTTATTTCCTTTGTGTTTTCTGTGTTTTCATCAATGAATCATCTGCTGATGATTTACTGGTTGAGGCTTATTTTCAGTCAACAGCTTTGTTTTCAGTTTCCCCGCCTAAATAACAAGATATGAGTGTGTTTAGGATCAAAAAGAGATCGGGTGGAAAAAAAGAACAGCAGTATCTGTGGTTTCATTAGTTCAGTTTCTTCTTAAAATGAAACTATTTCATTGTCATTTTAAAAAAATGACGAAAGCTGATTTGAAAAATATTTTAGGATTTGATTTTTGGAACCAACCCCCCAAGATTTTACTTATACAATTAAACCAAATGATTATCATTTGATTCACCACATTTAAGTGCACAATATTCTATAAGTTTTTCCCACAGAATAAAGCTGCATAAAAATGTAAAAGATGTGGCCTTTTATCGTAATACACTACTATCTATTCAAATTTAAATTTCAATCTTGAGAGAATTAAGAATTTCAGTTGAGAAACAAATAAGTAAACCCGATGTAAACGACCTCCAGTACCTTCACGGCCCACCAGTAGAGCGCAATCCATACTTTGGGAATCACTGAGCCGTGAGGCACTCTCAAAATATATCACTAGATGTCACAATTGCACCACAGCACCATACGTACTCGACCCCATTAAACATTTGCCCTTAAATGATGATGAATGAATACAATACATCCGCTCACGCGTTTTAATGGACCTTTATGAGTGAAGTTTTTATAATAAATTATCGAACTTTCAGTTGTCAGTGTCGAAATTTTTTACAACTTCTGGTTTCGCTCTTTGCGCTCATCCAACAGTTTTTGCTCTCCGCTAGTCAGTCACATTTGGGGACAATCCATCGCACGCTCAATGGGCCTTGAAATCATCATTTATGTGTCCAGTGCGTCTAAACAATAGCGACATAAGACCCTTGCTGTGCGCCCAACGGCACTTCTGGTGCTTTATAATAGCCGATCGAACATGCAAAACTAGGGTACGAAGGAACAAAATTATCAGCCCATTATCAAAATAAAACGAAACAAGAGAAAATATATAAATAAGGGAAATATTGAGATTTTTTTAAATTCACATTTTTTTAATATCCTTTAGTTTATTTTTCAGCGTTAATCCTATTAATGCTTTCAGGATGCAGACCATTCACTTGCCAGCTGATTGCTGATGAGTCTGCCGAGCAGACAGCTCAGTGTCAAATAGTTTAAGAAGATTACCAGGGCTTCACGTTTTCCTCATCATTTCCAACAATAATCCACCGCAAGAGGCTAATAACTCTGAGAATACCCTATACGTCTGCTTTGAAATAGATTATCAACCATATATGCTGTAATTAGCAAATTGAAATATTGTCCTTTTGTGTTTTGCATGTGTCTGTGTATACTTATGAAATTAATTTTCTAAATAAAAAAAACACTACCATCATCGGTTCCTTTATTTTCCACTTTGTGTTGATTGTTGTGAAAGCAGATTCAATTACTTCAACTTAAAGGAAATGTTTCAACAGATCCTCTGAGCTGCCCCAATTGACTAATGAAATTATGGCACTTCTACCTAATGTCATTCAAAGTCCCCCGCCTGCTACAGCAAATCTCCACACCACCTGATTTATTTTTAATGATATTACACCCCTCGGTCGCCTGTGTCATGGTAATAATCGGGGCTGCTCCAGCTGCCTCTAGATCACATTAGCCAGGCTTAATATTGACAGTGCCGGGCCCACTGAACAATGAAGCTATGGGGATAGAGGGAGCTTAGAAGCTGCCTAGCCAGTGGGTATTCTGCAGGAGGTAGTGGAGATGCAGGCCAGGATGCTCCAGTTCCCTATGCCCCGGAGGACTGGCACCATCATTAGGCAGCATCTTCTATAGTCCTGTGGAGATTTAAACCCACCACTACCAAATCCAGACCCCACCCAGGCCCAAGACATCAAAACCATACTGACAGGGAACAATGAAACTAGTGGCAACTTGATTCCCTGCTATTTCTTCACTGGAAGGGGAGACCTGCCAGGACAGCAGCTCAGCAGCTGCACCTTGTAGGTTCCTGCTGTGACTGAGTATTTGGATAAGGTTCAAGGAGAAGCGATCTGCAGGGCTCACCTTATAACATCATAAAATAGGCTGTTAGAAGTTCACCCTAATGGACATACAAACCTTTTTTATCTAAAGAAGAAGAAGAAGTATAAATAATTAAATAATATCTTGGCTAATGCATATATATTATTTTGATTTATTAACTGATTTTTCTCTTTTTTTAACCAAATGTATTAAAAGAAAAAGAAAAACCTTTTGCATCCAGATCTGATTAGAAAAGTGCTTTTATCCGTTAGACAAATTTATGTTGTAGGCTTGTCTAGTTGCTGTATTTGCATAATGGTCACACTGGGATTTCAGACTAGGCCACTTGTGGGACACTTGCACCTGATCACAGAGACACTATGGCTCTTTGCCAATCACACCTTCGCAGTTGATTCTCCCAATTAAAAAATCACCTGAATTTGTCATCACGTTTATCAAGTTGTTCAATGTCAGTTGAACGTCTGTATACTCCGATTTTATCGTCTATCCTAAATTGTTGTTTGGATCGAAAGGGGATTTTGTATTGGGGGCCCACAGATTACTGCCGTTGATTAGTGGTTGGGTGTAATCCTTTCAGACCCTCTCTCTCCAAAACACCCCTGGGATATGCCCATCTCCCAGAGGACCGGCAGCATGGCAGATGGACCCCCCCCCCTCCCTTCGGCCCACTCTAACAGCACAACGAAAAACACTGTTGATGTCCTGGGACGGAGGTTGTAAAGTATCCTGAATATGAAACCACAGGCACCTTTGTTTAATGGCTCTCTCCCCACTTAGTGAGAATTGCCCTCAGGCCCGATTCCCATTCTGTAGGCACATTTCTGCTCGATTGGAATGTTTTCCAAATCCATTAGCCCAAAGGAAGAGGAATAACCTGCAAACAATCTACTCATATTTTGGAGATGAAATGCTGCCTGATCTTATCTAAATGCCCTTTGTGATCCAGGAGACTCTAATTTATTGGCACCATATGGATATGACAAGAGATTTTCCAGAAAAGAAAAGGTATCAAGTTGAACATGGAATTATGTTCAGACACAACAGGATAAATAAACCGTACACTTTTCTGTGGAGCTCGACTGCACACACACCTTTATTCAGTCTGCCATGCTGAATGTCAGCAGTAGGACGTTCATGTAAATGGGCCGCAGTTGCAAAAGTGTGAAAACTTACAACTGAGCTCTGAGCTCTTTACATTTAGTTTGCACAATTTAATTTGGAAGAAACACTTCATTTAAAGATCTTTCCAGTTTCACCAAAAACAACTGAGCTTAAAAGTCTACAATAAAAAATTCTGAGACGTCTGCTTTGTAATTGTATTCAGCCACGATGAACCGCAAATGGGAGGAAGACTGACGTCTTAACACACAACATAAAATAACTTGAAATCGGATGCTGCCAGTCGTAGAGAGAGAACTGCATCATACATAGTACAAATGGGCTCAGGACACTAAACTCTGAACAGTGAAGTTGCATCTCTCTCTAGCCTAACCACCCTGTGCCACATCACCCCAACTCCTTAGCATGCCAGCTCCTCTCACAAATCCAAGCTTGCTGCATCTTTTATGCGTACAAGGGGGCTCAGCTTTCAGGAGCGAGCCAGGGAGCATGTGTGTGGAGCTTTAATTCCTATTGTATTCGTGCAGTCTTGGTGTGTGTGAGTGTGTCTGTGTTTTAGCAAAAGAGGGAGCGGGAGATAGAGATGAAGAAAAAGACGGAACAAGGACCCATCTGTCAGCACAGTGCACCAATCCCTCCCATTCCACTCGGAGTCCCAGGGGACAAGAGCGCGAGACAACTCACTTGTGGCAGTGTTTTTTTTGTAAGGAATGGGGTTGCCCCCATTAATACCAACAACAGCACTTAAAAAGCTAAAGTGGGGCTGGTACTCTTTTAGTCGTGAACATAAACTTGTCTTGGACAGCTCATGCCAAAGCTGACAATGCATTTCTTTTTTGGCCAATCAATCAAATCAAAGCATACATTAAAATCTGATTTATGTTCACAAAATCTTCATTATTAAAATGCATCTCTTTGAAACACAGTACGTCAGTTCAGACTGTGTAACTTTACTTGTCTACTTTAACTTTACTTGTAACTTTACTTGTTGCAAAGATAAATATGTGGAACTATCCCAAGTTCAAATCATGCAAACTCATCAAAAGTTGGTTCAGATCATCTGTGTTCACCGTGACCTCTTCCGGAAGGTTGGCTTTCTATGTTATTGCTTAAATGGGAGCAGGGCAATTCCCTTTCCGTTAGTCAGTCAGTCATTTGGGAAACCGATGGGGATTGTCGGAGACTGCTAGGCTCCAATTCCCCATGCAGGCTGCAGGTGTGGCGTGGCCATACTCACACTCCTGGGACAGAAGGAGAGTGTATATATTTGGGGGTGTAGAAGTGCATCCACCAGGGGAGCTTTGGGCACATCATATTAGCCACATACACAAAGGACAAGGCTTATCTTCCTGTCCACATACCTTTATGGCCAGTGCACTGACCAGGAGTGATTATAGAGGTAGATAAATACTGTTTCAAGCACAAGACATGTACTCGCGAGTGACGCCTGAGCATCCAAGCAACAGATGCCCCCACCCCCCAGTTACTCCCATATTCAGCCATCTGTTAGCTTACGTCTAATAAATCGTTTGATAAGTGCGTGTTTTCAAGCGCTTCTTGTCGATTAATCGCGTGATTATATCTTTCCCCCCGGAAATACTGCTCTTAAAAACAAGGAAACTTCACCGGATAGTCGAAAAGGTTCAGTCACGAGCACAGCTGTGCGCAATCGCGCGCACAATTGGGATCAATGCGGGGGCACGTGCGACTCGCGAGACCCCGTCTGTCAGTGGCCGGTCGTAACAATAGACCCCCACTGAGCTGCGGCTCGCCACGCACGACGACTGGCGGGCGTTTCTCGTGCTTTGGCATTTGTAGTTAAAAGTGTGCAAAACGACCAATATTTACATAAGATTTGTGAAGACTAATAAAAGACGTAAACTCACGTCACGTGGACTACGCGTTTGATTCAAAGGCTCTACTGAAAAGTTAGGTTGTACGTGTTTAAAGTTTAAACAAAAGACAAACAAACAAACAAAAAACGACATAGAAAGCAAAGCATAAAAGCAATTAGTTACAAGCCAAATGTATCATTGATAATCTAGTAACTAGACGGTGTAGCTGATTACGTTTCCAAATGGATTCTCATAAGCAGATCTAAATGTGTCTCGATCGCAGGACCAATCGACTCAGTAATCAGATTGCCGACTCCTTGGGGCCAAATATGACGCTAAAAATTGAAGGAAACAATTGAATGAGTGGTTGAACAGCGCACACACCTGCTCTCCGCACACCACGCTGTCAAAATCACTTAAATACGCACACAAGGAAGAGCGTCTCTTAACTCATTGAAGATCAAGCCCACACTGCGTTTAATGAAGTGGAAAATGTATAATCCAACTGACTAATGAAGAGATAGACAATCGATTACGATGGTTAACACACTCACGCAGTAGCAAACAGTCCAGTGGATTTTACGATTTCTGTGTTTTCAGATTTGAGGGCAACAACAAGAGATCTTCATTCAAGTCAGATGTGACTGGAAATCTAACAGTAAACTCCTGCGTAATACTGAAATCTGTTATTATTGAGTTTGAGTTATTTTTTCTTCTTTTATTAAAAAATAGCTTTAACATATATTTCAATTTGCGCGCAATCGTGGTACTTGTAGGCCTATAGGGGCATTCATTTTGCAACACAACTTAAAATTAGAAAAAAAGTAGGATAAGGCGGGATTAGCAGAAGATTGGAAAAATGATTAGTTTTGTTTTAGACATGAATATACCTTTAGATAGTAGTATAAGCAAAGTCACATTTGGGGAAAGAGTCTTATGAAATCTGACCGCTGGAAGGGTGTGTATAGGCTATAAGATGCTCAATAATATGGCATGTGCTCCTTAAACTGCTACCAAGTGTTTTCAAGTTCCTCTTTGTTGACCGCTGTGCATTTCTGACGCCCTATACACCCATCCTTTCGTAGTTCACGGACTTCATGATTTAAAAAAAAAAATGTTACGCATGTACCCTGTCGCGCTCTCTCGCTCGCTGCACATTTGCCAAAACTTCTGGTCACGAGCACGCCACGCGCGTTTGGATAAGTTGACGGTGGGTGGGGCGGCAGAGGGAGGGACTTGCCCGGTTAAAGGCAAAAAGAATATCAGCCCGATCGTGTCATTTGGAGATGAAAGTTCCAAGCGTACTCATGGCCATCTGAGGGAGCAGAAGATTAAGAGACACTGGCCGGTGCGCGAAGAAAGAAACACAGCAGTTGTGGACTTATCACTCTTTTATTAGTCTGTTTAACATTTAAAAATCTGTTGTGAACGAAGCGAAAACGGATCCCGAACAGGTGAGTTGACATTTTATGTCCAAGTCTTGCGAAAGAAATAGAAAAAAACCCATATGGCTCACATTAGAGCTAATAAATTTAACACATGCAATTTTTGCAGAAAAAACTCTTAAGCTTATTTACAGCTGTGAAAACCTTTCAAATCACCCAAAGCATCATCCTATTATTTACAGTTCGATCTTCTTTCTGTTCAGTGGGATGTACAGTAAAGACAGAATTACGAGCCCAAAGTTCGCTCTACAAGTTACTTTAAATTGTCTCACAAAGTAGGACTTTTTTGCACAACAATAACAAATATTCTTCGTTTCACTTAACATTAAAGTACAAAATAACATTTAAAATATGATTTTGGTGATATAGATTGCTATGCAAAAAGTATAATAATAATAATAATAAAAATAATATTAATGAAGATATTCTAACAGAGAAATGTGTGTGTGTGTGTGTGTGTGTTGGGGGGTTGCATGTTTGTTGATTTGTATGTTGCCTGTTTAATCTTTGAGCTTTATATACTGAGTAAATCCCGTGGTGTCCCAGATTGACAGCGTCTCTGAAAGACTGGAGAATAACAGCAGGGAACCACTCATCCATCTCATTCTGAAAACAGCCATTTATTCATTAATATCCAAATTTCACAGTGAGATTGATTTTAAATAATTACTGGATTTATTTCAGAACTGTTATGCGACAGAGGTGCTTGCACTTCACATAAGTGATCTGTCCATACTGCCCTGCTGAAATGAGAGCACTCTCAGTCAGTGTGTGCTTCTTCGGGTACCCATCAGTTATAAATAATAATACAGTTTTATCACGTTATAGGGGAATAGCCTCGAGGATTTACATTCACAGACACTCAAAGTATTGAATTTGTTGTGTGGGCTCTTTTTCTTTAGATCAAAATGATGACCAAATCATTTGGGAAAAGTGGGGATGTGAGTGAGCTGGTGAGCTCTCTCAGCTGGCTCGATGATGACGGCAGCTCACAGGATGGAGATGAAAGCCCAGAATTGACGGGACGCCATGGCCTGACTGTAGGGGGTCGCCTCCGCTCCTGCACAGAACTGGGTAGTGAGGATATGGAGGAAGAGGAGGAAGAGGAAGAGGACGAAGAAGATGGAGAAAATGGAGAAAATGCTCCCAAAAGGAGAGGCCCTAAAAGGAAGAAGATGACCAAAGCTAGACAGGAGAGGTTTCGTGCACGGCGAATAAAGGCCAATGCCAGAGAACGTTCTCGTATGCATGGGCTAAATGATGCTCTGGATAATCTGCGCAGAGTGATGCCTTGCTACTCTAAGACACAAAAGCTGTCGAAGATTGAGACTCTGCGGCTGGCCCGCAATTACATCTGGGCTCTATCGGAGGTGCTAGAAAGTGGCCAGTCCCCAGAGAGTCATGGATTTGTGGAGATGCTGTGTAAAGGTTTGTCCCAGCCTACCAGCAACCTTGTGGCTGGCTGGCTGCAGCTGGGACCCAGTCCGATGATTCTTAATAAGCTGGACGACAAGTGCGGAGGTCCAGGAATGGGTAGTATGGTGGCTGGCCATCCCCTCAGCTACCCATCCCCAGGCCTTCCCAGCCCACCCTACGGCTCCCTCGAGGCATCGCACCTCCTCCAAATGAAAGGATTCAAGGGGCCTGTATATGACAACCCCTCCCCTAACGAGTGCAGCAGCAGCACTCCTCCATACGATGGGCCCCTCACTCCCCCTCTCAGCATCAGTGGCAACTTTGCCCTGAAGCAGGAGCCATCTCCGCATGAGTCAGAGAGGAACTACACACCCCACCATGCTCACTACCTCTCATCCCACCATTACCCCACGTCCACGACAGGCAGCCTACCAGGGGGGCCTCAGGCCCACCCACTTTTACAGGCTTCTCGCTACGAGTTGCCCCTGGATGTGGCCTTTGACTCCTTTGCTCCCCCTCACCTCATCACCTCTCACATGGGTACCATCTGAAATGTGATAGTACCAGTGAATGAGTGACTGTTATGAATAGAGTAGAAGCACTGCTCCTGTATAAACTGCTGTAAAAAAAGGACGACTGTGGTACTGAGTGTATAGAGAAAAATGTTTGCTTTTATGTTGTCTAGTACTCTGGGAGAGCACTGAACGCTCAGAGAGAAGACTCATCACCTCAACTCAATCTACCTGAAACATGCACCCATAACATTTATTATTGTATTTATTTCACTTTTGTTTATATGTTAATCTTCTTTTGAACACATTGCTCCGTCGGTTTTTAAAGAGTTGAAGTAAAAATTAGTTTACCAAATCAGACGTCCTCGCTGAAGCATTATTCAGATGCTCGTGTTTGAACAAATACTTTATTATTTACACGTCTACGCATAAAAAGAAATCGATCAAAAAGTCACCCATTGTGCACTGAGGCCTACAGCCAGTTTCCTTCCGAATCTAAGAAAAGCAATGCATTTATTTATACCTGTATTTAATATTTATTTTGATAATGTCTGTTTTATATTTCTCTCAGCACAGTTTCTGTTTCACTGTCTTGGGTCGATGCCAGCCACTGGTAGCTGTACTGTATTTAATTTATTTATTTTAAGTCTTTCAGGTACTTGTTCATTTGGTGTCACGATTTTTGTCATACTGTACTGTTAATATTTTGCTGTTTCGCACTTAATTAAATAAATATTCTTATATTATATGCTATTTCCATAGTAACACGTGTGCCATGTCTTTTTGTGATGTTACGCTGTCATCCATTTCTTACATTTTAGTTTAACAGAAAGACAAACGCATGCACACAAGCTTGGTACAGTGATGTTTTCATTCATTTAGATTTCTTTTTGCTTTGTTTTAGTATTACACTTATATTATAAAGCACAGTAGATAACACAGAGATGACTCTTTTTGCTAAGCCCTCACATCAGAGGACAAATTATTTTCATCAACTCGATTACAATTTCAGTTAAATTACAAGTTCTGGTTTTAAAAAATAAATAAATGTGAGTCAGCGACAGCTGTTACATCACTCTCACTAGCTTTGTGCATCGTTTTAGATGCAGCATTTTCAGAATATCCCTGTAATCTGGTCACGATTACCAGCAGGTGCAGTATTGGGCATTTTTCAGTACTCATAAATGCATTTTTACATGCAAAATAAGTATTACACAAACAACACGAATAGCTAATTAGTATATTTAGATTTTTGCGGCTCTAAATCATTTTACAATAGAAGAGTGTGCCAACTAAAAAAAAAAAGGGAAATCAGCAAGACTGGATGAAGGAGTACTTTGTGGCTGGGAAATAGAGATCTGTTGCATGATATGAGTGTGTGCATGTGTGTGTGAGAGAGAAAGAGTCTGTGCATGATGTCATTCAAAGGCTTGCTCCGGGGTTTCCATCAGGTCAGGCGGGAGGCTGTTGGGGGCCATGGGAAAACTGCTCCGGGGAACAGGTGAACCTGTCACAGCTCTGAGCCTCTATCGTTGCCTTTCTCTCCCATGTGTCCCATTTTCCCATGTAGCTCATGCCAAAACACTGAAGGGCAAGAACTCATTTTCCAATAATTCATCCAGTTACTGAATGGTAAACTAGCCTGGGTTTTCTCTGAGACACAGCACATGTGCATGAAGGATGCTATAGTAGCTGAGAAGATTAGCTTTTATGAATATTAAAATAATGCAGTCTCTACATACTGATGCCATAAATGGGTAAAAGTTCAGCAAAGCAGAAAAAGGATGCATCAATCCAGAGATAATGTAAAGCTGAACCTAAAACATTTCTATCACTCAACTAATGACCGGAGTATCAGTTTTGACTTTCATGATTGTGCTGAGGGACATGATGACTCTTGAAATAAACAAAGAACAGGGCGGCAGAGTGCAAAGATGAAGTGCATGAGTGTATTTATCCTTGTGGTCCTTTGGCCAATTGTAAAAAAAAAAAAAAAAAGGGGGAAGGTGCTTTTGGATGCTGTTCCCTAAGAGGACTCCCCCTTCGTTTCCTTCAGCGACCCCTCCAAAGATTTGTCATTTCCAGTCCTGGCAACAGTGGAGAAGGGCTGGAAAAGAAAAGGGAATGATTGTTTTAGTGGGCGCCACTGGTCTATTGTGAACGCAGCCTGTTCTTTCTCTTGACCTGTGACCTGTATTGTTGTTGGGCTCCTTGTTTGGGGAGGTCAGACAGCTGGGGGAACGGTGGGGGGCTGATGGACAGCTGGGCCAATTTGGGGAGAAAGAGAGAAAGAGCAGAGAGTGAGAGCATAAAAGAGAGAAACGGGAGAGGCAAAGGGAAGTAAGTGTGTTGTGGAAGAGTGGAGAAGTGGAGAGAGGAGGAGAGGGCAGCAGAGGTGACCGAGGTCCTTGATCCTCAATTGGAAGTTTGTCCCCTCTGCTGCCGTGTGTCGGCCGTGGTGAAGGAATGACACATAGCTCAAAACAAAAATGCATGCTCTTTGTGTGCTTGCTATTCGGCTACAGCAAAAACTGTGTGTGCATGTGAGAGAGAGAGAATGTAGTGGTTCTTTTTTTGGTGGTGGGGTTGTTACGACTTATCCTCCATAGTCCAAATAATACATGAGTGGGTGGATATGGAAATAATCCCTATAAATTGACTTTGGATACAAGATTAGAAAACACAGGACAGTCTTGCGCGAGGAGCAGCAATTTCAGAAGATTTAGAAATATTTACGTGCCATAAGCTTTTAAAATGTAATTTTTTCTTGCTAATTTGCGCAAAAAAAAACCTAAATTATTTTAAAATGAAAAAAAAAAAACAATAATTATTGTAACAAAATACTTAAAAAATAGTAGAAAGGTTCATAACTTTACAGTACCATATATCACAGGCGTCACACACACATCAAGTGGCTCTTGTCTATAATAAGGGCGTGATGATGAGGGTCTAGTAATGGGAAGGGAACACATGCTCTGTGATGCCATCTTGGCTGAGGCGACAGGCAAGGGAACACAACCTGTAGCTCGATCCCCTGGGAGAGTGAGGTCATGTCAGATATCAGCACACGGGGGTCCCATGCTCCAGCTAATGATTTCTCAGCTTTAGTACTTTTTATTGATATATGAATATAGCCCAGTAGTTGCTGACAGCATGAGCCTATGTATAGCTTTATCTATATAAAGCACAATTTTTCCTCTAATTCACTTCTCTGCTTATATTTTTTGTTTTCGTGTACAGCATGCCTAATCCGCTAGCTAAACAAGAGTTGCTCACAGTAAAATGAAAAGGTTCTGATCCATAGGAGGTAGATGGAGGGATAAAGCATTGTGATTAAGACTGTATTAATGGGGCCATAGGACGCTGGAAGGCTTTAATCAGTGTCTGTGTGCCGATAATCCCTCTGCCTTTAAGCTGAGGGTGAACACAGTGATTCTCCCTCCTCTTGGGCCTCAGCGCACATGCATAAACACACATGCTTGCTTCTGTGGGGTGCATAAGGCAATGGGTGGCTTGGTTGAGATGTGGAGCACCCCCAAAACAGAAACACCCTACACTCAGGAGCAGCTGGTAGAAGGACCAAGATGATGGCTGGAAAAAAAAGGTGTGGGCAAAGACAGAAAGAGGAAATGGAGCACGGTCTGATTGAGTAAAATAATTTTTAAAAAATGTACTGAGTCAGAGGTTTAACTTCATTTATTAACTAAATTCTAAGTAAGGTGTTGTTAAAATAGCAGCTTTCAGTCATAAATAGTCAATGATGCTTTTTCCCTTTGATAAAACACTAAAACATCAACTGAAAGTTTAAATATTTATATTAATGTCAGGAAAAAATAATAAAATAGAATTTAAGGGCTCTTTTTAAAATATGAAACGTGAACTCAGAAATGGAGGAGGAGGAGGAGAAAGAGGGTAGCTCCCAGGTTCATTACCTATGGAAGTGGGTGTAAAGGTGACATTGTGTGCAAGAGGATGAGGGGTGGACCTTCCCCTCCCAGACTTCTCTCCGAGCATTAGGGTGTTAGAGTTAAAGAGCTTCTAATGGGATCTGGATGCTGTCGTGTTTACCCTGGCCCCCCTGCACACGCCCACTACATTGTGGAAGTTTCTGGGCTTAGGGACACCACAATGGGCTGAGTGTAGGGACAGATGGAGGTCCCTTTGGAGCAGGGCACAAAACACAGCCAAGGTAGACGGGCTGCGGTGTCTTAGAGGAGAAGCAGCCAGAAATGAGAGAATATTTGATGAAAAATGAAAATGAAGTGAATGTTTATTCCCCCCTCCCCTTTGTAATACAATGAACAGTGCAACTCATTGTCCTTAATCTGGCCGTCTATCAACAAATTCATCATTTAAACACACTCACAGACTGTGGTCCACAATCACAATGGAGTCTAAGCTTCTGTGTCAGCTGGCTTCTTTACATGCCAGTCATTTATCCTTTTCATAATATTCCCATCAGAACTTTTCAGACGGAGACAAGAGCGTGAGACTTTAAAAGTTACATTAACATCATCCTGCCTTTCTCAGTGTATCCATTGCGCTCATGACATCTTTTAATTTGCCCTGTGTTTATGAGGGGGTTAAACCGGGTCATATGAGGGGGTAAATGCTGATGTCATTCATTTTGGGCACTATGGAGAATGAGAAGAGAAGATTCAGTGAGAGATGCTGATGAGAAGCGTTGGAGGAGGGTAGAGGGAGGCACTGGTTGCAGGAGCAACAGATGGGGCCGGACTGGAAAGCCCAGGTTGTAAAGTTTCTGTTAGTAACATCTGTCAATTTGTCCATCTGCTACACTTGCCGCTTACAGTTTATTAAAGAGAAACCTATTTCGTGACAAATCCTGTCTCACAGTCATTAAGTGTAGAATTACCTAAACTAAATTAGAACCTAATTTTAAACAAGTATAAGAATGAAGAAAACAGGGTTAACCCAGGACGGTAATGTTGCTGGTAATGGTGTTGTGGTTCTTGTGTTTTGGTTTGTTTGTTTTTCCATAACTTGTGTATCTGCAAATATACACATTCTGTATTTTTCATATGAAAGAAACTATACTGTGGTGGGGCTTGCTAATTTCTTGTTTTTGATTTTTGTTTTGCTTTACTTTTGTTTCATATGTCGTTTGTTTAAGACTAAAAAAAATTAAATGAATGAGAGGTAAAACTTGAGGGGGTAGGGACAAATAAGTAAATACTTCTGCCTACTCCTTTTCAAACAAATAATGGAGTGATATTTTGTAATGATTGTGAAGGCACATGTTTGAAATGAAAATGAACTTAACTGAATTAGATCTGCATGTGTCATAGTGCTCTGTGGACTCCTGTTATTTTAAAGTGTGATTTGTTAGGTTTATTCAGGTTTTAAATAACAGGATGGGAAAAAGTGAAAGGGCATCTTCCCAGCTTAGTTATGATGCAGTGATTTAAAATATTTTACTCCATCCCCACAGATAAGCTCATCTGTTACATCTGTGCCACTTGAGGACAGAAGTCATACGGAGCTATTCGCTTTGTTCATTTTCTGGAGCACACATAAATAAGTGGATTGACACAGGATGTGGGTATAAACCCTGATTAGAGTTACATTAGCAATTACTGCACACATCCCCCTTATGATCCATGTAGTCACGCAAAGCCACACCACTTACCCAAACACCTCATCAGTAAAAAGCCTGAATCTTTCCCCATACTAACTCAACATACACCTTCATATCCTTTAACTTTGTTTTTTAATGAATGCATTTAGCTTCAAGAACAAAATATAGTTTGAGGAAATATTTTACAACAGCACTGCACGAAAGAGACCAGAGGAAATGACAAAAGCAGAACAGTTTATTAAAAAAATATTACATCACCTATGGGCATTTTACTTTAGTTTTGTCTAAAAATATTCTCTTCAATTTGCTCTGCAGTGAGCGGATAAGAGAGAATTAAGCAGCTGATCTGGGCTCAGTGGCCAGAGTGTTACATTAGACATTAATCCAGAACAGTGGAAGGTTGGGGAAGGGATAGCATCTCTTAATCCTTCACGTCATCCAACTAAACCTTCCATAAAACACAGTGAGAAACCAACAGAGGCCTGCATCATGTTTCCCTTGCATAAAGACAGGAGAAAAAGTAAAATGATTTTAAGAGTTAAACCGTTGTTCTTTAAGTGCAAAACAAACCCAGTCAAGTGCTTATCATGCAAGCATCGTTCCCACACCTTCTACTGTCAGCTGCAGCATCTCTTGAATTTCAGTCCCCCTCAGAGTTAGAGAAGTATCCTGGCAAGCCCTCAGTGCACTGTCCCCCTATATGTAACAGATGTTACTGGGGCAACAGTTGGTATTGAAAAGGAGGGGCTTCAGGCCATCTGTCCAGGGTCAAGGTTTGAAAAGGGGTGGTAGGGATGGTGGCACGTTCAGGGAAATGATAAGTGTTTGAAAAGAGAATATAACCCGCATTGTAATCCAGCTCAATGTGCGCTTTCATTTCAGAGTGAGGTGCATTTGTTAAGGTTTTGATGAGAGATTGGGAATTTCAGAAAGTGTATCGGAGTCATAGCAAAACTGCAGCTTTAATGCAAAAGCACCATCTTGTGGTCAAAGACGGTACTGTAAACAAAGTGTCGCATTCGCCTAAGGCTGAGTTTTATGAACTGCTATCCAATCCGACCAGTGAGTCGGGCTGCAGGTTCTTGTTTAACACTTCAGACTGGTATTGAAATAAAATAAGATGCAATAAATAAATGCATAGAATCAGTCCAGCTGAGATTTAAGCACCTCAAGTGTATGGTCTATGGCATCCCTCAAAAAAGCCATCTTCTTGTGACAGACCTTTTTCTAAAGGGAGAATGTTGGAAAAGGGGGGAGAAAATAGTAAGAATTGAGGAAGAGTTCGTGTCTTTGCACACAGCCTACTGATGGGCACTTACGTAGTAAATCTTTAGCCTCTTTTTTTCCAGGTGACAGAATTCAGCCATTGTTAGCTTGGTGAAGTCTTTCTTCATGGTTAAGAAGCCACATTTTGAGCGTCTCTCATGTTCTGACCTTGTCAGATGACATAATAAGCAAAAACACAATTAAAAAACAAAAACATAATGCTATTAGGCAATAATCAGGAGCCATGACTTATCAACTTCATGTAGCAGCATGTAGATACAAATTAAATGTTTAACTACTGCACCCCAGGTAGTATATTTTTTCTTACCAGGGATCATCATCTGGTTCCCAGCCCTCGAGCTCGAGCAGACAGAAGAAGCAGCAGGCAACATCTGGCTCATTCTCACTGGGGCAGTGGACAAACCCAGCTTTGGCCATCTGCAAATGTAAAAAGCAAGAGAGACCATATTGTCTGAAACCTTTTGTTGCCAGGCAGACCAAGAATTAAGAAGTTTTTTTGCAAAGGAATAAGTTTAATTGAAAACGAAACCTGACGATGGTCTCCTTTTGACTTAAGAGGGTAACATGGCACATGGTGCTGCTCATAAAGCAAGATGTCAGCAGCCTGTTTATCATGACAAGACTAGAAGGTACCGGGTCAAGCCCGTGCACTGGACACTTGATGAAACTGAATCTGGCACCTCCCTAACCATAAATTGCACGCTGCCAGGCTTTCATAAAAGTATGTAGTGGAATACCAATGATCATCATCAGTTACAATTATGATTCATGGAGATGTGTAAATACTGTATACAGTTTGAACTACCTACACTTAGACTTCATTACATATTACCTTTAAATACTTTGTGTCAATACAAGATGTTAAGTCATATTTAGAAAGCAGTTCCACTATTTAAATAAAAATATTTTCCCAAGAAGTTGCAGTTAAACCAACCTGTTAGAAAATAGATTTGACCAAAGGTAACCGCTGTGTAAATCCATAACATATTGTAGATACAACAAATATGATGGAAACAAGCTAATCATGTTCCAAAGCATCAAGATTTCAGTTACTTGCCATGGGTGTCATACCTTTTCAGGCGTGCAGTTGCATTCCTCTCTAAATGGCCAGTCTACAAAACTTCGCTCACGTAAATCATGACTGTACATTTTGCCAAATGAGTAAAACCTTTTCGCCAGCACATCAACGCTCGCCATAATGTTACCAAGAATGGACTCAGCCTGACATGTGCTTAAATCACTGCCATGCACACTTCTGCAGCTGTTTTCACTTTTCACTGATTAAATTCTCTGCAGGTTCAAGGCCGTGAGGATCTGTTCAGACTTGCTTTTGTTATTATGTTCTACAGTTTTTTGTTGTGAATATCTTTATTATATTAAGGCTACGTCCACACGTACGCGGGTATTTTTGAAAACGCAGATTTTTCTATGCGTTTGCACTTTTCGTTCACACGTAAACGACGTTTTCGGTCACTGAAAACGGAGATTTCTAAAAACTCCGGCCAGGGTGGATATTTTCTAAAACTCCGTTTTTGCATTTCCGTGTTGACGAGAAAAACGCAGCGTCAAAGATGTGCGCCTTTTTTGACGTCACACTGTGCGCCACGTTATTGTTTCGGTGAAATGAATTTCTACAATACTATTACTGTTAACTGTTCTCTCTGCAGTGTTTAAATGCTTACATATACACACACAGTTACTGTCCCTCCACACATACGACTCGGTTCTGCTTCTATGCCCCAGCTTTGTTTACTTTTTCCCACCGAGGCTTCTAGACTTCTGATTGGCCAACATTTCTACACGGATAGGAATATAGCGCCACCTGCTGCTTTGGCATGTTCCTAGCAGCGTTTTCCTTCATTTCTGCCTTTACGTGTGGACGGGATTATTTTTTAAAACAAAAACGGAAAATCTCCGTTTTCAAAAATACCCGTGTACGTGTGGACGTAGCGTAAGATTGAAACTTGTTATACAAGTAAAACTTTACTAACTTACAACTGTGGGCAAAATTAGGCCCTGCTAGTAAATAAGAAGAAGAACCACTGCAGATATACATTGAGGGGAAAGCAGTGAATGGGAATGAGTCAAAAGTTCAATTAAAAATCATTTAGGTAAAGAAAACAAACAAACAAACAAAACAAAGCAAAAATGTAACTTCTGAAGTGAGGTTTTCCATGCAGACATCTAACTGTTTGTCTTTATTGTTGAAATAAAATTGGCAACCTAACCCGCCTTGCCTTCTCTCCTTCTCTCCTTCCCTCTGGCTTTGAACCAGCTTGCAGTATTAACCACAAATACAATCAAGCATTGTTACTGAGAAATTATTAATACGCTTGAGTTTTTCCCCCCCACATGTGCATGTGTCAGAAACCTAACAGTAAACAGAGACACTATAGCCATTAATGGTTTTTGGTGCTACTTTTAATGGCATGTTTATTGCTGAGAGAGACGGGGGCAGTTTTTTGTCCGCAGTGAGTCTCTGTTACTCTGTAACGCTACCCCCGAGGCCCCTGGGTGCTACAAAATGCTTACATCTATAAACTGCTGTCCTTTTCCCCTTCTAACCTTATCTTTCTGCAGAATGCATGGGGAGGTGGGGGTTGCAGTGCCTGCTTATTAGGCTGTGAGTGTGTGACGCTGTGTACACACACACACTCGCACACTAATCACTGGAGGCACTCTAGGAAGTGATGCTGTGTAAGGACATATCAAACAGTAGGCTTTGAATGAGTTGGACATTCACTGTACAGCTGATGTCACATTAAAGCTAGCTCCAGTTGGCCTATGTGGTGGATGACTGCTTACTGCAGAATAGAATTTACCTTTAAATGTCTTCATGTGTTACGTTGTCACTCTGCTTTTATTTATATCAGAATTTTTGCTTTTTTTCATCAGCTTCCTTAGATTTTATTAAACACTGCTGTCGGTTTGAGGTACAGCAGCTGTGCTGTGATCCAGTGGGACCACACGGTTTATTTAGAGGTTGAAGAATTTGCAGATGTAGAAAGGCTTGTGTGCTTAAGAGTGTTTTGCAAATGTTGGGAGAATTCAATCCACATGCTGTACCAAAAATCCTTTCACGGGTGGGTAATTCTCATCTGTTGGTATTGGATCTGACTTCCTGACGCCTTCACTGACATTTGGCTCACCTTTCTGCCCTCTTTGCTGCTGACGAGTCCCCGCTACAGCATTCGGCAAACGGCTCGCTCCTTCCCCTGACACGACTGCTCTCACCAGGTCTGTCGAGATTAGCTGCTGTACTCTCCTGCTCTCGCTTTGTTTTCACACAGGGCGGACAGTAAGAGGGAGGGAGGAGGTATGATGTAGAGAGGTGGAGGGGAGGTGACAGAGGCAACGTGTATGTATGCGGTCTCTACGTCCTCATGTCCTTCGTATTACTCAAGTATATGCTGTTTACTTTCACTGATCGTGGGAATCTTTTCAAAATAAGTTTTTCTTCTACTTGCAAAAACCCAGATCAGTTTAATTGTACAAGGATTCAACAAAGGAAATAGTTGTTTCTCATTTTACCTAGCTAGTGTTAGAGACTGGACCCAGTCATTAAGAGCAGGAGTAGCTGAAGTCAATGTGGAGCACAGGTAAGAACTGAACCTAATGTCATATCATCGTCTTCTGCAATGTGTCTTGATAGAGTATGCTCGACTTCTATTTTTCTTCCATTTTAATTCAATATTGCCGCTGTGTGGTGCAGTCTTTGGGTTTATAAATATGCCTAGGTTACCTATAATTAGATTATATTTGACAAATATGTGAACAGGTGTGCTTGAAGGTCTTTCCTTTTCTCAAGTATACATCTGTGGAGACGAGCACTGTCCTGACAGCTCCACCTGTTTCCTGCTGCTCTCACATCCACACTGAGCTCCACACGAGTTTGCTCAAATTTCTCACAAACATTATTCAAGGAATACATATTTGAGTGAAACTTGTCCTCGTTAACGAGTGCACCGCTTGTGTTTAACTGTTAGAAAAAAGCTAAATAAAGAATAATTTGCACACTTTCTTGATGATGATGATGATTGATGATGTATGCATGAAGGGGGATAGATTTTAGACGTTATCTGGTTGACCCATGTTGAGCTTTAATATTAGAGGACTGGCTGGAGAGATGATAATTAGTCTAAATAAAAATACACTGCTTATAATGTGTTGGCTTAGAGCAGAATGATGCGAATCATCATAGTAAAATTTTAGTAAAAAAGGAGCTGTGATGCAAGCGTGTGATCTGAATATGGCCGGAAAGAGAGGCGCCCTGTGCTCCTGTGGTGCTGGTGTAAAAGTGTCAGGAAAGTGTGAGAGTGTGACAGTCAACAGCGACATTCTCCACCTCCGCAGGCAAGTGTGGATCCACAGGACAGGCACACCCACCTGTGTACACACATCCACATACATCTCACAGACTCTCTCTTTGTCTTTCTGTAGGAGACAGTCATTGAAACTTTATTAACTTTCTTTCTGAAAAGAAATCCTAACAATCATCTTGATAGTTTGATCAAAACATGTTGCTGAAAGGTAAAGAAATAAAGCTTTTAAAAACATGGCTACACGGTGAATTATTAAAATTAAAACAAGCTTAAAACATTTTTATATTTATACAAATACTCTAAAACACTTCATAGTTTAATTCAAAATTAAGGGAGAAAATCTGTACACAAGGGCACATTGAGCGCTTCTCTAATAGTGTGTCTCATCAACTGTTGGAGGATTTCATGCTGGTAAGTTATTTTTGTCGTACTGTATGTGGAATGACAGGAAAACATTTTTCTGTTCGTCTGAGCTGTGTTTTCTGAAGGGGGACAAAGACTTCAAGCAACACGTTATATGGCTGGCCACATTTCCTGCACACATCCACACCTGATCAATAGTCTAAATTTAGTGGGATGATTATCCCTCACATTTGGAAAGTGATACGCCGGTCAGACTTGCAGGCTCAGGCCGATTCAAGGGGAATGCAGAGGTCCTTGTGCTCCTGCTCAGCTCCACTTACTCACCAGACAGATTGGGTCCCATGACAAACTCATTATTTGGTTAAAAAGAGAAAGATTGCTTTTTTCCTTTGACATGGTGACTTATTTGTCACATTCTAAGGCAAAGCCAAAGTACGCTGATGGCACCTGCCTGGCCGGCTCACTTTTGACCTTCATAGGCAGTCTCTAAATTCACCACCGCAGTGACGAGAGGCACCCAAAGCCCAATATATGAGCGAGGTTGGGCCTGTACATCAGCATCACCATGCAAAAAAACAGACTTTAGAAGAAGAAAAGAGAAAACTAACAAGTCTGGAGAGGAGTCACATACTGTAGTGCCTGCAGGTCTCGGAGATGAACTATGACTTGAATTTATGATCAAAAGAAGCTGCATTTTGACTGCGCTCGAGCTCTTGAAGAGAAGTGAGTTACAGTCACCACTGCAAATTTCAGTGAGCGTAGATTTATTGTGTGTTCCCCCGGTAGGATAGCAAGAGGAAGACTTATCTTGGCATTATTTGAAGGGTTGAGTTAGATGTGCACTCTCTTCCTCGGGTTTGATATACAGTATTTCTCACAGGCTGTTGCTGAACATCATTGGATGAGTATTTATAAGCCTTTCATACTCAGCAGTCATTCCTTTTGTATCTGACACTGGCCTCAACAGCTTTGTCTGTTCAACAAATCTGTTGTGTATATTTTTCCACTTGAGTAAGGTGTATCTGCCTCAGTTTGACAGGCTTTAAGGCCATAACCAGTTGTGTCGGCTTTCTCTTTGGTTCCCTTATTTACTTCTATGTGTGGTGATGTGGCTCTGAGAACATATCAGCCTTTCAGTTTACATGAGATCATTTTACATTTTGGAAGTTTTCCAAATGCTTGTCTAGTACCAGAGCAGATATTCTGTTTATGCTCAAACAGAAGCAAGGCACCCTGTATTAACAGGCTTACACCAATAGAGGGTAGCATAGATTAAACATTAGCTAGAATCCAGAATTACTTCTGCACACTTTGGGACTGCAGCTTCAGACTCACTTAAAAGTGATGATAAAGTTCAGTATTAGTCTATTCTGTGTTAGCACTTTAAAAAAGACTCACCACTTATATATATAAGTCAAAGTTAGCTTACTTTAGATTCAACGCCGCGTCCTCAGAGATAAGTGAAAGCTAGCTGATAGAAACAGATCAAGAAACAGAGTAAAAGCAAAGTATGTTAAATATTTTGTAAACAAGTTGCAGGATTGTTGACATCGTCCTTCAAAACTTGGAATATCAAAGTAAATGTTCGGTTAATCATAACAAATCTCAAGAGTAATAAAAATAATCTTAAGAAGAATTTCTATATTATATGAAGTTAACCGTCTTCGAGACTACTTAAATTATTGTACTCTTCTTTAATCCTGCCTTATCTCAGCTATTACACTGACCTATGGGGTAAATTATACGAAATTCAATTCAACATACGCCACATAACATATGTGTTATTATTATTTTTGCATTACCTTATTATAAATTATTAGTTTGTACAAAAAGCTTTTAGTTCCCTTTGACCTATGTGTGAAAGTCATTGTGATTTTATAACTTTTGAAATAAAATCAGAAATAATGATAAAAAACATTAGCTAGAATCCAGAATTACTTCTGCACACTTTGGGACTGCAGCTTCAGACTCACTTAAAAGTGATGATAAAGTTCAGTATTAGTCTATTCTGTGTTAGCACTTTAAAAAAGACTCACCACTTAAAAAAATAGAGTTTTATATAAAAAAATTAAAGTTAGCGTAAGCCTACTTTTCAACACAGCATCCTCAGAGATAAGTGAAAGCTAGCTGATAGAAACAGATCAAGAAACAGAATAAAAGCAAAGTATGTTAAATATTTTGTAAACAAGTTGCAGGATTGTTGACATCATCCTTCAAAACTTGGTATATCAAAGTAAATGTTCGGTAATCATAACAAATCTCAAGAGTAATAAAAATAATCTTAAGAAGAATTTCTATATTATATTAACCGTCTTCGAGACTACTTAAATTATTGTACTCTTCTTTAATCCTGCCTTATCTCAGCTATTACACTGACCTATGGGGTAAATTATACAAAAATCAACATACGACACATAACATATGTGTTATTATTATTTTTTCATTACCTTATTATAAATGATTAGTTTGTACAAAAGGCGGGTGTACGACCTTTTAGTTCCCTTTGACCTATGTGTGAAAGTTATTGTGATTTTATAACTTTTGAAATAAAATCAGAAATAATGATAATTATTTTTTTAATCATTGAAGGTACAGATGCAGTTTTTACACTTACATTTTACACTTTCTTGCAATACTCTATGTAGTGTGACCTAAAGGTTTGTCGCAGTAAAGCACAACTTTCAAACTTGGGAAATCTGACAGTCTCAGGGACACATTTGAATGCAAACAAATTCCTTTAAATGCTTGCTAAAACGACTAGGCCCTTTAAAGTTGAAAAACAAAGCAGTTAATACCCTGCCAATTAAATCATTATGATTAATTGCTTGTGTAGCGAACAGATGTTTCAGCAGAATGCAACACTGTGTCTGTTTATATACACGGAGCTCATTTTTAGGAAATTCCCCTCCTGTACGATTCGTTTCTGTAATCGGATCCCATCGTTCGCGGAAACATTATTTTCGTAACTATAGACATGCAAATTAAATATGACCACACTTGTTATTTCCTCCACTGGTTATGAAGCAACATTAGTGAGTGAAACACCTCTAGAAACACAAGTGGATGGGAGGTGAAATGATGTCAGTTCATTATTCATTATTATCACTCATTATAGCAGCTCCCTGGTGGCACAAGTGTCTCTCTCATCGAGAGGTGACAGCGATTAGCTTCAGAAGGCTCTATGAACAAACAGAGGAACCAATCGTAGGCGAGCAGCTTCCTCCCTTCTTGCTCTCTTTACACAGTGTTTCTCTACATCACCTTTCTCCAAACATACCAGTCCAATAATACCATCTGTCCTCTCCCCAGTGGCCTTCACCTTATCCCTGAGCTTCTTACCCCTGTCCCCCTCTCCTGCCGTCTGCTTTGCCCTCCCTTCTTCTTCTTCTTCTTCTTCTTGTCTTTGGACGATACAGGATCTCCACGCTCCAATTTCACCCTCTCATCATGACATCCATTAAAGTGGTGCTGGGCCCTGGGCCCCTGTTGGCCCGACAGCACATTAGCTCTCGGCCCATTGAACAACAACAAGGACCGGCTCTGAATTATTGATACCAACACAACTAATGAGGAAACACTATCTCAGCTCTTTTGCTGACACACAAACACACACACACACACACAAATGTTGACGGAACAACTTGCAAGCACAACTATATTAATAACAACTATTGTTCCAGCTGCTAGTGTCACATTTTCAAAAACTAATATTTTCTGTACTCAGTCCATTTCCTGCAGACGTAACGTATGCGTGCGTGGTTTGTCCAAGGAGCCAGAGGCTAAAATTCTTCTTCTAACCTGTCGGTTCCTTTGCACTTAAAAAAAAAAATGCTTGTTCCACATCAGTAAAGTCCATTATTTTCTCTGCTGGATGTGTCAGATCTTGCTTGCAGTTGTGAAATCTTCTGTGTCTTTAAGAGCTACCATATGTTCCATAATACCAGCAGTTTTTAGTCATTGGATTTGATCCAAACTTAAGAGTCTGTAAGAATTTGAGTGGGTGTTTGTGGCACCTAAGACTGCCAATGTTTACATACAGTAGCCTAAACGTATGCAGTGGAGCTGCTGTAAAGAGCGGTATTGGAGGTGTCAGCCAGCCTCCTTAGTATTCACTCCAACACCCTGTGACTCACAGCCTCAGCCTGAGAGCGTGAGAAGGGTAGTGGTGGGGCTAGAGATAGAAGAGAAAGAGGGAAAGAGAGAGCAGGACAAGAGGAGGCACAATGAACATCAGGCAGCGTTTTCTGTAGCCCCAGGCTCACGTGTTTCTATCTGTATGTGTTTGCAAGCATGCCCGCCCAAGGGGATTAATTTTTTGACAGCTTTGTTAAGCATTCTCTTAAGCGCTGAGCTTCTCAATAACATTGTGGCGGTGTGGTTTTCCGAATGTCTCTCTGTGATTTCTCTTCACAAGGGAAGCTGGAGAGAGAGACGGAAAGAGAGAGGCAAAGACTAGTGCTCAACATGACAGCAGGCATTCTTTGAGTGGCTCCTCGGTGTGGAGGAAGTGGACCATAAGAAGCTGGCTGTGAAGCTCCTCTTCATTCCCTGACTGCATTGCATTGGTCGATAGTTAAATTTTTCCGCAGCCCATTTTCTGTGTCCGACTCTGTCTTTGTCTCAATATTCAATCCCTCTGGTTGTCTCTTCTTGTCACTCAGTGTCTCTTCATTCCTCTGTCAGTTTGTATTTAGTTTAATCTCTGCCCCTCCTTCTTCTGCTTCCTCCGCTCTGTCGCTTTCTATTTCATCTCTCCTTTTTTGCTTGCTTCCCCCCCCCAGTCCCGCTCCCAGTCTCAAGTCTATCCCCTTTGATGAAACCACAGATGTTGATGAGAATGTGTAACTTTGTCTGGGTAGGTTGAAAAGATGGAGGGAGGAAAGGGAGAGAAGCACAAACGCGCACAGCGTTAAGGTTAATCCCCTTACAAGTCCACACACACGTGGAGTCAAAGGGTAGCGAGGCGGAGGTAATAAACAGCGAATGCAACAGACAGAAAACCAGGCTCACTGTGAGGGGGGAGATGGGTGAGGAGAGTGTGGCAAATAAAAGTGAGGAATTGGTTTTGGGAGACAGCATTTTCAGTCAAGCTCTGTCTCCCCTTCATGACTTCCACTCTGCATGATGACAAGTGCCTGCTGCTGTTCCCATTGGTCGAACCTGCCACCAATCAGAGCAGAGGCATGTAAGGTGCCTTTAGGTTATATCCAATCCCTAAAAAACAAGGAGCAGAGAGAGGGAGAGAAAGCCAGAATGGGAAAGGGAGTTGTGTGCTTCATAGAGAGAGACCAAAGCAGATGTTGACTTTAAAGTCGATCGAACTGCTTTCCTTTTGAAGTGATACAGTAGAGAGGAAACTGGCTGTCAGCTGTTTGTTGGAGACCACACCACAATTCCTCCTGGCTGCTGTGGAGAAGAAGATCTTGGCTCTGTAGTCTCCCCCCCTGCCAGCGTGATTGGCTGTCACACTTTAGGCTCCCCCTTCTCTCTTTTTCTTCTTCACTCTCTCTCTCTCTCTGTCTCCTCTGTACTGTCCTGAGGCTTACCTGAGCCACCACTGCAGAAACAGAGGACCCCCCTCCTCACACACACACACACTCGCGCTCTTTCTCTCTCACACTCAGTTTTCCACCTGGATAGGGCAGGCGCAAGGGACGGCATGTGCAGCAGCAGCAGCAGCAGCAGTCTCTCCTCACATCTAGCGCTACCTCTCTGAGTTGCCTCTTTCTGGAGAGTGGAGAGCAACTCTGAAAAGACATTTTGGAGCCATTGTACACTTGGAGAAAACAGGAGAGACGGGGGGCAGTGAGGGAACACTTGTCAACCCAGGGACACCAAAGGCAACGCACAGCAATGATTTTGGGTGAGTTGTTGCTTTTTGGTGCATCGGATTTTAGAAGGCATCAGTCGGGCTGTTGTATCACTAATCCCTACTTAAACTTGGCCACCAGCAGCTCGGTTTTATTTATTTTTTTAATAGTCTGCTTGGCTTTGACTGCACAGAGACATCTGTCGATACCAAGCGCCCGGGTCAGCCTTTAAATTACAGATAGTGTTTGTAATTACGCTGATAGTGTGCCATTTATGTGGCAGGTGTGAGTGATGACATAGAAGGTCAAAGCATTTGCGCTGGACTGTATCATTATGGTCTGTTTGGTCACATGACCAGACTCCACCACTCTCATGTTCTGTCAGAAGGGGCTAAGTGACAAAGATGGTTTCAGCTGAACTTGGTGATAACTGATGTCAGAGCAGAATTCGTGACTTTCTTCTGATGATTTGTTTGTCAATTTCTCCTCAACCTTGCATCGCTGCCATCCTGATTAAAATAAGCGTCCAAGTCATCAAACACATTTTAAAAAGAAGATTCATTCCTGAGCATGCAGGAGAGTATAGATTCCAGTTACTGGACATTTGTTGTGTTGTGAGTCAGCCAGCACTTTCTTCTTTAGTATGCTGGTCTCATAGTGGCCATGTCTAGGAGGGGATTCTGTGTGGTCTGTGTGCGCTTTGCATTCGGCTTGTAGATTCCTACAGAGGTTTTAAAAGGAAATTCAGCTTGTGAAAATGTTCTAGAGTCTTCTTATTTGTATATGGCCATGACTGTGAAGCCGTGTGTGCTTATTGCCCCTGTATTACTTCAAAATGTGTGCGCGCGTTGCCGCACGCGCTCCCGGAGAGGCCACTTTGTTTTAACGCATGCCTGGGCTGATTCAGGCGCAGTTCTGCTTCTCTGCTCTCCCGGCAGGCATGTTTTTCAAGCAGACAACTTTAATGATTATGGGGAGTCATGCAGTCTGAGGTGTGGGAGCTCAAAGTGTGTGTGTACCTGTGAGCTAAAGGTTTTTTAGAACAGCCATCAAAGAGATAACTTTTTCACTTTGGGAAGGTTTTTAATTTTTGTTAAATAACATTCAAATTTATCTCTATTTTAAGGGTTATATTTTGCGCTTCTGAAGCTGGTTAAAAACGAACAATTCCTCGACTCGAGCCTCGTGTAACAGACAAGTACTGTCTTGATCAGGTTGCAGGTGGTAGCAGCTCCTGTAAATGATATTTGCGTAGGATATCTTAACACCAACATCCCCCCCTCAACTACAACTCTAAACTTTAGCGCAGTTATTGGAGTGTGTGTATTTGAATTTTGATGGAAGCGATATCACACGGAATGTAACTTCTGTTGTGCAGTAACATAAATTTGGCCTGATGTCAGTGTTAACTGGTTACACCACAGATCACGGTGATAATGAACTGTAGCTCTAACGTTCAAAATCCATGTGTTTCTCATTGCATCTAAGGATTTGTCAAACCGTTCCACTTCACACCTGCTGAAAACGCTGACCCAAGGCTTCTGCTTATTAAGTTGTCACTCAGATAGGCATCTTTCATTATTTCTGCCTGAACACTGAGATTTTCTCGTGCCTAACATTCTGCACCATTTGCATGATGATGTGGCTACTGAGTGATTTGACATTTCTAGCTTTCTTCTTCTGAAAAGGCTAATGTCATTGTAATGACCTTTACAATTCTGGCACTGGTAGATTTCGACCTCCAATCAGCAAATTTCCTGATTAAGCTCCCTGATATAAATCTGCAACGTCGTGATAACATATCTCATTTAGAAATGTGCGTCGTTATAAAAATGCAGTTAAAGAAAGAAATGTTTTTTTGAGTATGCCTGCGAGAACCGCATGCTCCAGCAATTGTGTCTGCATGGCTACTGGTGTTTTTCTCTTTCCACTGTTTTCTGTGACCTTGAGCAAACAACCTTTACCAGTGCGGCTCTGTCCCTGATGCTGTACACAATTCTATTGTAATTAGCTTTGTCGGCATTCTGGAGGCCTGACAGAGGCTTTTGGCTGCTGTAATAGTAATGACAATTCTGAAGTTGATCATTGCGATGGCAGTGTGCTTATAGACAAAGCTGCAGGCAGCCAGCATAGCTGTCTGTCTGCTGTCTGTCTGTCTGGCGTGGGCTCTGCACCGAGGTATGAGACTGCTGCTGGTCAGTACATGCGTGTGCGTGCATGTCTGTGCACGTGTGCATGTGTGTGTTTGTGCATAAAAAAGAGAGAGAACAATGGCGACCTAATAACGAACATGATCACTGGGCTCCTGTTAGTGCAGAGCTTCTCAGTCGACTGTGGAGTCACGGTGATCAGCCGCCATGATGTCGAGCGCAAACCATCTACGCCTGGAGTGAGTTCCTGGTGTGGAGTCCACATTTAGACAGGAACTGTCTGTATTGCGCTCTTACTGTCACCAGATATTGCATGGTGACGGTCTGACAAGCATTCCTGGTAAAAATCTACTTTGTTAGCATCATCGCAAAGTTTTTGGGGGAGGACCTGTCACGTCATGAGCAGTCCATGTTTAAATGTTGCTTCACGTCTCATCTGTCTTGTCTGTTTGAGTCAGATCTGACCTCCCGAGCTCAGGGCCACGCAGCCGATCTGTCTCTTTGTTTTTGTGTTTGAGCGTCCACTCCTACCTCATCTGTCTCCATAAAGTTTATCTTTCTGTTCCCGTCTGCATAGCTATTGCTTATTCCACTCACGAGCTCTGCAACCCCCTTCTTTTAATTGACTGCACACACTCACCTGGTCCCAGAGGTCAAGTCAAAGACACCATAAAAAATGTGTTTGAGCAGATCAGCAATGCCCCCCCCCCATCCCCATTTACTCCATGACTGTGCTGCTCTCTTTGTTTACGTCAAAGTGACATAATAATTATAACTCATTAATGAGCCAGATATTTGGTATTCATGCCCCAGTATTTTTCCTCTATGCTTCTTTGCATATCCAAGATATAAGGGGAATACTTTGGAACTGCAGGAATTCTGCAACCCCATTTTCTACCTTTCTGCAAAGCGGACCTCTGGTTTCACCAGTTTGTTTTGTAGAGTATCATGATGCCTTTCAGCAGGAAGAGGTAAGACTGTGGCATCGTGCTGTGTGATCTGTGTGATGAGTAGCTCAGTGTGCTTGACCCACTTCACCTTTATAGCTGCTCTGCATACCAAGGCGCAGAATAAAAAAGACTTATTCCCGTGACAGTAATTACAATATGCCACAAAGGTCAGGGCTGACCTGGCATGTAAGATAAATGTGGCACTCATTTGTAGGGGGACTGTATAATGTGTGTGCAAGGGATATTAGGTGGATATATGTGTGAGCGGGAGCGAGTGGCAGGCTTGCTGCTTCTTTCTTTAAGTCTAGCTCACCTCTGGTTTGTGGAGATCCCTCTTCCATCAAAAAGCTGCTACGTCTCTTCCCCTCCCTGCCTGGCTTTTCTCTGTTGCTCCATTTGTTTATGCTGGAGTGACTGTGTGTCAGCAGGTTGTCAATACTGTCTGTAAGAGACTCTAATGAATAGGCCTGTTATTGGACTGGTGGGATGGAAACCCATTGTGTTTGTTTGTGTGCACGTGTGTGTGTGTGGCACACTGCGGAGCAGCAAAAGGTAAAGGTGTGTGATTTCCCGACTCCCATGTTTCCGGATGATCTGATATCGTCGTGTTGGTGTTGTTCCCAGATCATCATGAAAATGTTGTTCCAGGTTCAACATTGCAAGTGACCAATCACATTATTGTGACGTTATTCTTTTGCGCACCAACCCATTCGTGCATTTATGAAATTCCAATGTTGCAAGGACAATATCAATTCTGCTTAGCGTTTATTAACCCTTTAAAACCGGTCGGAGCAGCACGCTCTGTTTTGCATAACTATTTTTAAATCCCGGTAGCTCTGCAACCACGTGAGCTAGCGCAATAATTTTTTTTTGCATATGAAACCGGAGGAGTTGTACTTACATCTTATGCCATCAGCTTGTCCTCGGTCACAGTTTCCTTCCACATATAGTTTTGCAAAAACTGCATAAAAAGCACTTGCAGCAACAAAAACATAATATTCCAGAAACATGCTTTGCCGATCCGATCAGCTCTTCGTAACACTTTCTACATTGGATTAGACGTCAGCGCGAACTATCGCATGTCCGCCATGACCTGCCCGAAACCGGAAGTGACGTCATTTTCGCGGAAATGTAGTTTTTTACCGTCCGGGCCTCAATGAGCCTATACTGGTGTTTTTAAAAGTTATGTTTGACTTTATGACTTTCTGTGTGGTTTCTGGGATGCTTAGGACTCATATTGCACTGCTGGAAATAGTTTATTTTGATGCATATGCTGCTTTTTTGCAAATTTGCATTATAATATTTATTTTCGTTTTTCCTGCAGTGTATAAAAATTGGTGTATTTCAAAAATAAAACTATGAAGGCACTCAAAATAAATTTCCTGTGGTGGGAAACTATTTTGTGCAACTTTATTGTATTTACAGTTTTGAGGGATAAGCCTCTTAAATTTCTATAACTAGAAATATATGTTAAAAAAACAAAAACGATTTTCAATTTTTTTGTAGTTTATTGCACTTTTTTGCAATTTATGTAATTACTATGCACTTAATTCATACATATTATTAAAATCTAGGCTGTAATGGTTGTATTGATGTATAGCAACTTGAAATGCTCCCAAAAATGGCTCCACAACATGTAAAAATATAATATAAGCTCTGGCGGACTTGGTTCTATGGTAGGTCTTAAAGGGTCAGGGTTAGGGTCCGTTGATCGGCGGACAAATGCGGTTTCTCGCAGCTTAAGTAAAGTTTTTTGTTTTACGCCGGTTTTTCCCGAAGTCGCAAAAGTATGACATCACAACATTCTGATTGGTCACTTGCAATGTTGATCCTGGAACAACCTTTAGTATGATGATCTGGGAACAACACCAACACGAGGATATCAGATCGTGCCATGTTTCCACTGGTCTCCCCGCAGTGCCCTGTATTAAAGTTTTTTTAGTAAAAATTAAAATGATCCTGGAGTAAAAATAGTATTTTTTGTGAGTTATAGTCATAAAGTAAAAAAAGCAAACAGTTAAAATAAAACCGATTTGTGCCGTTTATGAAGCACCCACTAGGGCCCACGGCACCTGCCGCCACCACCAAAAAAAACCTGGCGCTTTGCTGCTGCGCTGTGAAGCACAGAAATGCACCTGTGCGTGATTATGGTGTCACATTAGTGCATTCACCAAGGCAAGCTGGCTGACTACTTACTGGGAATCCTGGGGCTACAAGACACCTGGGAGTTGAAGCCTGGAAAATGTTCTGTATGCTTCAACAGTCTGTCTGATCACAAAGTGGAAAGAGGCACAGATGATTCTTCACACTGCAGCGCTCTAGTGTTTCCAAAGAGACAGTGTTGCCTTTATCATATAGAGGTGTAATATTTTTGTCATCTATTTTCCTGATGTCTTTGCTTAATTGTGCTCTTTTTTTCACGACAAAGCTCACTAATAACTTGATTGTCTTTTATTTTATTTATGTTCGTGAACTGTGACTTTCTTTTCTTTAGCATTTCCTGTGTGCAACAAAAAATTGTTAATATGTTTATTTACATTCCCCATGCAAGGTGGCTTAACATTGCACAGGTGTTCTCTTTTGCCCATGCTGGTATTGAATCACCTTGTGTCATCAGCTGCTTTGATGAAAGACTGGAGATCAAAAGCTTTGCTTCCTGTTTAACACTGCACTGCCACTGGTTAAATATTTAAGTAATCAGTGTTTTTACATTACATGAGAATATAAAAAATCACATTTTCAGCTCTCTCTTTTAAGATATATAGATATATATTTATATTTAAGGGTTAGTGAATCATAACTGAGTTATAAGTTCAGAACAACTCCTGTGAAAATGCTGAGCACCTACACGGCACTCTGTTATGCAATGGATTATTTTATTCATCTCTAACATAATTTGAAATACTTGGACTATCAGGACAGTGCAGTGACATAAATCTATAATAAGACCATTTTTATATTCACTGCTTGTTGAATTTTTGATTTAATTGCACACGAATTCTGCAAATTAAATTGAAGAGATTTGAGCATAGACATTCAGTGTATACTGTTATTATCTGATTCAGCAGTTTGTATGTCATATATGAAATCGTGAAATAATTCCTATACTCAAATGTTTATTTGATCTCTTATTCCTTTTTTTTCTCTTTACTGATCACGCTCGTGTATAGAAAGAATCAAGCATTTATGATGATGTAATGATCTGATAATTCACTTGCAGTTTTGTCAGGTTCAAACGGCAGCCAAGTGTAAAAAGGTTGAGCAAAGCTAACGTTTGGCTGCGAAAGATGTTGCATTAATCATGCCTGTTCTATTTCTGCGTGCTCAAACGAGAAGTGGGTAGAAGTGGAGGGGGAAGCGAACGAGGAAAGCAGATAGATAAAATGGAGTGAAAAGTGTCCTCATGAAAGAGAATTAGCTCCTTCCAGCTCTGGGGGGGAAGAGGAAATTCCTCTGAGTGCTGTTGAGATAGGGTTTCACACAAAGACAGAAGAGAAATCAATTGAGTTGCAGCAAGGTCATTTCATAGGAGCATGGCTAGCAAGGAGGAAGCTAAAGGGTAGAAGGAGGATCTCCATGAAGCAAGCACAGAATGAGTGAGTAGTGTAGGAGGACTGGGACCTAAGCGATAAAGAAGGAAATGAGCAAACAGTGAGATGAGGAAGGCTGGATGTGGGGCGGAGTGACAATTCTTTGGTTACAGCTAGGCTAAAGGGTGAAATCCATGCTTTCTTGTGACAGCAAACATGGAGCACTTCTGTCTCTGTATCATCTGACTCATACCAAGAGGAAATATGAGCAGTGTATCTAACATGCTGCTGTCCTAAAGCTCTGCCTGAACTTCACTTATAACCACAAGGACATGTCCTCACTATGGTGCCTCAGTCATCTAAACCAATCTCACTTTGCCCGACTACATACTGCTGGGCACACAGACTGAATGAATGCTACCAGCGTTTGGTTCCAAGAAGCCTTAAGCTAGCTTTTAATCCTTAATGTTACATGAACAGCTCAAAATAGCTTAAATCTCCACCCCTAACGCCTTCCCTCCGCCAACTAAACCTCTTCCAGCATGTTTAAATGTATGTATGATGCTTGATGATGAGTAGCAGCAAGGCTGGGTGACAAAACGGCGTCAGTAGGTTGAGCTCCGACCTGCCCTCTGTGGAGTCTTGCCCATTGACAGCTAGTGTAGCTAGAGCTATCAGAAGGGTTTAGCGCAGTCTTGGACGAGTGCCGGGGAAGCCTCACTAGCAGGTAGTTATGGAAACCGCATGGCGTAGGTCTTAACACAGGCGTCTGGTATGCACACCTGTCTTTGAACAAGTTCTCCCCTGAACATGCGGCCCTACCCCTAAGTAGGAAAGCGGGAGGGGTGATAAGGGAGTCTGCCGGGACCTGCACCACAGCTCCCTGCCCCTGCCTTGGGGGTGCACAGGGAAGGTAAAGAGAGGTGTGGATTAGAAGGCTGTAAGGGACGCAGGGGTGAAGAGGTACCTGAGGTCATTCATGTGAGTCGTGTATCTCATAGAAATAAACACCTTTTTGCATTTATGCATGTAAAGATTTTCCACTGGGCAGCTTTGCCTAATGCAGCAGCAGCAGACACTGTTGTGGGACGCACAGATGGAGGAATGGTTGCTTATATATTTAACATAATTTTCAGCTAACATGCAGCGTAAATGTAGTTCAAAAGAAAACTGATAAAATGTAACAAATGGAACCGAAGAGGAAGGATGGAAACAAACATTTCCATAAAATTAGCATAGTCAGGATTGGTGCACTTGTCCCAGCGAGACAGGAATTACCGCACGAACATGAGCGACTTCACATTGCATTTTTCAAATCTGAATAATGGCGGTTAATGTTCGGGCTTGTAGTGGTTTTGCTTATTAACTGTAGCATGAGACGTTTGACAGTACAGCAAAGCGAAACGTTTGCCAGCCCATACGCTATAAAAGTAACATTTCTGCCTCCAGCCTAATTTCTCTCATTTTCACCTGCAACGGTTTGTGTAAACGCGAGGTTTTATTTACAGTAGCGAAAAGATGGCTTTTGTGTTCGTTCTAGGCCAATAATCACCAAGCAGCCACTGCCACAAATCTTCATTAGAAGATTAGCCTGCAGAGAGACAGCTTGTGTGTATTGTTTATTTATTTTGGGGGGTTTTGCTGCTATTAGTGGTGCTGCATACACCAACATCAGCCTTGGTTTCAGACTGCTGCCAGTTAAAATTTGTGAATATGAGCAAAGTTCACCTGAGACTCGAAGTCTTCAAAACACATGCACACCAACAGTCTGTCCTTGTGGAGTTTTATTTATCCTTACCCTCCTCTGTCTGCCTGCATCTTTCCCATGCATATGCTCAAAACAATATATATATATAATGCTGTCAGCTTGCTCTCTTAAGGTGCATCAGCTGCCCAGTAGGTACTCATACTCAAGACAGAACAAATTAAGGTCACAGCAGGGAGAGGACAATGCCATGTGTGTCTGTGTGCGGGTATATATGTATATTTTTATCTATCTATCTATCTATCTATCTATCTATCTATCTATCTATCTATCTATCTATCTATCTATATCTATATCTATATATAGATATAGATATATATATATATATTTTTCCTTCTCTGACCTCCAAACAGTGGCATGACTCCAGAGAGTGGTGTTGTCAAATGGCTCCTGTCCCACTCAGAGGACATTGACCCTCACTGCACCATTTTGCAGGATAAAAGGTGCCATCCCCCACGTTTGACTTTAAACTAGGAAACAGCGTGACGACTGAAGACCGTGCTATTAAATTTCCCTTTCGTGCCTGCGATTGTTGTTTCTCATCCTCAGCTCTTGTACCTCTACTAAGAAAACCTATTGTGTTTAATGTTTAAATTTAATAACACTTTCAAAGCGGTGCCAGTTTCAGCAGCACCTGATAAAAAGAGAAAAATAAAATCTTTTCTTGAAATTACCTTTTTTTTCTTAATTCACACACCGTACTAGATCAATAAAAAGTAAAAGCAGGACAAGCTGGAAACTGAAGCATCTTTTATTATCTGCAATCTATCTGGGAAGGTTACTTTTAAAATGTATTCCACTACAGATTACAGATTACATGCCCCAAAATGTATTCTGTAACGTATTCTGTTACGTTACTCAATGAGAGTAACGTATTCTGAATACTTTGGATTACTTAATATATTATCATGCTGTTTACAACTGCATGAACGTACTATTGCTGTGTGAATTATTACTTTTACTGAAGGTTACTCGCTCGTCAGGCTCTCTTCTTGGCTGCAGTGGTTATTATTATATTTACATGCTTCCAGCTCCCGTTTCTGCTCGGTGACAGCTCGTACTTTTCCACTCTCCTTTTTCCCCCCTCCCTCGCTCACAGAGTGGCAGTCCATTCTCCCTGCAGCACGGACTACACTGCCCATGAGGCTACATTTTTTAGGCCTATGCCTGTATCACTCTGCCTGTTGCCTTGATATTAAATCATTTTTGTGAATATTTTTTTAAAATATAAATATAAATATAAAATATTTCTTCACGTCATTATCGGGCAAGTAGGGGTGACATGGGCGGCGAGATTGAGACACGGGCATTAGAGCCTCTTAATGCGTGTTTTGTTTGGGGCGCGGAAACCAAAAATAGAGAGAGCATAGCTGAACATATGAAACAGGAAAATACCGCCATGTAATCCATTTATTTCAGCAAAGTAACTGTATTCTGAATACCACCTTTTTAAACAGTAACTGTAACAGAATACAGTTACTCATATTTTGTATTTTAAATGCGTAACGGCGGTACATGTACTCCATTACTCCCCAACACTGGCAATCAGTTTTATTCTCCTTCACTAAAAAAATGAGTCATATTGTCCATATATGTGTGGGTGCTAACTACCACACCTCGACCCGTAGCTGCTAACTGGTTAGTTTAAGTGTTTTCACATCACACAGCTGAACGCTAAAATTACTCTCTAAAAATATTTTAAAAACCCTTTTGATTCCACTGGTTTATCCTTTATCCACTGGCAGTTTTTCACCCGGCCCTAAGCATGAAATACTTGACCCATTTCACTAGAAACCAAAGATGACTATTGATTCTAATCATTTTAGACCAGCCTTGTATTCTTCAGAGCGCTGAAACAGGGCTGGTCAAAGTAACTAATGACCTTAACAACAACTGTTCGCTGCTAATTTTCCTCAGTTTTCGCCCAGTCTTCAGTCAGTCTGAATCATGCAGATTTATTGGACAGTCTTTTTTTAAATTTATCATTTATTATTTCTTAATGATAAATGTTTTTTTCTTCACCTATGCCGCCCACGTAAAATGTTCCAAAAGCCTCTATCCATAGCCATTTCCCCCCTCTGTCTATAAGCTTTCACTGGAGCATATTATTAGAAAGCACAGTATTGATTTTTCTTTTCTATTTGTATTTGCTGCATCTTCTACTGTAGCTTCCATTTAAAATGACTACAAAGCAACCAAAAACACCAAATCTGTCATCTTGTCTCTCTGATTACTGCCGCTCTGCACACTCGCTGGACTATTCAGCTTTATTGCTCCATTGTTCTGTTGATCTTCAAAAGGTCTTAGTTGCTTTTTTAAATTGTCACATCTAGATTATTGCAACTCATTATATTGGATTGTAAGATTTTGATTTTGTTGATCATTTTAAAGCACTTGGCTGCAGCTTTACAACCATGTGTGAATCCTAAACTCCTCAGCTTGGGTTTTTATTTCTATCCATACCCGTTTGCTTCTTTTCTTATTAATATTTTAAGTAGCTTCTATTCTTTTATGTAATGGTGAATTATTCCTACAGTATTTGTATATATAGTTGTATATTTCTTTAATTCTTTCCCACCGCTGAATGGACTGATGGATGAATGTATGAAGTGATTTCTTGTGGTTTTATTCCATTTATTTTGCTCCTTTCCATCCACCTACCAACTCTTGACATGAGGTTGCTTGGTTATCACACTGGCTGGTCCTGGTGGGTCCATAAGTTCCAGAGGGCTTGTCTCTGCCAACCAAAGCCTCAGACCTCCCCTCAAGGGCGGTATCGTATTCTGCCTGACTGTGCGTGCCTGTGTAATCCATAGCTGCAGGGAGAGTGACCTTCACAGCAGGCAGCCTCGCAGCAGGTTGCGTCGCATGGGCTCAGGAAAGAGGACAGGCTGGACAAAAAGGGTGCTGAGGGCAGGACACAGCAGTTCTTAGATAATTAGCCTTTCTTGTTACATTTTTCTACATGTTGGTTCTTCTTTTCCTAAAGGAGCAGATATATATTTTAGAACATTACATTTCTTTTGGTGTTTCCTTTAAATACATTCCCTTTAATTGCTCTAAATTACAGTGAGTGCCACCTTTAAAAAGACTTTTGTATCATTCACTTTGTGCCACAGATATTAGGTCCCATGGCTTTAAATAGTGGAATGCCCAATCTTGAACATTATGAGGAAATGGATTCATCATCACCTCGTCTGTCTTAAAACAACTTTCTGCAGTTTGCTATTTATGATGTAAAGTTTGCTGTCTGCGTCCAGTGCACACTCCTGAAGTAAAGGTGAAGCCACAGCCGGGAAAAAGTTATTGACAGTTATGGGAGGAGATGACGCAGCCAAATAAGTCTCTGCTCATGAATGATGCATGTCCTCACTGGCCCTGACGGAGAAAGAGAGTGAAGCTGGATGACAGCTGGGGTGCTGTGTGTGCATGGTGCAGAACAAGGTGAGACTCTTTACTGTACAGCCCAGCGCCCTCCCTTCCTGTCTGTTCCCTCTTTCCTTCCTTTAGTTTCTCTTATCCAACTACACACAAATATACACAAAATTGGGAGGCGGAGCTGTTACTCTCCACAGTCTTCGGTGTTCCCGTATAACCAAACACTGACCTTTACAATGCTCTGATTTCCTGCGTTCTCCTACCCTTTGCTCTGTCACTCTTAGAGACCCGCTCTCTTTTCTCTCCCTCTCACGGAGCCCCTCTTGTTCATCAGAAACAATCATTGTGTTTTTCATCTCGCTGCCCTGCTCTGCCGCAGTCTGAGCCTCCAATAGCAGGATGGAGAGAGATGAGAGTAAAGGGGGTGGGTGTGGGAGGTATGCAGCATGCAGGGCACAAACGGGAAAGTCGACATAATGGTTTGTTGTCGTCATCACTGTAGCGTCACAGCTGTCTATCCTTTTAGCAGCAGCTAGAACACAAACGCGCAGTCTGCATCGTCGGCGTGCCGTGGAAGCTCAGTATAAGAACAGAACCAGACATGAGAAAATTACACCTGTGATTTAAGAACTGTGGTCAAACCTTCAGAAACTACAACAGCAGCCTTCGATAGACACATGACTTTTGGTCAGAGCTAAGGCTGGGTATTGTCACTGATTTCTAGAATCGATTCAATTCCGATTCACAAGGTCCCGAATCGATTCGATCCACGATTCGATTTAATTCGATTCGATTCGATTTGAATCTGGGAAATTTTATAATATATTTTATAATATTTTTATAATATTATAATTTATTATAATTCAGATTAGTACATTTACAGCAGAGGCCTTTGTGTCAAAGTAGCTGAGGATAAAACACAGAAAAACATGAAGGTGGTTTTCCTGGCCTGGGATTTTATACAAATATTCTGCAGTACATCAAAAACGAAAGAAAACCATTAATCAACACATGAATGTTACCTCTGAAGTTACAGCGGTTTTATTAGAGACACGGCTAAGTGTTTTGCATTTTGCATAATTTTAAAAAGTTTAAATTTGTTAGGTTTTCCTTTCGGAAGTATATAAAATGGAAAAAAAAAAAACGTTGGCCGACTGTGCTGTAAACAACGGTAGACTTGTGCGTAACAAGTAAGCGAATAATGCAGAAAACAGTACAGAGAGAGAGAGAGAGAGAGAGCTGTGCATCGTGGTTGAAGCAAAACAGTAAAAGTCAGAGTGAATTCATGACGATGTTTATGTGAAGCGTAGTTTGGATCCTCTTTTGCTGCTGGTTCGGTCAATATTGTTTGGAGAGACATCAAACTAACAGCTTTAGAATCAGCGCATAAAGGGCGTGAACACAAAGCGCGGACCCGCGGATCAGAATCAGCGAGCTGTCGGCTTTCAGCCCCGACTGTGAGAAAGGCGACATCTCACTGATTCTGATCCGCGGGTCGCGCTGTGTGTTTAAGTCTTTGTGCAGAATCCGTGTTCCTGCTCTCATTTACTGTCTCAGCTGTTTGGTGGTTGTTGAAATTTTGTGAGATTTCACCAGAGATTCTGGCATTTCGGGCAAAATAAATTTATATTAAAAAATCGATTCAGGATTTTAATGAATCGATTTTACGTAATCCAAGCCAGAATCGATTTTAATCGATAAATCGATTATAAAAACCCACCCCTAGTCAGAGCACGTTTGCATAAAATGGGGAATCAAATAGAACTGAAGAGAGTTGTGTTATTTGGTTGTTGTCTTGCAAACCATTGTGTCATCTGGTTCTCTTGGTCTTCTTTAGATAAATGCACCTGCATGCATATGTCAGCATTGACCTTAGGGGATCTGAAAGTCTCACGTGTCCTGTTTGCTATGTTTGAGATAGTTGAGAAAGGGTATAACTTGGAGGATAATTGCTGGTGACAAACTACGTCTTCAGACATGGCTACATTGACTTGGATGGAGTATTTGTCCAAAGGAACCTAACAGTGATAGATCTAAATACTTTACGAACGGACCCAGCGAGCATCTGAATAAAACATCGTGCACGGGAACCACATCACTGGGGAAAGCCATTAATTCTCGGATTAGTAGCAAGTGGCTAATGTAGTCCATCACTGTGTAAAGCCGCGTAGCCCTGCACCACCCAAACAAACACATCAATCTGACTAACAGTGTGTGTCAACATGCTCCTTGATTACCATGCTAATCCCAGAGCAACCCACAGGAGCCCAAAGGAGATCATTAAAATCTAACATGCACACTTGAATATAGCTTCAACTCAAAATGCATTTTTTACACACACACACACACACACACACACACACACACACACGCACATCCTCTAATATTCGAAGTTTACAGGTCATAGGTAAAGTGGTGTTCACGAGTGCTCCTGTTGTGCGTTGCTATTGCACAGATTCCTCCGCACACAGAAACAAATGATGCATCTCAACAGTTGATATTCAGGCACAGATTTTATAGCACTTCAGCGGTAATGTCATGTAAATGTGTTGTGAGTGTCAGAGATTTCGTGTTGCGTTAGTGGAGCAGAGTACGCCTGGAGGGTGCAGCAGGATGAGGGTGTGTGAATGTGTGTCTCTGTAGAGTGCTTCGTCTTTAGGTGCTCTGTGTTTTAGGCTCGAGTTAAGAAAATGTAAAGTTTTAGGATAATAAATAGCCGAAATGTTGGTTTCATGTATAACAAGTAAAAGGGAGGCACGTATTTGACCTGGTTCAAAATACTATTTAATATCAAACCACAGTGTTCCTGCGAAATAATGCTGCAACTTAGCTTTCCTACCTGAAAGAGCAATGTGTTTTTATTGTCTCCTAATAAGTTTTCATGTAACTAAAGAATGAAAGTTCTCAATTAACTTGGAAGAAACACTATTTTTATCTAGACCTACATTTGTAATCAACACATCTTTTCCATTTATGGTCTTGTTTTCCTGCAGCTGCTGCTGCTCCTTTTTTATACGACTAAACATACGTCAAATGGAGCTGCATTCTTGTCTCACATAACTCAGAAAATGGAGGAAAAGCTTCAAATGTGACGAGCTTTATAAATAGCTCCATTTTATTATCTTTTACTAAGCTAACCCAACTAGTTTCTGTGCCTAAGTCTAACCGAAGAGTGCGTGAAAATAAGGTACTGATATTATCTATAGTAAATATACTAGAATCGCAACGGGATGTGATGAGGAAAGCAATGTTGCAGTGTTCTGCACTTTTGTGTTGTGCATCCTCCTTTGCTTGTGAGACATCTTTCATTGTCACCTCGCTTCCTTAGGATTGGAAATCTGCTGCCACTGCACATGGTAATCTCACACATACACACACATGCACACTTGCTCACCATGGTACCATCGGGCTGTCTTCCAACGTTAATACACGGGGCTGACGATGCCGTGGGACCGCGTGCACACTGTCACAGCATAGCAAAGGAACAGAGAGCGAGGGAGAAATGGAAGGAGGGGGATTAATTTTGGATGCATGGCATGTGGAGTTAAGATAAGATCTTTTTCTGCGGCTCTTCTCCACCACATGGTTTGTTCAATTACCATTTACTGCAGAGACAGAGAAGGGCAGATAGAAAGAGAGGGAGAGAGGGGAGCAGTGAAAGGGAATAGCGGGAGCCGTGGAGGAGGTGGAGGGGAGGCGCTCGGCGATGCAGGGGATGAGGAAGTAGACGTGAAAGAGTTGGAGAGAAGCGAGCGAGTGCGAAAATAGAGGAAGACAATAAAACCCTTCTGTAAAGGGGTGAGGAGAGAGCACAGGACACGGAGAGGGACGTGTGGTGCACAAACGCGTCACAGTGTCACGTCCTCACCTGACACGACTCTACCAGCGACAAACATAACATTTCTGGTTTGATTGTGTAACAGCTTCGTAAAAGCAGGGCTTCTGTTACGAAACGCCGCCACTGTTTTTGCTTTGATAAGTGTCAAAAGCTGCGAGTGTAGCTTCAAAAAAAATGACTTATTCAAACAGACGATTCCCACTGCTCTGCATGGGGTACCAACTGTACCAAATTGAGATATTCTCAATCCAGCAGCCTCATTTCTCATTTCCCCCTTCTTTCCAGCATCCCCACTTTTAAATCCTAATCCCTCCCTCCTTATCTTGCTTCAACCCCCCCACAACTATTTTCCCCCTCTCTGTCTCTCTGTCTCTCTGTGTCTCTGGCTTTCTCTGGGTCCAGTATATGGAGCAATTACAGAGATGATATCCACTGTCAGTCAGCGGCTCACAGATGAAGCTGGGCCTCTTTAACATGCTAATGGAACGCCAGATTCAATCAGGGCTTTGTGTGGCAGAGGGGAGGGCAGCGCCGCTCATTAAAAAATAAATCATAATAACAAAGAGTCCCGGGCAGCACAGGCGAGCAGCACCTACACTGCAGCATCGGACTTGGTTTTCCTCTCCTTCCTCTCCTTGACTACTGTCCCTCTCTTTATGAGATTATGTCGAATCAGCACTTTGTCCTATCAGGCTTTGTGAATCTTTCTCCCGCTCTTGTCACTGTCGGATATGTGAATTTTGGAAAATTTTACAGAGAGAAGCTGACATCTCTTCCTCCCATTTTCAGTCTTTGTGATAAGATGAGCAAAACTGGAGCTTCTCCATATGGAAAAGAAACTGAAAGAAGATGAAAGTAGTTTATTATTTATATGCAGAGATGGGCAGTAACGCGTTACTTGTAACTCCTTATTGTAATCTGATTACTTTTTTAAAGTAACGAGTAAAGTAAGGGATTACTATCGCAAAAACGGTAATTAGATTACCGTTACTTTCCCGTAGGAACGCTGCGTTACTGCGTTACTAAAATCGTGATTTTTTTTGCGAGAATGTCTCATGACAGTGACGTAAGCGAGTGCGACGTTCGTGACAACAGCTGTGTACAGATCAACAATGGATCATATATCGAGTGCAGAGAGAGTATGAGCGTGCAGCGTTTAAAGCGTGGAAGTACTGACCTTACTTTGAGTTTGATTCCATAAAAAGTGACAAAAACATTAGTGTCCGTTGTGCGTGGGAAGAAAACTTCTTTTTACAGCGAAAAAACCCCTAAACTTCCGAGCAAGCACCGAGTAGCTACGACGTAATGGGAAACTCGCAGAGAAACACGCGGATTCTTCCACTGACCGCTGCACACCTGCACCAGGGTAAACCTCCGCCTGCCCCACTCCTGCTTTGGTGAAAATAGAGCAACAGGACCGCTAGTCTTTGACTTTATTTATTTTCTGCTGTGTTTTACTTGCATCTATTTGAAAGACTGAGTGTAAACACAAAAAATATTTTATTTTATGTGCTGGAATGTGCAGAAAATAGGTTTAAATATTAAACAAATTTCTTCCAGTCAGAGAATGTTGCATATAATTAAATTTTTGCTTTATGCATAAAGTTAAAAGGTTCAAACGAATAAAACAAGTTTTAAAAAGAGACTTTTCCATTTGATTACATTTTGTATGATGATTATGCAGAAAAAGTAGAATTGGGCTGAAAGATCTATCGCTTTATCACCTATTCAGGTTGTAAATCGTGTTTTTAAAAAGTAACTAAGTAACTAAGTAATTAATTACTTTTGAAAATAAGTAATCAGTAAAGTAACGGGATTACATTTTTGGGGAAGTAATCAGTAATTAGTTACTGATTACTTTTTTCAAGTAACTTGACCAACACTGTTTATATGTATTTCATCTCTGAATATCTCCTTGGCTATACCATAGTTAGCTCAGGAACGTGGCTCCTTTTGTCATTTTGCACATACAACATTAACTTAGTTAAACCTTTTGGATGAGTTGGACTCCCATTTACCTTCAGAACTGCCTAAATTCTTTGTGGCTTAGATTCAACAAAGTGCTGGAAACATTTCCCAGAGATTTTGGTCCATAACGACATGAAAGCATCACACAGTTACTGCAGAGTTGTCCATGATTTAAATCATCCACACACATTTTAAAGGCGCTCGAAATCCAATGACCGTGGAGGCCATTTGCGTGCAGCCAACTCATTGTCATGTCCGCAAAATCAGTTTGAGATGATTTAAGCTTTGCGACATGATGTGTTATCCTGCTGGAAGCAGCTGTCAGAAGACGGGTACACTGTGATCATAAAGGAACAGACATGGTCAGCAGCAATACTTAGGTAAGCTGTGGCATTTAAATGATGCTCAGTTGGCTGACGGGCTCAAAATGTGCCAAGAAAATATCGCCAACATCATTACGCCACTACTAGCAGCCCGAACCACTGATACGAGGCTGATGAATCCACGGTTTATGTTGTTTATACCAACATTTGTTATCACAGTAGACAAGTTAACATTTCATCTAATGTTCTGTTTTAATTTTAGTGAGCCTGTGCAGACTGTGCCTAAATGGACAGAGTTAATGTCATGTGATTTCCTGATTAGAGTAAATATTAGGGGTGGGGGAAAAAATCGATACTGTGTAGTATGGTGATATTTTGTTTGCTAATAACGTATCGATACAGGGACAGCAGAAATTGATATTTTGTTACAAACAATTTTATCGTGGACTGGAACCTGCTCTGACTCCAGCAATAAACATGACAGTTGACTTATTTTAATTTAAGACATGTTTTATTTTAATTAAGTTTAAAACTTTTTTATTTAATGTAAAATTATATTTTGTTTTAATTTACTTTCAAATTCTTCAGTTGCTGAAGGGGCTGCATAGTTTTCATAAACTGCATAGTTCAGAATAGCTATAATTGTACCAGATGGTTGATTCAGTTAAGTTGGACTAGACTGTAATACAAACCGTTCAGTTTGTCAACAATAAAACTGAAATGAGAGAAAGACTGAGTGTGAGACTTTGTTATTAGATAAAATGAATATTGATAAAGTTTACCTTTATGTACAGAATCTGAATATCGCAAAATATTTTTAAAAATTGCAATAATATCGTATCGTGCGTTAAGTATTGTGATAATATCGTATCGTGAGTTGTATGGTGATTCCCACCTCTAGTATACGCATCAATGAGCAGTTGAACAGGTGTACCTAATGATGTGGTTAGTGAATGTATTGATAAGCATGAGCTTAAAATAAATAACTTGAAAAAAGAAAGAGGGGCCACATGTATAAGTCATAGCGGACATGCAACCCTCACATGAAACATAAGCATTTACTATTAGACAGCATGATAAATGCTTTTTATTTCTTTTGCATATCGATAAAGACCTTTATCGATTTATTTATTGACCTTTTTGGACAGATCTCTCCTAAAAAGCAGAAAGGTGAACTTTTCTGTTTGATAAATTGATGTGTATGTTGACAAAAATATAATTCTACCAAACAGAAGGTAAAACCTCTTTAGCGCCTTACAAAGTCAAAGAGGATATTGTACAACTCCATCCATTCGCTTCCGCTTCTCCTTTTTAGGGTCGCGGGCGGCGCTGGAGCCTATCCCAGCTGTCATAGGGCGAGAGGCGGGGTACACCCTGGACAGGTCGCCAGTCTGTCGCAGGGCCAACACACAGGGACAGACAACCATTCGCGCTCACATTCACTCGCACATTCACACCTAATGGCAATTTGGATTTTCCAATTAACCTATCCCCACAAGCTGCATGTCTTTGGACGGTGGGAGGAAGCCGGAGTACCCGGAGGGAACCCACGCAAACACGGGGAGAACATGCAAACTCCACACAGAAAGACCCCGGCCTGATGGTGGAATTGAACTCAGGACCTTCTTGCTGTGCGGCAACAGTGCTAACCACCGTGCTGCCTTTTCCATTAGCACTTAACTCCTCGTCAAATGCTCAACAGACTTAAACTAATACCAGTGAAGAAGGAAATTCAGCAGTGTTCATATATTGTACAACTGATGAGCAAATTGATTCAGATACATAAGCGTTGCCAGGTTACCCTTTAGCATCTTATGGCTCTCCAATTGGAAGCCAGTGTTGCTCATCTGCAGGTGTCCCTGCTACCCTGTTGCAGATTATGATTGAACACAGCTACAGTAAGGTGTCGTCACATGTCAGCGTGAACGTTTGCTTCGCAAGTCTTTTGCTTCACAGAGACGAAGCTCTGATGTAACTCAGCTGTCACATTTAACAAGCATATTGCGCCACATTCAGCGTCTGATATCCTCATTACTCTCATTACCATACTGCTTTGGATTGCTTCTCAAAAGCCAAGCGCTTCTTTTATCCATAATGCGCTTTGTTTAAGATCTCTCCATGGAGGTGTGATTCATGGATGCTCAGTTCCTCTTTATTCATCATGCATCAACACTAAAAAAAGAGAGGCAAGTTTGTGTGTGTGCCTTTTGTGCTTCACATTTCTATAGACCAAAGATTTATTATAGCTAAGATCAACCTGAGCTCACTGAATAATGCATCACCTGCTATCATGGAAAAATATGCTGAATATGTCTCAGCTGAGCTTAAAGGTGTGGAAGTGGGTATGAAAAGTGTAAAGCTCGCTCTCGACTTGTAAGTACGAGACAACCAAAGCAAAGCATTCCTCTCAGCTTTGACAAACGAGCTGGGCTCTGGTTCACAGAGGTTTCCCTTTTTCATAAACTGAGCGCTGCCATGGGAATTAGCATCCATGCGGGTGTTTTTGTGTGGCGAAATTTATATTAAAAATCTCTTCAAGAACTTTTTCAGCTCAGCTTTTTGAATTTCAGAATTTCAATTTTAGCCTAAAATTGCTTCGTGCTTTCCTTCCACATCTGACTGTAGTTCTTAAAAAAAGTGGGGGTGATGAGTTCTGATTTAAACAAAATCGTCATTTCTCGACCTCAATGACAAATGACGTTACAGCAGAGACCCCAGAGCACTTAAAGAGATTGAGCCGCGGTAGGATTGCTCAGAACTGGACAGAGAGGCGCGTGTTAGAGGACATGCTCGTTAGTTATCATATTCATAGAAATGGCACTGCAGGCCTGAAACGAAAGCAGCGCTTGTCAACCTCATAAAGTATCCTCCCCCCACTCTATTAGGCTGATAGCATATTGCCCTCCGTCCTCCTTGGGGAATGGAAGTCGGTGAAATAGAGTGGCAAACACAAGCAGGGGCACATTATGGTTGCTGCTCCTCAAACACTGCGGCTATACAGTGTTTAACTCCTCCTTCCTCCAAGCCATCATGCCTTTCTCTTCCTTTGGGGTGGGGGTCTAATCTCAGAGAGAATCTCATGCCTTTGTCGATCTCCTCCGAAGTGTATTTGGGTTGATCCACCTGTTTATTGTCGAGTGATAGAATTCCATACCTGAGGGCACTAGTCTCTGAGCGGTGCATGGGAATGAAGTCACAGGCTATTGTTCCACCTGGGTGTGTGACTTGAGCCCTGAACAAGGGAAGAAAGGGAGGAGATGGGGTGGGGGTTGGGTGGGGGCTGCGTGGCATGGAATAAATGGGAAAATGGGAGCAAGGAGGAAAACAACAAACAGCCAAAGACAGGTGGAGAGAAGGGAGATAGAGGAGGTTCATGCTCCAGTGTGCTTCCTTCCCAGAAGAACGCCATCTTATCACCCTGCCTTCTGTCCCTCCTCTCCTCTTTCCTCATAGGTGTAAGCGGCTGTTAAAACAGTAAATCAGTCTTTTTCAAGAGACACAACAAAGCAATGCCCCCCCCCTCCCCCCTTATCATCCAGCATTCCAACAGTCCATCCATCACTGACTCAGACTTTGCCTGCAGCTAGTGATACTCAGATGCATCTCCTCTGGACAGCAACTGTGATCATCTTACTAGCCTGGCTTTTGGCAAGGGGGGGGGGGGGGGGGAAGCATGCATTACAAAAGCAAACTATATGAAAAAGATAGAAACCTGAGAACGAATGAGAACAGACAGCAGACAACTTGAAGGGAAGCATGGAGGAATATAGAATCTCAGAATGTTCTCTTCGCTTTTATAAAAGCGTTAAAACTGTTAAGCTTTGATCTAATTGCTCACATTCATGCCACAGTCACAACTGACCAAATACAAAATGTAACTGTGCAGTATTTTTGTCTCTTTTAGCTCCACAACAAATATCTTTTGATGATCAAACGTGACTCTGAAAAGATTGTCACCAGCTTCAAACGATGGCAGCTTATAACATCAGTATAAATTCACAACAGCTGCAGTGTATTATAATGCAGGGTTGCATCTCAAATAGTGAAAACCCCTCAGGAGCTTCCTATAGTGCATATAAAACAGCATCTTTGCAAAGCTAATGTTCATGTGTACGGGCAGAAATGATTTAAGACCGACATTTGGTGGCTTTTTATGAGAGATCCAGCAACATAAAATATTGTTGGCTTATTTGTAGAAGCTCTACAAAAAAGACTGAAATTAGTGGAAGCAAATTGCTGTGCTTTGCATTTGCCATTAAAGGTGCTTAAGCATTTAGAGTTTAGTCTAACTGCCCTTATTTGCATCAACACAGGTGATTTTATACTTTTATACAAACTTCCCAATCATTACTCACAATTAAGTGATGATACTCATTTTAAGTGAGGCTGCAAAATATTGCACCGAGCATGCATTGTATGTTTTGTGCCCGTGTTGAACTGGGCCTATGGCTTAAAGTTAGAAAATAAATTCAAACTGATTCCCTGACGAGGGCAGCCACACAGAGAGTGTGTGTTTGCACACAGAGTGTTTGTGTGTTTGCTTTATGCTCCCATTTTGACCCTGTGTGCCTTGTCTCTAGCTTCTGCCTGTGTTGAATTGCACAGCAGTGTTCGCTCTGTGTTCTCATCATCCCTGGCTGTCCCCTCCCATTAACCCTGACAGCTATTCGTCTGTCATTATTGACCTCAAAACAGCACAAACCCTCACTGTCATCGCAGACACTCGCACACACACACACACACACATAGACAGACGTGCACAGACTACACACTTGCTATGCCTTGCCCTGAAAAATCATTTTACGCTTGTGCTATAGTTCAAGTTAAATTACACAGCACGTTTTATGACTGTCGAGATAAATATCACACTGGAATGCAACGAGTCTCAGGCCAATTCAGACTTATTTTCATTAAGTCAGTTCCTCCTCCTGCCCTGAATAGTTTGGTGCAGGTTGTAACATGAGAACCAGCAACTGGCTACCTCACCAAAGTGTTTCATTTTAGGTGCCATCATCGATTTAAGGTGGAACCACACAAAAACTGTATATTAATCATGTCAAGTAACAGAGTAACATCATTTTATTGGACCACCTTTACTGGGAAATTTGACTTTCTAAAGCTGATGAAAGACCTAAAATATATACACCTAAAGTCCGTGTAGATAGACAGACCATCCCATTTGATCTTTGTTCATGCATGTCTATATCAGTGTGTGAGTGCCTCTATCTACACATACCCTGCAAATAAACAAAACCCAGTAGCCTCCAAAAGTTCAGTTTCCAGCAGGAGATTTATCTGAAGGATTAAAAGGGTGTGCATCTGCTTCTGTGGATCAAGCACGTGCACTGGCCCTCGTATGTATTCTGGACACTGGGTAACACTGAGTTGTAGATTGGTAGCTGCAGGTAGGTAGGCAGGGATCTCAGATGCAGGCTGTCTTCACCTCATTCCATGCCATTATTTTTGCATTATACCTCCTCCCCAAGTGCCCATCTTTCTTCTCTCCATGACTCTTGGAATCCCCAGTCAGCTCCTCTGCGTCTAACGAAGAGACAGACTGGCAATTAAATCCTCCCAGCCTTGATTCAGCTACTTAGAAGAGATCAACGTGGGATCTTTTGGGGGGCTTTTTAAGGCCTGCCACTGTCATATTATCTCAATAGGGTGTCATTACCATCCCATCCAGGCTATCATTAAGCACAATATTCCCCTCTGGGAGAGACGGAAGGTTTACCTAGCTGTATATCAAGTATGTCTATAGACATTATAGTGCATGTGGGAATTTTTTCCTGAGGAGAAAATATGTGCCCGATTTTATTTGTAATATTTTAAAGGAAAGCTTGGCTTTCAATAGATCTTGAGTTGCCTGATCAGATTGGAAAAGACAAGGCTTTCTGCATTAGTGTGCTCAGGATGTGGATGATGAATTCATGTTTGTTTGTACAGTGACCTAAAACTGCATGTAAAGCATGGATCATTCAGTGGAAGCTAGTTTAACCTCTTAAGCCCCAAGCCTACCTAATCTGCTGCTTTTTGCCCCGGTATCAGGGGGCGTTGGGGCTTAAGAGGTTAACTTTGTTTGACCTTCAAGTTGCTGGCATTTTTTTTTATTTGAGCCACTCAAAATAAAACCATGCATGCTGCAGCATGTACTTTTCTTGTACTTTGCAGTGCAATTACAGTAAAATGTGAAACAGCTCTTCTCCAAATTGGTAGGTTTGGTTACAAAAATCTAACAGACCTACAATTAGTAGAGAAAATTTAAGCTTCTGCAACCAATGTAGAAAAATGTACACAAATATGCTTGAGTGACTGTGTGTGTGTGTGTGTGCGTGCTCATAACTCTCTTTCCAGTGTATTTTGTATTCAAGACTGAGGCATGTCCTAACTGATACCTAACATTAAAGACTTGGAGAGCAACCACTGTATCCCTTTTGCAGAAGCTAATGACTCAAATTGTTTTTTTACGACCTAACAGGGAAACACACATCTTTCTTGTCAAAGACAAACACACACAAACATACCTTACATGCAACGCGAACACAAACCTACTCTCATTTGTGGCAGTGAAACAAGTTTCAGCTTCCCCCGCTTTCCCCCTGCATAATCCTCCTATTAAAGCGAAGCATAACACCAGCAGTTCCAGGCAGCAAATCAAACAGATCTTAATCTCCGTCCACCTATCTCGTGTGAATGTATTAACCTTCACAGGAAGCTAGAAATTAGCAGATGCTTGATGCTTTGAAATATTCCGACGCACTCAGCAGCGCACTCTGGTGGTCGCTTGCTATCAAAACTGCTTGTGTTTTCCAAGATTTTGCATTGTGACATGCGGACCCCTATACGAGCCTTGCTGCATTCGGTGCAGTGTCCGATGAACCACATCGCTGCCTGTCATTCACACTGCGCGAATCTATAATTCATTCCTAGCGCCAGCTGTGGCAGCTGAAGGATGGATTCTGCTGGCACAGCTGTCTGTGAAGAGAGCATCGACAGGTAGACAGAACAGGATACAGTCTGTAGCGAGTCTCTTGGGGCTAATGACCTGTACAGTGCTGCAAAGATTTTGAGGTGACAGTTGACATATCAGGACGAACCTGTGATACAGGTTGCAGAAACATTGCCTGTTTGTGTGTGTATGTGGACATAAAGGTTCCCTTCTTTATGAAGGACACAGCTTTAAACTCATGGACACAGGTGACTCGAGGGGAATTATGCCCTTCATGAACCAAACAGGACAGTCTTCTTGTGTAAAAGTGGGTGTTAGACAAAAACTGCATTCAGTCTTTTAGAAAACTATGTGCGCATGTACTTGTTTCTTTGATGTGCATTGGTTTGTCTCCTGTGTGTGTGTGAATCAGCCATCTGTAGAGTGTGAGTGACTTTTTTTCTCTTTATGCATTTGTTCAGGGCTTTTGGCCAAGCCTGTGATCCTGTTGATTGCGCTTATGGTCAAGTGAAAGCCAGCCACAGTGTCCTGTTGGGGCCGAGACTGGAACAGGAATGGATACGGGTCAAAATTTCATTCTTTCTCCCCTTCTTTTACCCTGTGCCCACTCTCTATCACGCTGCCTCCATGGCCTGTAATGAATTGGCTATTCTTCCAGACCTGGGCTCAGCTGTGTACAGCACAAAATTCACACTGAGCTGATCATAAGGCAAACAAGGAAGGAATAAGAGGAAGAAATTTAGAAAACAAATGGAGACAGATGACCAGCTGCTGGTTGCACGCTTTAGCCTGCATGGAATATGGAATTGTAAACTAGCCTTGATCCCACATTAGCTTCACAACTCGTTAAATAATAATAAGATTGTTATTAAGGTCACTACTCTCTCCACTTTACTGGTTGTGAAGACAGTTGTCCATCTGCAGTAATTAAATCTGCTGTGAATTCTTCTGATTCAGTCAGACTGGACTGACGAGCATTTATGGTCTGTGGTAAACTCAGAATCAGAATATTTTATTTAGGGATGCAACGATACCAATTTTTTCAAACTGATACGATACCGATACTTGGATCGGTATTGCCGATACCGAGTACAAAAACCGATACTTCTACCACACACACACAAATACAATTAATTGGAAGACAGGTTTTATTTTATTCTCTGCCGATAAAAAATAATATCTTAATAAAAATGACCACAAAAAAATTTCAAGTGAAAAATAAGCACTTCTCTTAAATTATTGCAGAGTCTCCACATTGTAATTTAACAAAATATCACTGAACTATTGGCACTGTCTCGAGCTTTCAGAATAATAAATAAAAACACTTCGGTTTGGAATAAAATAAATACAAATTAGGTTTGAGAATAAAATAAACTTTTAAATTATTGCAGAGTGTCCATATTGTAAACAAACAAACAAAATAACGAAAGTATTTGGCATTGATGAACGAACTCCCCATCTGCCCGTGGATCATCAGTCCACTGTGCCGTTAAACCGAGGACTGACATCGCGCACACACGGCTTGTCTTTACCTCTTTAGAAAGTTTTGGCACCATTATCTCCCTGATGTGTGGGCGGCTGGGAATTTCGTATGGCAGCTCGAGTATGCTGAGAAGACGGTGCACGACCGGCATTGGCTGGTCATCCAGAGCGATAAAATCAGTCAGAGCCTCTGTTATTTTAACTGCCCGTGGAGTTTCTCTTGACATTTTTCATCGCTTTTCCAAAACCTGAGTTAAAGTTGGCTGTTCCACACTGCTGACATTTTGTTTAGCCTAGCTACAGCAGCCTCCAGTTTCTCTTTTTTATCTGGAGCCGCCAGACTCGTCTAACCCTGTGCCTGTTTAGCGCGGGATGTCCCCCTAGTGGCCAATCTAAAAAACTACAACAAAAATGACAATCCACCCTCTGATTAATGAAATAAGTTAGTATCGGTTCGTGGTATCGGTTAACCTTTACGAGTTAACCGATACCACATTTTACAGTATCGGTACCGGTATCGGTGCATCCCTAATTTTATTAGTCCCTGATGAAATTTTGTGGCCACAGTTGCTCCAAGACAATAAGAACAGTTACTGACCAAACTTAATCAAATAATACAGTATATTACAAGGTTACAAAATATAATAAAATAGCTCAATTATAAATATCCCAGTATGTAGCACAAATTAAATATATATGGTTGAAGCCGAGTTGCCCCTCTTATCAAACTTTTGGAGCTCTGGTCACTTGTATTCATGTCGCTGAATCAGAGTCCTTTAATCTGAGAGCTCAGTGCACTACATGCATACAATAGGTAAATAAAATCACAGTTCATTACTGAATTTACTTCTTCACATAAAACGTTGAAATCCCCGATTATTTTTCGTAGTTGTCATGGCCTGTCATTGATTTCAGGCAGGTGCTATGCATCCAGACTTACCAACACATCTGTTGGTTATATTCCTGCATCAAACATATCTGCATCACTGATTATAAGTTCTTATGTCTCTGTTCCCTCTGGGCAACGAGGAGGACAGGTGCCAGCTTCAGATCCCAGCAGAAGGGCAAGTTGGCATCCTCACTGTTTCCACCTCCTTCTCCCTGCCCCCACTGCCAACAACCCTGGCACATCTGTGGCCGTCCAGCATGGCTGGTGCCAACTACCCTGCGTCCATTGTTCTCCCCTGAATGCATCCAACGCCCATGGGAAAGAAGGCTGAACACAGCGTGGCGCAATCTACACGGCCTGTTAGATAATCTCAAGACATGAAAAGATTCTCTTAGCCTAGATTCTAGAAGCAGCTCTTTGTCGAGCAGGACGGGGGAAGGAAAACACACGATGGTGTTTTCTCCAAAGGTTCTTACCAAATCAGCTCTATTTCTTTTCTCTTTTTTCACATGCGTTGGAGTAAACAAAGCCTTGTATGAGCTTAGTATCACATTCTACGTTCGCATTTGACTTTTATTATATGTAAAACACTGGTTATCGCATGAAAATCATCACCCTTAAGCATGTTTTCCTCTTTTATTCACCGATAGCTCGAACTGATTTTGAAATAGCTTCTGTTCTTTTCACTGTCTTCACATTAGTGCACGGTATCATCACTTTGGGTGGGGAAATACAAAAGAAAGGCAGTAACCACATTAACCCTGGAGACCCCATTGGTTTCCCTAGAAAACCAATGGGGTCAAATTTGACCCCATTGGTTCTCCAGGGTTAATTTGCTCTGATCAACCATCAGTTATGTGTACTTGTATTTTCAGTTTTGCCTCCACTTGTTCAACCCCAAACAGAAACAGCTTTAGGGATTAAATGTGTCACATGGTGAAGCAGGACTGAGGGTCATTTATTAGTGCGTATGCATAAATGGACTGGTATTTACAGAGCACCTTTCTGCTCTAACTGAGCACAAAGCATTTTTTTTGCTACAAGCCACATTGACCCATTCATACAAACATTCATATAATGCTTTTTTCTATGCATTTCTCTAACTAGCATGCATAAACTCACATCTGATGTATGAATGGGGGGCAGTTCAAGAACACTGACACTCAGCTACAGGAGGAGTCGGCGTTACCTGCTGTTGTATTTATACAGTGTAAGCATGGGTATTGGCACATATAACTACTTGGAGTGGTGCTTATTTTCATGCTGTCTCTTGCCCTCAGTACTGTTCATAACCTAGACCTAACTCGATATTCTAATTAAGGTACAAAACTCGTAATGTCCTCACAACGAGTGAATAATAAAGGCTCATATGAAGACAAACTCTTCAAAAAAGCCTGCAAATCAAAGCCTTCTGGCAGCGTCCCACGAGCTGTTTATGAGCTCTGATTATGGCCCCTGTTAGCCTGGTAGGATTCCTGGCATGTCAGAGGGTTTAACAACATCCAAATCACTGTCTGAGTTCTCTCAGCTCTTCCAGGCTGCCCTGTCTGTCAATTTCTACCGCACATACACTCGCACAGAACCGGCTCCAACAGCCACGAGGGAGCACTGAGGAAGGGAATATCAGACTACAGTGAGCAAAGATCCTGTTTTGTCATCACTTACTTTTGCATGCTGTAATTAGTTTTACTAATAACAGTACACCTAACAGTTCTTTGATGAACTGTGAAGGCCTTTTGCGATTTAAAGTAAATTGATTTGTTTTTTTTAGTCATTCAAAGGGTAGAAAACGCTGTAAAAGTTGCTCACTCTGTTTGTCCTCCTGTCTACAACAAAAAATTTTTTTATATATGTGTAGTATTTGCACAGAAGCCATTAGAGGAGACTTCTTGTTATTACTCATTTACAATTTATTGTTTTATCAGCTCTGACTTTATTGAAGTCTGGTCCTTAAAAGCCAAGTGGGAGCACTTAAACACATGCACTTGTTTACACGCTGCACATAAAATGCCCATATGTTTGCGAAAATGCATTTGTGCACTTGTCATACTCCTGCACCATATAACAGTTTGTTCAGTTAACATTGTAAGGAGATCCCCAGAGAGAGATTAAATTAATGGGATAAATTTACGGTGCAGCCACACTCTGATTTATGCACGCTGACAAACACACATATGTCTTGGGCTCAAGGGCCAACTGCTCTTCTTGCTCATGTCTGGTCCACGGCTCCATTCACTTCCTCGGATTTCAGTGCTGCTGCAGAGACGCGTTTTGCCCTCCACTCAGCCAATCTCTCTGTAAGCCTGCCAGACGCTGCCTGACCCGCTGCCAGTAACGGTCTCAGTGTTCAAGGACAGACTCGCTGGGGAGCTGCAAACATTACTGCTGTGCAATTTCAGCCAACAGAGTCTCACTCCATACAAGCAAAACACACATTCACACATGAACTCGTACAAAGATGCTAAAGGAGGCGATGTATCGAGACACGGCACGACGCCATGATAAATGCAGTGAAGAATCCTTGTATTAGTGATGCAGCCTGATAGAGGACAAACTGGCTTCATCACTTACTTCCAATCCTCTACATACATCAGCTACATTTACGATGAGTTTAGATTAAAGGGTGAACTCTGCATGTTTGCAAGTGTGCATATTTAATTAGGAAAACTAAAAAAAACTTTTTTTTTTTAAACCTAATGTAAAATGAAAGAGTTTAAGATTGCTGAGTCAGACTGCACCAGCTGGAAAACCAGCAGGCAAGAAGCCTCAAACTTGTTTCACATGTTGTAAGAATAATTGTGTGGTTTTGTGCTTTCATACACGTGTTTGTGTATATGTTTGGTTTGTTTAGACTAGAAAATTTAAATGCTTAACTAGAGGTAATGATGCAGTCCTCTGCACCTCGAGGCCTACAGATGCGTAGCAGGAGGCAGCTGAGACAGCACTTTCACTCCAGCCCGACAAAGTCAATCCCCCCCCGCTCTCTCTTTCTTATCCCTTTCTCTCCCACTCACTCTAATCCAAACTTCGGCGACTCCATCTGGTAACAGTCTTCAAAGCAGCAGTCATAATATTTCCTCTGTTTACATTCAGTTGACATAAAGCTTGATGAAATCGCAGAGGTGTCAAATAATGCCCAAATTAGCATGTGAAAGTGCGGAGGAAGGTAGAAAAGCACTGCTGTGGAAAACCACGGTGAGGGATGGCAAGTAACAGAGCAAAAAAAGTAGCTTAGAGCAATCCCGAAAAGGAGAGCGGCAGAGCTTTAAGTCTCGGAGGAATTTGAAAGCCATAGAAATCCAGTTGCGGATATTAAGAGGCTTAATCTAAGAGCTTGCTGAGGCTGAGTTTTGCTGTTTGGGCCCCATCACTATCATCCTTGACAGAGGTTAGAGAGGAGACGAGAGGGAATAAGGAGGAAAAGGAAGAGAAGCCAGATGGGAGCAACGGGGAGAATAGGAAACTGCGTATCATTAAGGCAGCCTCACATGTTTCTTATAGGCGAATTAAATATTGCGTGTGTGCGTATCTCTCTGTGTGCACGGGTACTCTTGCAGTAGTTTTCTTAAGTGACTGAATTTTTCAATTTCTTTAGAAATCCAGCCAAATGAAGTATGTGGTGCTTCTTCTTTCATTCATACTATAATTAGACTCAACTAAGCGATCCAGCTGTAGTGCACAACACAGGACGACATAAAGCAGCGCTGCCTGAGATGGAACTCATTATCATCAAGCTGCAGATGTCTCCCAGGAGAGGAGAGAAGAAGAGAGCACACTGGCAGACAGGTGGATAAGAGGAATCCCCTCTGCCTCTGTGGCATCCTTTTCTTCCTTATGGCATTCCTGTTTCCTGTGAATCATTCAGTCCACAAAACCCTCAACATCATTCCATATTTATTAAAGCAATGTCACACTTTGTAGATTCAGTCTTGCAAACACGTCTGGAAGACCAGAAGATCTGTGCAGCAATCGATGAAAAGCTCTTAACTGACCAAATGCATCTTTTTTCCTCACTGTGTAGAAACTATGCTTCTATGGGGCGTCACATAGCTTTGTTCTGTCCACAGAGATAATTGCTTTTGCAGGGAAATTATACATTATTGTGCATTTTGGAATTCAGCAGCACCTTCCAGGAAACAACTGTACACAGCCTGTTAGATAATCTCACATGAAAAGATTCTCTTAGCCTAAAAGCACGTGTTTTTGTTGTTTTTCCCTTCCTCTCTCTGTCTCTTGCTTTAATTTGTATTCTTTATATCACCTGAAGACACTGTTTAAATTCTCCGTCACACATTTGAGTAAACACAGCCCCGAGCCTGGGCTCATGAATGTACCGTGCATACTTATGTATCTCTGCCTCTTTCTGTGTTTAGGAGGCATCAATCGAGCTGGGGCAGCAGTGCCGACGTTCTTACGGACCCCCACGGTGATCCAACCCCACTTGGACATGAAGCCCTTCCTGCAGTTCCCAGTGGAGACCCCCCCTCCTCCGCACAGCATGAGCCTCTTCCACAACTTCAATACGGTGAGAGTGGATGCAGACAACGAGCACAAACACTGCAGCCTTTTAAGTCATCGACTGCAGCGAGAAAAACGCGCGACGCAAAATTGTAAATGTTGCACCGGGGGCTGGAGGTTACCGCCGTTATGCTTTAACTTGCACTCCTCTCTGCGTACAGTTTTGAATGCAATAGTCAGCTTTAAGATTTTTAGGTTGTGCTGCCACGTCTAGATTAACAATGTATGTTGAGACACACTGGACTGCATATTAAAGAACCAGGACTATTTTCAAAGCCGTAAAATCGTAGCCATATAATTAAAGAACAGTTTTAAGGCCATCCCTATAACTAACAACATCAAACGCCGCAGTTTGTTTGATGTAATATGTTTTTTCTTTTAAAGGAGAGGAGGCTTCCTGTTCCTTCTACCTCAGGCATTTAGATTAGACCATAGAGACATTTACCGTTTCACCAACTCAGCACAATGTGGCACCTGCTCCTCCAGACTCCGCTGAACAATGTCAACACATTTCTCATCAGCAATATGTAAATTCACTGAACTGTATATGTGCTCTACTGGGGCAATGCTATTTGCGGACCATGGCTTCAACAGGGTTATGTGTCACCCTGGTATATTTAGCTGCAGTCTGCAACAAGACAACATAATAACCTTTCACTAATTGGAAATATCTGGCATGAGCTTTGACTGTGCATGGCCCTGCAGGGCTTGTAACAGGAGTCCAGACACTCTTAAACACATTTAAACAATACAGTCATTTTAATAGGCCTCAATGGACCATGACATAAGTGGAAGCATTTTCACTACCAAACTGCACTACACCCAGCAGACATGCATTAATAGAGATACTGAGATTATGCAGGCACTCGGTTTCCATTCTGGCCTCTGTTAGCGTAGCCCTAAAATCATTCTTGCTTGATTTTATTTCCTGTCTTGCTGCCTCTGCAACACTCCCTCTGGACTTCCTCTCGCCTATTCTGTAACGTCCATCCGCTCACCATCCTCCTTTTCAACGAGTCGACTAGGTAGGAAGGCCCACAGGGACGCTGTGAATGTTAATAGGTGTTGCTGCTGTTTTACAGCTCTGTGGCCAGGAGATGGGGCCATAAGAGAAGCTGTAAGGGCATTCTGACCTTACAGCGTACTCACAGTATACGCAGCACATTCAAAAGCATGAAGAAATGACTCACTAGTATATCACTGTTGGTGTTTGCAAGGAGAGCTTCTGTTGCCTGAAGTGTGTGACATAATCTCACATTTTATTAGATATGTGGCATGTATGTGGTGTAAATATGCTGCAGATATGGAAACCGCTTTGTTTGCCCCTAAATGAGGCTCTGTTTTGACGTTTTGCTGGGATACCCTAGCTTTCAGCCTTCCCAGAGTTTATTATGTTCAATGTAGTGCTGTGAAGATGAGTAAATTTATGCAGGAAGATCTAGAATAAGAGAGTAAGTGTCCACAGCTCCATTTACATCTTATACTGTTTTGTTTTTGAGGTTTTATATGGATTGTTAGGCTGAACTGGGGCTATTTCACATAACATTTCAAGTGCTTTAGATGTTTTCTGGTGCTTTTCTGCACCATTGCACAGTAACACATTATGATCCACAAAATATCTCAATGAAGGTACAGCACTGCAGTGAGCTGACAGCTAGTTGTTCCATCATTCTGCCTTAATAAGTGATCTGCGCTGAGTTTGTGCAGCCTTAATGAGGCTCTACTTCACATTGAGGGTTATTAGCCCCATAGCGGAGGAATGGCCTCTCCTAAAGCCATATACAGCTTTTAATAGTCCTTTAATGTGATTTGTCCTCCACCTGCCTGTCTCGTGCAATGTGCCTGTAGACAATGATGAGGCTGAATTCTTTATCTGCATCAGCTGGTACTGATACAGACATAAAACTGCTCATAAAACTCTGAGTAAGACTCAGAGTTGTGTTGCCTGCACTGTTTGCTGAAGCTACACAATCACATGACTCCTTGGTCCAGTATAATCACGTGCAGTTGTTGAATCTTAACTACTGTATATATCTTTTCTCACTCTCCCCCCCCTAACAAAAATAATTGTAGTACAGCAAGACATGACTAATAGCTCATTATCTAAACAGTACACATTTATGTTTTGTCCAGCACCACATGTGGCCCTGTCATCGCTTTGGTGTGAATATGTCACATCCAATAAATATTTGTCTAGCTAGAGTTTCATGCAAGTGTGAGTCTGGGTTTGTGGGGGAGATGCAGGCTACAGTGGTGGATGACGACATTCGATGGATGGTGTGAATTAACCTCCTAAGACCCGAACTCTTCCACGACATGCATTTTTAATTTCTCTTTGATATTTGGGCTGATTGGGGCCCGATGAATGTAAAAACAAACAATTACCAGACTATTTTTTACCTTATTTTTGTTTTTAAGAAAAATGAGAGACACATATGAGGATATTTGTTTAAAATTTTGATAGAACAGTAGCAGTATAATGTCCTCGTAAGTGGATATCAGGTCCATGCAGAGATGGGCAGTAACGCATTACTTGTAACGCGTTACTGTAATCCGATTACTTTTTTCAAGTAACGAGTAAAGTAAGGGATTACTATTGCAAAAACGGTAATTAGATTACCGTTACTTTCCCGTAGGAACGCTGCGTTACTGCGTTACTAAAACCGTGATTTTTTGCTAGAGTGTCTCATGACAGTGACGTAAGCGAGTGCGACGTTCGTGACAACAGCTGTGTGCAGATCAACAATGGATCATATATCGAGTGCAGAGAGAGTATGAGCGTGCAGCGTTTAAAGCGTGGAAGTACTGACCTTACTTAAAAAGTGACAAAAACATTAGTGTCCGTTGTGCGTGGGAAGAAAACTTCTTTTTACAGCGAAAAAACCCCTAAACTTCCGAGCAAGCACCGAGTAGCTACGACGTAAAGGGAAACTCACAGAGAAACTCGCGGATTCTTCCACTGACCGCTGCACACCTGCACCAGGATAAACCTCCGCCTACCCCACTCCTGCTTTGGTGAAAATAGAGCAACAGGACCGCTAGTCTTTGACTTTATTTATTTTCTGCTGTGTTTTACTTGCATCTATTTGAAAGACTGAGTGTAAACACAAAAAAAAATATTTTATTTTATGTGCTGGAATGTGCAGAAAATAGGTTTAAATGTTAAACTAATTTCTTCCAGTCAGAGAATGTTGCAGATAATTAAATTTTTGCTTGATGCATAAAGTTAAAAGATTAAAACTAATAAAACAAGTTTTAAAAAGAGACTTTTCCATTTGATTACATTTTGTATGATGGATTATGTAGAAAAAGTAGAATTGGGCTGAAAGATCTATCACTTTATCACCTATTCAGGTTGTAAATCGTGTTTTTAAAAAGTAACTAAGTAATTAATTACTTTTGAAAATAAGTAATCAGTAAAGTAACGGGATTACTTTTTGGGGGAAGTAATTAGTAATTAGTTACTGATTACTTTTTTCAAGTAACTTGACCAACACTGGGCCCATGTAGAGCAAAATTGAGTATTTTGGTCTAAATACCCCAAAATGTGACGGCAGGTCCTAGGAGGTTAAAGATGGGAATTGCTCTGCCTCCTCCAGTTCATCAGGACTGTAGGCCTTCCACTTTATCATTTCCTTTTATCAGTGCTCGCATGTTTTTCTAGCAGCTTGAAAGGACACGGCTGTGGCGCTCTTGTACACCTGAGTCACATGTGAACCTCAGCTCTGGCTCATAGGTAGTAAAAACAAAGCTGAACTTGCACTGAAAACCTAAAGAAAGCCTAAACAGCAAAGTCAGGAATCAAGAAGTTGATTAAGAACCTGACCTATGAGCATAATCGATAAAAACACTGTTATCAGTAAATTCTTATCAATATCCATACCAAGGCTATTCAGCACTGCTAGAAGAGTGAGGGCTTGGCAGGAGGAGAGTAGGATACATAATCCTGGGTGCACATGGGCAGACTGACAGACCATGGGGAAGAGTGAGAGAGGGAGAGGGAGGAGAAAACTGGAAAGCAGAGAAGGAAGTTCATTATAGTGGAGTGTGAGGCAGAGAGGGAATGTAGTTGAGAATAGAGGAGGAGGAGACTGAAAAAAGGGACACGCACTTGTTAGGTCATGTGTTGAAAAAAGAAGTTAGGGAGAGATTTCTCTTAAAGCATTTAAAAAGAAGCAGACGGTGTGCTGAAAGGAAAAAGATATCGCAGCTACCAATGCTTCACCGGGCATAAGCTCAGTTTTTGTGAGCTAGTCTGTATTCAGCATTGACCACCTACCAAACAGGCTGAATGAGTAAGGATAGTGCAGCACAAGCTCTGAGCCCTGCACATGCTGAGACCCAAACACATACCTCGGCCAGCAGTACACACACAGGAGGACCAATGCAGCTCCAAGCTTCTACAGACAAAGAGGAGATGAAGGTAAGTAGCTAAAATTCAAAGAGCTTGTCACATTTTTGTCGGTCCAACTGTGTCTCAAACTGGGCCAGCTTAGACGTAATGCTGAATTTGTGCTTCAAAGGCTGTTTGCGTCTGGCACAGTGTGGACCTTACTGTGACTGTCACAATGGCTCTACTGAGGGTCATGCTGTAGTGCACTCTCCCCTGGTGGGTTTTAGCTGATCAAACGAAGTAAAGAAAGACTAACTAAGACAGAATGAAAACACAGTAAAGAATGGGAAGAAAATCAGAACTGTAGAAAATGAAAGATGTTGGTGAGTTAGGACGTGTGTCATTGTGCAGTGTTGGATGATGCTCGGGTGATATTTGAGTGTTTGGAGTTTTAAGGCTGCATGTTGAGTTGTTGACATGACTTCCGAGTGATGCTAAAGTCCGCGGTCTGCGGTCTGCGTGCTTTGCTTACCTCACCACATTCACACAGCTCCACAATAACATGAAGTTTCCATTATTTTCCCAGATAAATGTAAACTTTGTAATATGTTTGAGTTCTAATTGTTTTATGAGAATGTACAGTTACAGTTATGGATGTTCACAAAATTTCATGAGCAAGTTTTGGAAAATCCCTCTGCAGTTACATCATAGTGCTCTCCTCCTATTTCGTGAGAACATGTTTTGGAGAGCGTTTGGAGAAGAGGCCATGCGAGCAACATTCCTAAGACATTTGCTGGCAGCTGGACTGTGTTTTCAACAGCTGGATTAACTGGATGGGTCATAACTGACCCACACCCAGACTGGTGGAATGCCTGCGGAGAAGCTCATGATTCATGCGGTTACGCCACCAGGCAGGTTCAAATTCTTGCTAAACTCTATCTAGTCTGGGTCACATTATGGACACTGAGAGGAAGACATTTTTCTACACTTTGGAAAGATTTGATAAAACACAGTGTCACTTTTTAAAAATTAATAGGAAGCTTAATGCAGTCCTGGTGTGGAAGTTTGTGCTGGCTAAAGCTTAGTTCTTGTTGTTTAGATGTTCACGCAGTAAACATTTGTAATTGTTCAATACATCTTCCACCCCCACCCCAGCCCTCCCCATTAATCTGTCCTCACAGCCAGAGCAGCAGAGCTTTCTTTATACAGTTTCTTGGGAGAGAAACAGAGACGGTCTTGGAACGTGGAGAAGAGATAAGCATGCTCGATGTGAGGATGTCCAGCTTGGGCCTCTTTCTCTTTCCCTCATTCGCTCACTCACTCTCTCCTCCAGATGGTTTGTTTCTGTGCCTTCCGGCCACAGCTGGGTGGCTGAAATGTCTTGAGGCTCCTCCCCTTAATCTTTTATTTTTCTTTATTTTTGCTTCTTTTTGTTGGGAGTTGCCAAGCAACGAGCACTGTGCAAAAAAAAAAAGTTATTTGAGTCTAAGTAACAACAATATTTGTTTAAGCCCCTTCTATCCTGTCCTTCACTCCTCGGGATGTTGAGCTGCTTCTATATTGGATGAGACTGTGCCTCTCAGTGTAACAAGGCTTAAAGAAAAGCTTAGTAAATAGTCCAAAATACAGTAATGAATCAAAAGTGAGTGATTTTGCATCTGCCTGGCACTGCATTATGCTTTCATTACTCTTGGTGGACACACTTGAACGTTTCCTCGCTGTCTTTTGAATTCAAAAGACAAACTGTTGTATCCTTTTGTTCTTCAGGCCACGGATTGTTGTGCTTCATTCTTCTTAGATACCCGCGCACTGCTACATCAGTCTTTGTTTATGATCGTTGCTTACTTTAGCTGTAGACAGTTGAGGTCGAAATATAAGCCAGCCACTGAATCCAGAGTAATGCTAAGGTCAACCAACAGTGATTGCTTGATAAATTCGGCTTCAAACACAAACAGTCCAGTACGGGTCGGGTCTTTTATGTCTGGGACAGAATTTATACGGGCAGCTTAACTGCTGAGGGCTGCTAAGCAAGTTAGTTAAATTTATACAAGGTGCTTAACACCACAGAGATGATGGATGTCCCAGCTGAAGCAATTAGCACAGGGACAGTATTATGCTACAAAGTAGTGAGGATCCAGAACCATCAGAGTCCTAATCGTGGGGATGCAACAGGTGTCTCGGTTGTAGCAACAAACTGTCAACACTGCTGACCACTGTTTGCTGAAGTGAATTACAGATACCATCGAACAGACTCTGTAACCGCTCTTTAACTGTGAACCTTATGCATTCTGCATGTGGTCATTTTGGTTCAGTCTATTGCACGTTATGACAGCTTGGCCCATTGAGCTGTGGCACCAGTGTGAATAATAGCTGCTCTCTGTCTTTCACTCTGGCAGATGGACCCGGTGCAAAAGGCTGTGATCAACCACACATTTGGAGTTCCTCTGATCAAGACCAAGCGACCAGTCATCTCCTGTAACGTCTGCCAGATCCGCTTCAACTCAGAGGTAAATAAATAAATGACGACACACACACACACACCATCACTGCCTCTCATCTTGTTTTCATTTTCTTTATGGCACTGAAAATATTTTATTTTTCTCCAAGTAAGAATCAACCTTTTTGTTTTGGAGGACTGTTTGTCCTGGTTTGCTCCCCCTGGAAGCTGGAACTAACAAAGCGGATGTGGTGCATTTGTTTGGGTTATGTGTTGGCCGTTGCGACCTGACTGGAATTTAATTTGTTTTAAGGCAGCGTAGACTAAAGTAGTGCACTGCAGCACAGAGGCTTAGGAGGTCCTGATGAATGTGTGAACGAGGAAAAAATTCTGGATTTTGGATTTTCTGTTGTTCATCAGTACTGATAAGTTTGATCTTAAAGTTGTAGATTTCCATTTCTCTCTATAGAAAATATTCAACTTTAAAAAGCTTAATTAATTGGGAGCTCCTAATTGGAATTTATTTGCACGTTATACCCTCGGGCAATTCACAGACACGACTGATGAAAAATTAATGAAAGCAAAAAATCACATGGAAGTATTTTATGAGTTGTGATGCCAAATATTTTTTCTGTTTTTTCCTTTTTTGTGTCAACAAATAGGATAGACCCATGACAAAACTAGTACCAAATGTCATATGTGTAGTGTATAATTTGGCTGCAATACTCCCTATTCAGTGTTGCAGACTTCAGGGCCAGGGCGTTCAACCATCCACAATACACAACATTAAGGAGTGGGTCAGGGCTATATATACACATCAGATCTACAATCATGGTTTCCGTGTGGTCAGGGAGCTGCAAGGCTGTAATCATGAAGCTTCTCTTAGCCGGGATCTGTCCTGTATATCTTCACAAGCAACAGGAAACAGTTAACTCGAGATGTTTATATAATGGAATACTTTAAGACCCAAGGATGGAGAGCCAATACTGGCTTTTAGTTAAGACGTGTTCTTTTGTATGAAGTTACAATCAGTAAAGAATCTGAAGACTTTGAATATTAGATTTTATGGTTAAAATATTGCCTAAAGAAGAAGAAGATACTTGCTGTGAAGAACCTGCTGTCCCCTGAAATCATATGAAGGTTAAAATTTAACCAAAGCAAGCGCAATTATTTCGAAGTATGCAGGGAGCATTTCTGCTTGGAAGTTATGTTCACGTGTGAATGATCTTTACACCAGCACCCTGCAGAGATTCATTTCTTCTCTTTGTCATTCACTGACGTCAGCTTGAGAGTGGTATCTGGCCATGATCTTCTCTGCTCAGGGAAAGGTGACTCTTTTCCCCTTAGTACTATATCAGTGTTTAGTGCAGTGGTGTGCGCTGCAAAGTTTGGGAGATATCAGGCTGTAGAGATGTCTGCTTTCTCTTGAATCTAATAAAACAGATGAGCATTTGGTGGTCAGAGAATCAAAGAAATACTTTTGTTTTCTCTGGGTAGGTGGATGCAGGGCCTGTGTGGTGGCTGTAGTTTGGAAAAACACAACTAAGTTTTTTTGACGGCTACTAGAAAAAGATGTTGTTACTGTCAAAAATATGCAAAGCAAATGTCAAATATATTTTTTTAACTAACATTGCCAAACCTCAGCCGCTCACCCCAAAATAACATAAATGGATAAACAACACTACAAGCCAAGTAAAATATGTGTTACGACCCGATTCAAAAGCCACAACATAAAGTAAAAACGGACAGAGTTTGTAGAAACGTTGCCTTTTTAAAAATGACATAAAAATCTCAGCTAAAGCTTACAGCCCACAATGAGATCTGGCAAAAAGTCTAATCCAAGTGGACCTTGGGGATGCCGATGTCCACACCTCATCAAATATACAATAAGCAATAAGCAATTAAGCCCTCTTGCAGTATTACTGCAAGGAGAGTAGATAGCAGAGGGATATATCATGTAAATTTAATTCGGCTATATACTGTCCCTTTAATCGAGTAAAAGTCTTGTTAATAAGTTAGTGTTTTTCCAGATCAGCTTTAACTCCCATTACCTGGACAGGTAAAAACATACTGCAGTACATCATCAATGTCAAACTTGCAGTCTTGCCCTAGTTGTGACTCCCCATCCACACTTTGCGTCTCAGGCGTACAAGGCCGATGGAGCGAGTGGGCGAGTGGACAAGTTTGTGAATGCGATCACTTGAGAATGAGGCAATGTAGGAGCTTAGGTGTATCTACTAAAATCTCAGTTTGAATCACAGCGATCTCGTCCCCAAGGTCAAAGTTTTCTTAAATTCTTGTGAATGGGATAAGTCCAGAATGTGGCTATTTAGAACTTTTAAATTGATACATTTATGTATCTACTGGGAGAATGAGAGGAAATGCCAGTATTTTTGTTTTTATTTGGAGATTATGTATCGGAATTTCATGAGCAGGACCACGCCTCCAAACACGCTCCTTCCGGTTGTCATCTATATAGGTTCCTCCAATTCTGCCCCACCCTTCCTCCCGCCTTGTTCTCAATTCTTTAACTTCTTCATTTCTATTTAGTGCGTGGGGATCTGCCGGGCCCGGGAGCCATTGCCAGTCCCCTTCGAGGCCTTCCCAAACCGCAGCTCGATTCATGTCAAAGCGTTCACTTTTACCTACTAAAACGCTGTTAAATCTAAAAGGACGTGGGCCTCTGAGCTAGTGAAATCAAATTCAAATGAATATATGATGGATGAAGATAATACAGTGAGAATCTGATGTTCCATTCTCAGCTTCATTTTCGAGCTCGGGCACTGTCCTTGATGTAGACATTATTTTCCTTTATCTGCCATATGTGAGCTGAAAACATTTTTGGGTCAAAGAAGAAAGCGAGTGGGCTTTTTATGGAACGTCATGGCTACTGTATTTGTCTTGCTTTACCTCCTGTCTCCCACCCACGTTCACTTCATTTCCCACATCATTTTGCCATCATTTCTTTCATCCCATATGATCATTCTCTACTGTCTCTCTCTCTTCTTTTGCCTGTCTCTCTCTCTCTAAGGAACCTTTTCCCCTTCTTGCTGGCTGTCTCCCTCTCTCATGCTGCATTATTTACTGTGTGGAAATGCCCAAAATTGCCTGCCACTACTTATTATAAGATGCATTCGTCAAGGGCATGGATTAGTGTCTGGCTCTGACAGCCCCAGTGCATCTTGGGAAAGTGGTAGAGAGGAGATTTGAAGGGGAGGGGCAGGAGGAAAGGATAAGGGGGGAGACAGTTTGTGCCCCATTGTCTCTGCATTGTGTGTGTCCGTGTAAAGAACTTAATGGTGGTTAATGCAGAATAACCTTGATGCCACGCTGCATTAGTGACATCACAGGCTCTGTGGAGCTGCATTGACCAGCGTCACAACTGCTGCAGTATGCTGATATGCATCTCTTATTTTCACCCGCTTCCTCCCTGCTCACGTCACGTTTATCTTTTCTCCTCCAACCACGTTCACTTCGCTTCTTGCTTGCTTTTTGTCTCTCTTCTCTTTTTCTCCCTCTCTTCCCATTTCTTCCTTTAGAAATGCAGCTCTGCAGCAGCTCTGCTTTAATAACACAACTCCCCCCTCGGAGTGATGATCATGTAGGAAAGCAGTTGTTCACTTCAAACTCTCTGCATAATGAAACACATGCATCACAAACTGGCGTGGTGCAGTTTTTATTCTCTCTGAGATTTGTGTCTCTTTATATCCTTTCCATTTTTTGCGTTTACCTTCTCTGACTTTCAGTTCCCTGTGCTTCATTCTCCCTCCCTCCTCTCCGCCCAGGACCCCACAGTGACACTCAGCTGCTTGGTAGTTGATCCCTTTGACTTGCTGGGAGAAGTCAAGAAAACCTCTGTGCCCGCTTTGCCACGCACTGCCATATACCTTTTAATCTTCCCACATTCCCCTCTTCATCACGAGAGATTACTTCTCTTTCAGCACTCTACACCTCCACCCCTTTCTGCCTGCATGCAGCTCTCTCCACCTTGATCTGTAGGCTTTGCAAGTGCAGGTCCTTAAGACCCCTTTGACAGGGTACAGTTACAGCCTGATGTGTCATCCTGGTTTAAAAGAAACATGTGATCTTCTTACTTGCTTCAGCCAGTGCTCAGTGGTTTGCCATGCCAGCTCGTTTGATACACTCACGCACTCACACAGACACACACAAAGCAAATATAGACAACGGGGTTCGGTAACATTACTCATCACCCCCTGCCTGTTTTGCCGAGCCAGTCTATCGCCACACTTGAGCCTCTGGTCAGCACGATGTCCTAAGTGTCAGTCAAATTCCTGAGGCAGCTGTCAACGACTCATCCCTGGAAACCAGCTGTAATCCTGCTACTTAATAAATATCTTCATCATTGGTCCCTTGATGCAATCACGTGCCATGGCACATCAGTTCACTTGACTTACAAGTGCAGTCCTGACTGAATATGTCTATATCAGCAAGTAGCTACTTATTTTTTTATAGTTGGACACATACTGTGAGAGAGGGGTGATGAAAAAAAGGGCCATAATCCTATATTTGTGTGAGTGTGTGAGAGGGAGTCAGTGAGCCAGTGAAATGACATGTGTTTCTGTTTTATAGTCACCATACTGTGAAGCCAGACAGCTATGTATAGCAACCCCGCATCACATACGCCGCATTTTACCCGACTTCCAAACATCTGTGCAGCAACACAGAGGCTAGAAACAGACTCCCATAACGTCCCATATTCTCTTCACAAATAACTCGCTTGTTTACTCCGTGAGCAAACACATTAGGCAGTAGAGAGCATGTCATCAGGAGATTGGACACAGTGACTTCCATAATAAATCTCTGCAGCATTTTTTGTCTTTGCTGGAATGCCGGCTGAGCGTGCAGATCCTTATTTTATATTTCCTGCCAGATATTAAAGACAACAACATTGATGCCATGTAGTAGGTAGATGATGTATATTCTCCAAGACTGTGCATAAGAAAGGGAAGGCTTAGAAATGGACTAATGAGCCCTCCGTGCTTATATGGCAGTTTCCTGATCCTTAGGTTAGCAGGCATGGCAACTTCAGCCAAGAGCCAATCCTCCACATAATCTATACTGTTAATGTTTCAACACACACCTTCATAATTTGTTCTTAATTCAAATAAGGGGACAAGGAGGGCAGGCAGTCACTTCATCATTGCATCTCTCTTAATATCTTGCATGTAATCTATCTCTCTGCTCACTGCCTGCTGCTCATCGTGACTTTAGTCCCCAGAGTATATTAAATATCGTGCTGTCATAATGGCATGCATGCATGCCAGGTGCCACACCGAGTCTAATTCCACCCTGTTATATACCTGGGCATCTTGGCATCGGTGTTCACTAATGAAATAACTTGTTTTCCTTTCCATGCTCTCCTTTAGAGCCAGGCAGAAGCCCACTACAAAGGGAACCGCCATGCCAGGAGAGTCAAAGGCATCGAGACCTCTAAGAGTCGTCCTCAAGAAGGAGACAAACCTCACACCCTGCCCCCCACCTCCTCCCCATCTCCGCCTGGAGCTCCTGGCACAGCCCCAGACAGTGAGCCCAGCAAAGCAGGTGAGAGAACAGAAAACTACTGCCACAAGCAAAAACTGGAAAGAGGCTCGGGAGAACCTTGTTGAAATAATCATTTCAGTCCACGCAGGATGTTCGGCAGCTTATGGTCTTTGTCAGAAAATGAATGGGAAAATATGCAAGAATAACAAAGGCGTCTAATCACAGTGGCTCTGCAGCGTATTGCTGTTTTTATGAGCATCTCGTCCCTATTTGTCGTCGGATTTGGCCGCAGCACATCTTATAGTAGACAGTGCGGTTCCACAGACTGCTGAGACTGATAATGACTGTCCCACCTAAAATCTAAAAAATAAACATTTAATTTGGAAGATTAATAGCTGAACACATTTTTTAGTTGCCAGTGCCGTGGGAGTCTTTTAAGTATAATTGTAATGAGAGTTCAAATGAAAATGTTGAAATTCAGAATATCGGGAAAGTTGCTTTGACCTATAGGAGTTGGAAATAGCTGAAGCAATCCGGTTGTTAAGTGATGACGTGACGAATCCTACTTCCGGGCCTAAAGTAGTGTGCGTTTAATATGGCTTTTGTGTTGTTAACATGTTTAATATTATGTATTTTCTTCTATTTAATCTCAAAAAGCTCCTAAAACAGTCAGTGATCACTGTTGACCTCCCTCGGCTTTTATTAATTCAATTCAATTCAATTTTATTTATATAGCGCCAAATCACAACAAATGTCGCCTCAAGGCGCTTCATAGATACAGAGAAAAGCCCAACAATCATATGACCCCCTATGAGCAAGCACTTTGGCGACAGTGGGAAGGAAAAACTCCCTTTTAACAGGAAGAAACCTCCGGCAGAACCAGGCTCAGAGAGGGGCGGGGCCATCTGCTGCGACCGGTTGGGGTGAGAGAAGGAAGACAGGATAAAAGACATGCTGTGGAAGAGAGACAGAGATTAATAACAGATATGATTCAATGCAGAGAGGTCTGTTAATACATAGTGAGTGAGAAAGGTGACTGGAAAGGAAAAACTCAATGCATCATGGGAATCCCCCGGCAGCCTACGTCTATTGCAGCATAACTAAGGGAGGATTCAGGGTCACCTGGTCCAGCCCTAACTATATGCTTTAGCAAAAAGGAAGGTTTTAAGCCTAATCTTAAAAGTAGAGATAGTGTCTGTCTCCCGAATCCAAACTGGAAGCTGGTTCCACAGAAGAGGGGCCTGAAAACTGAAGGCTCTGCCTCCCATTCTACTTTTAAATACTCTAGGAACAACAAGTAGGCCTGCAGAGCAAGAGCGAAGTGCTCTAATAGGGTGATATGGTACTACAAGGTCATTAAGATAAGATGGGGCCTGATTATTTAAGACCTTGTATGTGAGGAGCAGGATTTTGAATTCAATTCTGGATTTAACAGGAAGCCAATGAAGGGAAGCCAAAACAGGAGAAATATGCTCTCTCTTTCTAGTCCCTGTCAGGACTCTTGCTGCAGCATTTTGGATTAGCTGAAGGCTTTTCAGTGAGTTTTTTGGACATCCTGATAATAATGAATTGCAGTAGTCTAGCCTGGAAGTAATAAATGCATGAACTAGTTTTTCAGCGTCACTCTGAGACAGGATATTTCTAATTTTAGAGATGTTGCGCAAATGGAAGAACGCAGTCTTACATATTTGTTTAATATGTGCCGCTAATCATTTATTTAAGCTCAGTTTTTAAAACCTTAGGATGTAACTACAGCCCAGCCCATGCAGCAGTCCATGAATGACTAACCTTGTATTGTGGATGGATTATCTCAGTTGTTCTCCTGGCTGAAATTTGGTCCTTTTACAGCATCCTGCCATGCGATTACATTTGTTCCTGACCACCGAGAACACTCACGTTAACTTTTATCGAGTGGAAAAAAAGTTAGCTTGTTTATATTATGCTAACATAGCTGTGTCGCTAGCGGTCACGTAGCACATCATTATATAGCAGCTAGCCAAACTTCAGTAACCCTACAAACGTCACTGCTGTTTAGTTTTCTGTCTTCATTTATGCTGGAAGTGATAACAGAGCTGTACGTTTAAATTTGTTTCCAAAACCCCGCAGTCAGGACATGCTATATTGTATTTAGATAGAAGCTAGCGAGCTAACTTCCTGCTAACTTCTAACTCCGTTAAATGTCATAAATTCCGTTTTCATGGATGCCTGGATGTTAAACTCAATTGTTACACCTGGTAGAGCAGAACGCTGATCATTTTATTAAATATTAAAGACTTTAGACAGTTTTTCAACTCTCAGTAATGCCATAGTGATCGTTTGATATATGGACCTGCAGCGGAGTTTAGGCCCAGACACGGCTAGTGATGTCAGACTGAACGACCGGATAAGTTCAGATTGCCTTTACTGCCTAGTCACAAAAACATATATTATTAAACCTAATTGAGCCTTCAAGCTCAAGTAGGCAGAATTATACAAAAGGAAAACAACCCCAACAAAATTTGAAAATAGACTGCCCTCCTCCTGCAGCTCTCCACTCTCTTTCCCAATACCCCGCCTAATAAAAGTATGTCCAGTCTGATAAAAAAACAGACTTTCGGCTTCATGTGGGATTCAAGCTCTGCTTTTCATCACCTGATCAGGTCTGAATTTGATTGGCCAGACTCTTTCATAATGGATTAGTTTTTTCAGACAAGAGGATATTCAGGAGTCTATTTCCCATTCAAAACAATTCCAATGTGCCACAAAGTTTGTATGAATTTTCTTTTTTCCACTGACATCCAGACTATTTTGGCTTTTCCCAACTACGCTTCAAAACTTTTGGTCATTTAAAAAAATCATTTTCAGTCACAGTAGGGTGTAGCAGAAGTAGACCTCTTACACTGAAATCAAACATGACATGAAAGGCTGATCGAATCATCATTACCATGCCAGAGTTAATCTTCTGTATTAGTCAAGATAAACAGCAAGACTTTATTTAGTTGTTCAATCTAAATCTGGTTTGTGTAAATCCATTTAGTCTATGAGCAGGAGAACATGGTATGGCAACATGGCAGTTTGTAGAGTAGTAAGCTACTGGGAGGTACCACACCATGTATACCACATTCAACATAGGCTACGTTGCCTGACCATCCACATGTCAGTAAGACTGATTAAGACAAATGAATAAACGGAAATGTCATCCAACCTTTAAAAGGACAGAAACAGCAGCTGATCTGACTTTAATGAAAAGTAATTAACTGTAAGCAGATTAATTTATTAGTTAATATGATGCAAGGCGTGATCAAAGCCGTGCAAGATCTTCCTTTAGCAAAGGATCTTTAACGTTGTTCCCGTTGTCTTAGTCTTTCCTTTATCCCTCTGGTTCATCTTTGCATTTCACAGTATAATTTAGAGGCTGGGTTCTGGGCGCGTCTGCCATTCTTCTCTGTGCACCAAACATTTCCATTCCCTTAGTGCCACCACTCTGGTCTCGGATCAAACGCCAGCCAATGAACAGACCAGTCGTGTTTTGGTGACATTTACAAAGGTTTCTGTAGCCTACTGTTTACCAGACATTTCCCCCTTATTGATGGGAGGGCACAGAGCAAACACGATAAATGAAAAGATGAAACTCAGGTCCAGAAAAAGCCTCAATGCAGCATGCCAGCGCGAAGAAGCAAAGGTTTTCACATTTCAGTGTCTCTTTCTGTCCATGAACATAACACTTAAGGTTTTCTTATAGTTAGTCTCAGGCAAGTACAAAGGCCAGTCCTTTGTGCTGTCTTCCCTCATGGGGGATCTAAGGTCAGCTAAGATAAGTCCTCATTAGTGACGCTTCCTGTAGTGAACTCCTAGATCATGAGAAACCAAACAAGCCTGCAATGATCGAGCTCTGAAAGTAGCAACATGTGAAAAATGCCTTTTTCCAACCAAGGGTCTTTGTTGTGACCTTGGAACCTTGCCTCTTCCTGATTTTGTTGCATGCTTGTTTGTGTGTATATATGTGTGTGTATGCATGCCCTGAGTGTGATCTCAGTGGTTGGGGAAGGGGGGGAACTACTGTCTGGGGAACAGACATTTTTTTGGGCTGTGGAGTTTTGGTGGAATAGAGCAGTATTTGTCTTTGATGCTGAGCAACATTTCTTATCAACAGACTCTTTGTTGCTCTCAGATTTCATGCAATATCAATGTCATTTTAGACATTCAGATAGTCTGGGCTACTATCAGATATATCGTTTGTGAAAAAGAATTCACCATAATTTGGGATTAACATATCAAAAACAGAGTACATATACAAGCTTGCTGAGGGCCGAAACAGTGATAGGTTATCCAATATTTACAGATTTTCAGAGCAGGTCGTGAGTTTTACACCAGTCAAAGGATATGTGGTTAGCATTGTCCCCAAAAAAGGAGGCACTTGGCTCTGAGACTGGTGAGCTGAGGTTTGGCTGAGCCTGCGAGTGATGGCGAGCCAGCTGTTGTACTGGAGAGAAACTCTGGTCTTCCCTCCCTCCTTCCTTCCTTTCCTCTTTCTCCCTCTGCCGTCTGACACTCCCATCCTAATGAGGGGCTCTGTTAAAACCACCCTGATATTATAGCACTCTTTGGTCCACACAAACATCCACAGACGCACACACCCAAGGTCAATTAAACAGATGACTTTCATGTGAGGGTTCAAATTGCATGGCTATGAGGTGACTGTAGTATTGAGTTACACTGAGCTAATGTTTGCTCCATCTGTCTGTTTATTGTTAGCATTTGAGTCTAATTGAGGAAATTTGGGAATTCACAAGCTTTTTACCTCCTTTGTGAATTATTTGATGAAACTGCCTGAAATAACAGTACCTGATATGGGATGACTGTGTGGGTGTGTTTATGTGTGTGTGTGTGTGTGTATGACTCAGCGTTCGGATGCAGGCCAGACAGGGAAAAGGCACCCAAATGCATTATGAATGTGGCTCAACTCTTGTAAGGCCAGCGTTGAGTTTCGTAGCTCGTTAATCATTGAGAATGGGCATGATGGGGGCAGTGGTGACACTCAGAGTCATCCCGCCTAATCATGGCACACATATAACACACACAAAGAGACAAACCGCTCACACTTAAAGTCAGTACACTAGTCCTGCGGTAAACCTCCTGGCAATTTTGCCTGACAAGTAAGATGATGACTTATAACTCTGCAAGCATCTTTTTATGGGGGTGGGGGAACATTGGATCCGTGAGGGTGGAGGGTGGGGATTATGTTACATTAGTTTCTTTTGGCATTTAAAGTAAACAAAGCAAAAGTATCCCTGTGTAATTTTCCACCTACACACAACAGAATCATACCAACAATAACTCTCTTGTTTCAGTAAATAGACAGTTTTTATATGGTGCTTTTCTACTCTAAGCAAGAAGTCAAACACTTTTTTACAGCCATTCACACCCATTTAAACAAGCACTTTTTTCTATGCAAGTGCGATCTATCATTAACACACATTCATATGGGTTAGTTTCTTGCCCAAAGATACAGTCTGGAGACTGCGCCAGGGCTCGAACCACAGACCACCAACCTTCCGATTAGTAGGTGACCTGCACTACCTCCCAAGCCACAGCCACATACATGCAGTTTATGTGCTTTATATATCGTGTGTAAACATCATGCTGTATCAAATAATATTATATCAGACAAAATAAATGTTCACACTTCAGGAATAGGGATTAAGGATATGGATTGAAGAAAACACTGTATTAAATCCTGCAGCTTAAACAACAAAACTTTTCCACATGGACAGCATACCATACTAGCTTTAATTTCCTGAAGTGGATCAAGGCAATACAGGCATAGCAGGCCATAGTGTGAAGCATCTGGGTTGAGTTATCCTCCTGTTGACCTCTCCCCACGAATAATACTGTCTTCTGTTGTAATTTGAGGTCAGCTAGCAGAGAGAATGGTCAGTTAGCCAATAGAGAGCCAAGTCTCATTAGAGAGTATCCTGTACTCTTAAACAAAAACTGACAGTGGGAATCTTGGGGTAAGAAAAAATAGCGCTTTGTATTGCTACCCTGAGAGGATGTTTCATTATTTAAATTTTAGTCAGTAAAAATGACATAAAAAATATTTAATATAATGAAATATGATTTTCGGTGGATTGTGAATTGTTTTGGCCTGGAAGCCTAAAAGTGTTAGCCTTGAGCTGAACTTGACACATTTACTGTAGTGCTGTATAAGGTGCAATAGTGACTGGATGTTGGTTTGGTGTGGCAGAACTCCAGGCCATCATGGATCATGAAGTCCCTCATTACTATTTGGCCAGCCAACACCATTCCCACTTGATTTTAACCAAAACCAAATGTTATAGATGTGGATTTGGGGTTTGTTTCTTAACATTTCTTTGCACCGTGAAAAAGGCACAGACACGTGCCTAAGTGTGCATAAAGCTCATACCAGTGCAGATAACTACTTTTTCTGTTATGCTGCCTTTATGCACTTACAGGTACAAGCTTTACTCAGCTTAACATGTTCAGTCAGCGCTGTGAAAAAGTGGGCATATGATGAGTCATAAACCTCAAACAGCACTTTGATCCAGGACTGCTTTATGGGATCGTCAATGCCACATAGAGCTAGAGATAGTCCTTTTTTTCTTTTTAACGGAACATCTGTTTGTGAAATGCTCTGTGCAGCCAGCAGCTCTGCAGCTGGAAACTTCCAATCTGGAAAGAGAGGGAATTCTAATCTTGGAAAGTAGTGGAATGGAAAGCACTTACAATGGCATCTTCATGAGAGATGATGCAATGTGGTAGCCAGGCCAGAATATACCAAACGATATAAAGTCATAAGACTAAAAGTGGAACAATAGATAAACATGTCATGGTCTCTGTCATGTGAAAAAATCACATGCTCTGTGAACGCTTGATAGAATCTATAAAAGGAAGTTAAGCAATTAGAGTGAATTTTTGTTTTCTTCCCAGAAAATATCATATATCATCCCTTTAGTACCCTAATCCATAGAGACCTGGTTTTGATGCTGTATCCTGTGGAGTTTGGAGAAAGACCTTATAGACCCTGCTAATGAGGGTAGCTCTGAATACTCCACCAAATTTAGATATCTTTCTTCAGCTAACACTGAGTGCTTAGTGAATGCCGAAAGCTCAAAGGTATATGGGTGGCTAGTCCAAAACGTATACTGTATATAAACATGTTGTGCGATAAATACAGAAAATGTAACCTTGAACATATGCAGTGAGGAAGCTTTAGAAAGAAAATCAGAGGGCATGGAAAAGAAAAGGTGAGAGGAGCGCTCACTTAAAGATATTTGAATAATAATAATAATACATTTTATTTAAAAATAGCGCCTTTCAAAGCACCCAAGGACACTGTACAACAGATAAAAACACAAAAACTGGAAATATACACAATAATAAGAATAACAGATAAAAGTTAAGAGCATACAGAGGTTTAAACATAAGCAATTTTAAACAGATGAGTTTTGAGGGTGGACTTAAAAAGAGGGAATGAACTAATATTTCTGAGGTCAGGGGGTAAGGATTGCTTTGGATTGCATGTGTTGCTCGTTGACAAAGCAAATGCCATTATTACTTCTATCCCAGCCAAAAATAACGGGGGGTGGGACAGAGGGGAAAAGTCAAAACATGCTCAGGTTCAATTATCTGCTTCCTTGGAAACATTTCAATAAGATGAGCCCACAGCACTGACAAATTGACTTGAAAACTTCAAAAAGCTTGGAAACATTGAACGCTCGCCCATCCGTTCTTATATTTGGGTCATATGGTTTCCTCCTCTGATCTACTTTATGTGTAACTCAAATTAAAAGGAACTCTTTTGACCAATTATGGGTTGCAGTATAGGAAATAAAAAGCACTTTTAAATGTGCTTTATGTTGGTTGTTCTGATCTATGGAGCAGACTTTGGTTTCCATATACAATTGGGAGTGGTGGGGATGTGGTTACACATGTTTTTTATTGCTGTTTGACTTGTGAACTTTTTGTTCTTCGTAATCATCTTTATTTAGTTATTTAGTTTTACATTTAATATGTTACTTTCAAGCTGGGGTAGGCTCCAACTATGGTAAGGATTAGCAGAAGACAGTGGATGGATGTGACTTTCATTATAATTTCCTTTATTTGATTTTTTTTAGATGAAACACGGCCTATGTCGCGGATAAATGGACCCTTACTGGCACCGGGGCCCCTTCCACCTCTTCAAACCCCACCTACCCCACCCATGGACTCCCCTGTGCCATCAGTGTGCCCTCTCATTCCCACCCCTACTCCTCCACTGGTCCCCCCGACCTCTTCTTCCCCAGGCTGCGGGAGCAGCCTCACCAACTCAGAGCAGGTTGGATCAGGAACCCCGGTTTCAGGAGCCGTTGGCATTTCGGCTTCAAACAGCCCATCCAACCCAGAGACTGAGGAGGACAAGGCCAAGAAGCTGTTGTATTGCGCACTGTGCAAGGTGGCTGTGAATTCCTTGTCACAACTGGAGGCGCACAACAAAGGTCAGTAATCTCTGAGCAATGATTTGCTGAAATAGTTGAGCGTTCCTGAATTTAGCGGGAAATACAGTCATCTGGAATGAACTGTGGCGCCTTTCTTGTTCTGATGAAGTTTGGCTTGGATTCCTCTGTTTGCACAAGCCACAGTGTTTTTGATGGAAACAAAATGTATCACATCCTGCCTGGACTTTAGCCAAGAAATACACATGCAAACACTTGCAGAGATGTTGTTTTGAATTCCTAGGGAAGAAATTAAAAATCACAAAAAGTATCAAATCTAAACAAAATTATTTTTGCATTTCCAGATAATCAACTGAAAGAATTTCTCAGTTTATTGAAACCCCAGTTTGAATTTCACTGAGGCTGTTGTGCACTTGAATTGGCAGCTATAGTTTTGTATATTTTACAGTGTGTAAGAGTTGTCTTTTAAACAACTCCCAAAGTATCTACTGAGTTCCTGGAATTATCGCAGCACCCCAACACAAATTCAATAATAATGAGAATGATGATTAATAACACATTACTGAGTTGTTATAGCATCTCATAGGTACTAAAACAGGTGTTATGTGACTTTATGTTATAAATTTACACTCGGCTTTATCAAACTTAACATATTTAGTGTATTTAGTGACTGAAAAAATGGCACTGGTAAGTTTCTTTGCTTTTGTTAATTTAGTAGAGAGCATTAAAAGTATACTAATTAGCAGATGAATCACTTTAATATTGACATGCTTGGTCGCTGTAACCAAGGATTTCTTGTTTTCAAAGGTCATCTGTACCTCACCTGTGTCAGTCCAGTCTTTAATACTGGAATCCCAGCCATTGTCAAGCCTACGTTCTTATTTTACTCAGTGTAAATATAGTTAGCGTAAATATACCTTCCCCTCTGAAAGATTCGATTTTAGCAGCGGGGAGCATGACAAATGTTCCTGGGAGCCGTCTAGAAGAAATGTGATGTTTAAGGTGTTAAAACCACAGCATGAATGGGAAAATAAAAGGAAATGTTGGTTATTGTGTGGGTGAGCTCGCCATAATATGGGTTTAAATATTCTGTCAGACGGCTTTCACACGACAACACTTTCATGGTTACATATACCTCGAGGAACTGGCTGCATCCTATAATCCTTTCTGCACTGCATACTTGGATAGCTGCTGCATGTCTCACAGGACAATATGTATGTGCTGGGCTTTCTATCTGTCTTTTGGGAGTATAGTATATGCACATGCACATGCATGAAGTACACTTAAACTTCACCACAGACAGAGACCCCAAATAAACCTTATTCTTTTGACCCTCTGATTACTAGTTTATCAATTTCCCAAAAACAGTATTTTTTTGTAAGTACAGTAAGAGTATTTTTGTGTTGTATCTGTCTCCAAGAAAACATTTGCACATTTACTGTGTTTATAGTATTAAAAAAGATCATAGACAGCTTAAACATGATCCTGGGTCAAAGCCTGCTGGCACCCAGTGGGCTCCAGAGTTCAACAACTGAATGACTAAAAGTTGAAATAGCTAAAACTGCACGAGGAAAGCCATCTGGAAACAATCAGGTTCACTCATTCTAAAAATCAGAGCTGTGTGTATTAGCAGGGTTCAAAAATGGAAGCATATGTCACACAGACACCCAGACATGAACAGTGTGCGTGGCAGTGTGTTTTCAAGACCATGAAAACAGCAATAAAGATTTGTAAGTCATGTTACTTCGTGTAACATTCCTGCAACAATGTTGTCCCCTTTTGTTTGGTTTACACCCTGAGTCGACTTTGCAAAGACAAAAAAAAAATCCACTGGGCCAGACCAAAATAGAACAAACCAAAAACAGGCACCCAAGAGCACATTTTTGGCCACAAGCAAACCTTTCTCCCCACTTCCACCCCACCCAGATGACTTGTCCAACTTCTGTAACCTTAACACTGTTCAAAGGGAATTTAGGGAGTGGGGCAAATTAGTATTTCAAAGTCAGAGCCAAAGACAGTGGAATGCTGTTTTTCAGTGTAGAGGAGCATTGCAGTAAAATGGAGCGGGAGGTTTCATCCAAGTACAAAATGCGCGATTATTTAATGAGAGACTATTTTAGCACACACAATAATATGCAGTATGCAAAAACATATTTCTCTATGATGTCATTTTTGCAGCTGCAGCTAGTCAAGGACTTGTCCAAATGAAGGAAATATTGTTAATAGGAAATTAGCTTTTTATTTATTTATTTTCATTTTTTGACTCATGACTGAGTAGATAACGTCGTGCCAAATGGGCTCTGTCGAACAAACCTCTAAAGGGGCTAATCTGTTTTTATGTCAAATGGCTTCATTTCCGAGAAACGGCTCCAGGAGCTTCAGTAATATATGTCTAGTGCTACAATCTGCTCTGTAACCTGCCCTGTTTCTTTGCTCAGCAGCGTTAATGTTTGGAATAATACTGATCTCTTCAAACGGCACAAAGCAGGGTGCCATGCTCTTACAGCATAACAAATGCCTGATTGAAGAGCCATTTAAAGACCAGACCAGGCCTGCATCTCATGAAAATGTGCTCCTAAATTTCCAAACACTGACATTTATTGTCAGTATTTTTTAATGTTCTATTAAAGGCTCAGTGATTCACGTTTTCATTGATAATGCCAGATGTGGATTATGGATAATGGTAATATTGTACAGTACATACTATTTGGCCTTATCCTACGCGCTCCACTGAGTCAAACATCATGAATCACTTATATTATTAGGTTATTATTAGAAAGGCTTTGAGTTGACCTTCCAGATCACTAACTGCACAGATGGGTGACTGCTGCCCTCCTGTGGTGAACGCTTTGCTCTACAACTTCAGGCAGAATTCATTCTTTCTGTTGTGCTGTGCTATGTGGTTTTTCAAGCCAGTGGATTGTAGTTGTGGTTGTTCCTTTTTTTCTGCCATGATGTGACATTTTTCACTGTCTTTGTTCTGCAACGTTAACTACAGAGAAATTCTGTCCCGTCTCATTTTACACAGACAGGTGGAAGCAGTATGACTCATGGCACCTTCTTATTTCATTTTATTATATTAGCTTTTGAAATGTGTAGATTCATCTTTCTTTCTGTGCAGGTACGAAACACAAAACTATCCTGGAGGCACGGAGCGGGCTGGGCCCTATAAAGGCATATCCTCGCCTGGGCCCCAAGCCCAGTGGAGAGCAGGGAGGAGGGCCGGTGGACCCCAACACTCAGGAACGAACCTTCCACTGTGAGATCTGCAATGTGCGGGTCAACTCTGAACTGCAACTAAAACAGGTAAGGTAGCAGTGGATATATTTCTGTACCTAAAATCTAAAGATTAGGCATTTAGATTTGATTTTCTTTGTTAAGCACAAGATCAATTCAGTGGTCAATATTCTAAATTTTAAATTTAAAGTTAAACAATTGTGTAATTACATAGCTGTATTTTTTCATTATGTTTCCTCCAGCTAGTGTCCATGGTGTAAGGCAATAAGAAAAGTAATGCAGTTTGCTGTGATCTTTATTTTTAGCACATATCAAGTCGAAGGCACCGGGATGGGATGGCGGGCAAGCCTAACCCTCTCCTGAGCCGACACAAGAAGCACAGGGGAGCTGATCTAACGGTAACATTTTACTGCTGATTTTTAGCTCCTATGACAAAGCACACCTGAACTCCAGAGATCAGATAGTAGGGGTGGGGGAAAAAATCGATACTGTGTAGTATGGTGATATTTTGTTTGCTAATAATGTATGGATACAGGGACAGCAGAAATTGATATTTTGTTACAAAAAAGTTTTTGTGCTCTGACTTCAGAGCATGTTGATCCTTTTTCTGAGCAAGAATCCTGACATTCCTTCACTGTCCAAATGTGACAGTTTACTTATTTTAATTTAAGACATGTTTTATTTTAATTAAGTTTAAAACTTTTTTATTTAATGTAAAATTATATTTTGTTTTAATTTACTTTCAAATTCTTCAGTTGCTGAAGGGGCTGCATAGTTTTCATAAACTGCATAGTTCAGAATAGCTATAATTGTACCAGATGGTTGATTCAGTTAAGTTGGACTAGACTGTAATACAAACCGTTCAGTTTGTCAACAATCAAACTGAAATGAGAGAAAGACTGAGTGTGAGACTTTGATATTAGAGAAAATGAATATTGATAAAGTTTACCTTTATGTACAGAATCTGAATATCGCAAAATATTTTTAAAAAATTGCAATAATATCGTATCGTGCGTTAAGTATTGTGATAATATCGTATCGTGGGATGTATGATGATTCCCACCTCTATCAGATAGCCAGTGATACTTAAGGACATTAAGGTTGTGAAGCTTTGAAGTTGGTTTGATCTCCACAAAAGCCCATCAGATGTTCTGTCTTTGTCCTCCTACCTCAACCTAAGTGCAAGTGCATGGTGTACAGTTGTTTCACTTGCATGTGTTGACCATCTAAAACTAATCAATGTTACCCCCCCCCCTCCTTTCTCTCTTGTCTTGTACTGTTATTGATTCTGTTTTTAGTCTTCTTTGACCTTCTCCAAGGATCTCACCAAAGCTCTGGGTGCCGGGCTGTTGCCCAACCCTTTGGCGGTTGCGGCAGCGATGGCCGCCGCAGTGTCCTCAAACCCACTGGCTCTCCGCGCGGCCGCTCCCGCACACCATCCACCTCATCACATTTTGCAAGGCCCGCCTCTCAGCCACGCAATCCTGAGACCTGCCCCGGGGCCCATCCGCACCACCCACGGGCCAATCCTCTTCTCTCCTTACTGACACATAACCATCTGACTTCAGCCAGTCAGGAACATCCACTCCAAAAGCACACTGTGAAGCTACAAACATGATCGACTAACAGCAATTGATAAGGGGGGGAAAAAATCTGATAATATAAATATCTGACTGAGAGAATAGCGAGGGAACAGTGGAAAGGAGTACGAGTCTCTATTTTTCCCTTTACCTGAAACTCTCCATTCACTCTCCCTCCATTTCAAAAGACTTTTTGAGTGATCTGCAGATGGAGTTATCAGAGAGTCATTATGCATCAAACTCCCTTGTACATTTCTCACCTCCCGGTCCCTCCCTTGCACTGTGGCCCTCTCGTGGCCACCTCAATAGCTACAGAAGAAACACATGCAGACCTTTCTAGAAACGTTCAACCACACGTAGTGTTACATAATTATTCCGGGACAGGTTGTTTTTTCCACCTGTCGCCACGGCTAAATGTGTTCTTCTCATCCTATGCACCTCAAAAACAAAGACAATAATGTTATGTCAGTAGGGTAGCTGCTTCCATCAGTCTTTGCTGTGTGCGCCACATGTAGCTGTACAGGCTTCGACGGCACTGTACATGTCCCGCTCCGTGCCGGAGGTCAGCAGCTTTCCAATTTGTGACATTAGGTCTCCGCTAGATACAACATGACTTTGGCTGACAGGCAGGTGGTAGCCACATCCGAACATGTCTGATGGTTGGGGGGGATGAGTGGAGCAGAAAAGTGACTGTGGGGGGTTGTTCTTTGCTGTCATTTCCTGAGAGGGTGAGGCGAGAGGAAGGCTGGCACGGGTCACTGGATGGATTCACCACAGGCAACTTGCAGACATACACAGGCCTGGACAAATATGTGTTTTAAAATAGATTGTACCAACAAAAATTGCTACAGGGCAAATCTGCCAACCTCCATAACAGTCAGAGAATAGGCTCACCAAAGGGGAGAGGAGATGAAAGAAGCAGCAGGAATCACACATTAATACATATTGTACTGCCGGGTTTAAATACTCGATCGCCATCTTTAGCTTTGATCGCATTTTATGGACAGAATTCTGCAGTTTTACGAACAGCAGTTTGAAATAAAGTACTTGAGAGCGAGAAAGAGAGGATAGGTGTTATGCTTCAGCTTGGATTATTTCAAAGCCAATCATCATCCTCACATCTCCCTGGTCTTCATTCGCAGGCTGACTGTGTAGGTGGGCAAGTATGACTTGTGTGCCACCCTTTGTCCTAATTTCTTCTCCACGCAACCTCACAACAGGCTGCCGCACAGCGTTCTGCATCACTGGGTTGACCTCTCCCAATTCCTGCACTATCCTTCTCCTCAGCTTCCTATTATCCAAAGGTTCATATGAGTCTATTGTGGGAGACACGTCAACACTGGCAAGCGTGATGCTGAAAGGCAACAAATTAAATAGAGGAAGTTGAAAGCCAAATACATTCTTTGACAAATGATCTTGAGCTGAAGCGACAACCAAGCCAGAAGCCCAGAGAAGCCGCCCGGAGCAGGAGCCGAGACGTCCAGCCCCAAGGCATCTATTGATACTTCCTGTCTTACAACTGAAAGCCATGAAACACACCATGATTTGTTTTCTTTTACAAAGACTGGTGAGCACTTTGTTTTTCTTGTTTGGTTTGGACTGTTGGTTTACATTTATATCACACATTTAAAAAAAAAAAGAGCAAAATAGAAAACATGATAAAAAAAAATATTTTTGTAGGTAGGAAATGTTATTAACGTCATCAAGGGAAACAAGGAAAAGGGTGAAATGATCAGAGAGTGAATTATATAAGGGACTCAGCCAGGATGATATAAACAGGCAGATCGACTGACTCAGTGGGGAGCCACAAACACTAGCTAAGCAGCAGCAGACTTATCTTGCCTGACGGCTTGAAACTAACACCCTTTTCTGAACGAGATGTACACTGTGCCCTTTCATTGAGAAGCAATGAGCTCTAATGTCTTACCTTTGTCTGAATATTGCAATGCAATGAGCAATTTTTATCAGAGTGACTTGTTATCATTGTGACATGTTGTGACATATTGTCTGGAGTCATGTGTAAAGTGGGAGCACGCCAGCTGACTGACTTTTCTGTTCTTCCATGGGGAGCGCAACTTCTTGAGGGGATTGAGGTGGGGACGGAGAGACAGAGGTGTAGCTAGAGATAGGGACTGACCCTTCATATTAAAGGGCCTTTTTACTATGGTAATCTCTGCTTGGGGAACAGGGTACAACACCAGGTATCAAGGGATTAAAGCTAGATCTGTTCAACGGGTTTTTTTGTTTTATTTGGACTTAACGAATTGCATTTTGTTGTTGTTGTTGTTTTTTGTTTTCTGTGTGTGAGAAATACGTCTAAGTGAAAATCTAGAGGAACATTATCAATGCCATTACTTAAAAAGAGAAGCTGGCTCTGTGTCAGCTTCCACCATTGTGCTCTTTTTTGTTGCTGAACGTAATCTTCAAGTTCATTTTGTGAGTGAAATGCTATTCCAGCATCCTCGCTTTTCTTCCTGTTGGTGTGTGTACTACAAGTATTCTAGTGTGTGTTGGGACCTGCTCTCTCCCCACTCCCCACCAATCAGAGACAGAGGCAGCCTGGATCTATAAAGTGGCCTAAGACAACTATGGGGACAAAAACCTGCGTGTGTTTGGTACGGTGAGATTCATCAGTCGTTCTGGATTCACGTCACAGAGTTGACCAATAACCGAGCCTTACCAAAGTACTGCAAAGATGTCCCTGGTAGGTCAGTCAAGTAGCACCACACGTTCATATTGTCCTTGATATGTTCATAAAGTGGTAAATACCAGAGAGTCATTTTCATCATTCACATGTGGGAAATAAACGGTATTCCTATTTTCTGGGCAGGTATTTCATGTTAGCTGTGTTTAGGCTACTAGCCTTAGCCTTATTCTGCCCTCGGTCTTTCTCAGAGCAGAGAGAGAGAGATGGAGAGGCTATGGTGTAATTTTGTCTTGCCAATAAATTTATTTTTGAATTTCATTATTAGAGGGACAAAGACTTTGTATGGCGAATTGTAGCAATACCTGACTCATTCTGGCTACTCTTGTTTATTGCAATAAGAAAATTAAACAATAAATGTGTATGTGAGTAAAACATTATAAATGTAATTTAAATGAAAAAGAAACTTTATGGTAAGTACTACTGGTATCAAGAGAAACCATGGTGGAAAAAAGTAAATGTCAATAAATCATTAAATGATACTGTGTGTGGAGTTTTTATGAATCAAACAGTGTGGTGCTTTCTAACGAGATCCATCCAACTGCATGACCCTAGCTGGGAGTGTCCAGTCACAGAGCTGGAATTAAAATGATTTAAATCATGGGTGGGGACTCCTGCAGGTTTTAGATATCACCCTATCAACATCCATCTATTCGCTTTCACTTATCCTTTTCTGGGTCGCGGGGGGAGCTGGAGCCTATCCCAGCTGTCATAGGGCGAGAGGTGGGGTCACCCTGGACAGGTCGCCAGTCTGTCGCAGGGCCAACACACAGGGACAGACAACCATTCGCACTCACTTTCATTCGCACATTCACATCTAGTGACAATTTGGATTATCCAATTAACCTATCCCCACAAGCTGCATGTCTTTGGACGGTGGGAGGAAGCCGGAGTACCCGGAGGGAACCCACGCAAACACGGGGAGAACATGCAAACTCCACACAGAAAGAACCCGGCCTGATGTTGGAATTGAACTCTGGACCTTCTTGCTGTGCAGCAACAGTGCTAACCACCGTGCTGCCCGACCCTATCAACATACCTGAATCAAATGATTAGCTCATTACCAGGACTCTTACTCTGGAGAACTTTAAGACATGTTATGGAGGTAATTTAGCCATTGTTGTATCAAGGACATCTAAAACTTGCAGGACTCCAGCCCTTGAAGCCTGGAGTTCCCCGTCCAATCAGCCAATCACACTTAATGTATTTAGGCATGTAGGCATGGTCAAGCCAACCTTCTGAAGTTCAAACCAGGCATCAGAATGTGGAAGAAAAGCAATTTAAGAGACTTGAAACGTGGCATGGTTGTTGGTGCCAGCTGGGCTGGTCTAAGAAGCTGCTGAACTGCTGGGATTTTTCCACACAACCGCGTCTAGGGTGGAAATAGAACTTTCCAAATTAAAGAATACATCCAGTTTGCAGCAGTTCTCTGGGTGAAAATGTGCTGTTTTCAGAGGTCAAAGGAAAATACACAATTGCTTCAGGCTGAAAGGAAAGCATCAGTAAACTGAACAGCAACTGATACAACCAAAGTATGCAGAAGAGTACTTCTGCAGGTACAACAGCAGAGGGGCCATAGCAGCAGAAGACCACACGAGGCACCACTCCAGTAAGCTAAGAGGAAAACTGAGGCTACAATTTGTACACTCGCCTAAACTGGACAACAGAAAATAACTGTTCCAACAGTCACAAGAACAAGAACTTTTCTATCGAGTTTGTTAGGAAAGGTGATTATTATGAAACATATTATGAATCTATTAAAACAAAGCTCATGTCGAACCTGCCAGAAAGGGTTACAATCATGAAGTGACTTATTTTAAATAGGTTACAAGTAAAAATGGCTGCAAATCACTGCATGAAGGTGTGATTTAGCTAGACAAATAAAACAGTTTTTTAGAAATAGCCCACCAACTCTATGAGCTCAGTGGTCAAATATATATTAAAAGACAGCTGAGGTCATGAAATGAACATTTTAGTCATAGGAAAACTGGACAGTGGGAGGACAGTTGGTGACACTGGTGTTTGTTAAAGCTTTGGGCCCTTAATAAAAAAATCTAATGGTTGAAAACTGCTGAAGATGTGTTCCACAAGAGCATATAGAAGAACAATATCTTTTGTGACAGCAGATGCAACTATGAGAAGAAGTAGCTGACTGGTCCTGCATCGCATCTTCAAATGAAAAGCAGCATTGTACTGCCTGGAGACTATTGCTGATTTCTTGTGATACACAGCCCTCAAGCTGCTCCCATGAGACTTCTTTTGAGCATTGCCAAACAGATCGACTGCTTGGCAGTAGCTGTGTGATTCTTATATCAATACACAGTTTGGCCACTAGATGGTCCTGCTGCGATTACCGAGAAGCTCACAATGCAAGCACGTCAGACTTGTGTAACACTGCAGTTCTTCAGTTAAAATTATGAAGACTGATAATCATGTACATTCAGTATCGAATGTACACCACGTATAAATATCTATTGTTTGACTGCTTGTCGGTAACGTACAGATGCAATGCATTGCCATATGGCAGAGACAGGCTAAAGGGAAATTGTATAGATGGCTCCTATGCTACTGTCTTTAGTTTCAAAAGATAATTTTACAAGTTTGGGTCCTTCCATGTTGTTATTTTATGTGCTGAAGCCTCGCAAGAAGTACAAGTGTGGGAATAAAAAACACTAATAAAAATAAAATATATTGCTTTTTAAGATATTTATTTGATTATTACATTTTAAGGAAAATATATTTGTTTAAAATTATAGTGGCACAACTTCTTTTGGGGTTTTTTTTGCCTATAAGAGGCAGACACGACAAGTTCTTTCTCGAGAGGTCCATGCATTGAGACGTGGAAATAAAACAGTGAGGTGGTCAGAAAGAGGTTTTCAAATGGATTCTGAAGAGGCAGAGATGCACTTTTCTCTTAATGGAAGTCTGCTTTTGAGTGGAGAGGGTGTGTTTCAGGTCTACTTTTCTTTCTTCCCGACCCTCTTCTTATTTCTAAGAGGGTTTTTTTCTTTTAATAGTTTTGTATCACACATGTTGCAGAAAAAGAAAGGTATGTAGGGAGCCCTCCTCCTGGCATAGTTGGAAAAAGTATAAGAGATGGGATGATGGGACGATGTACACCCATCAGTAACTCATAGTTTCAAGTTATCAATATGCTGTTAGTTAAAAATACAGACTGTGACAATGTGATAAATGCATTACAGTCATATTGGCTCACTAAGTGGGGGTATTATCACTCATAAAGCTGATTTATATTGATTCTAACATTTCACCTTATCATACCATCCCAAATAAGATATGTTGATATAACTCGCATCCTGTCTGTGTAAATACGGACACACAACATACAGAGTTTGCTGTTTCAGTTTATGTGTTCATGAAGTCACACAATGCAATAAAGTGCAGAGTACCTGGAGCACTTTGGGCAATAGGTGCAACTGTTCAAGCAACAACAACCAAAATCTACCATCAAAAACAAAAGCGTTCAAATAAATATTCACAAAAGTCACTCAACAAAAATGTTGCATATAAAGAGCTCCTTCTATGTAATTGTAGATGGAGCCGTTTTACATTTGTGCTAACAGGGGGGCAATCAGAGAAAGGTGATTTCTACACCTGTTTTTAGTCCTAAACATACACGCATGAGACACACATCTTCTCTTTAGCAGGTTTCGCTGCATAATTTGCCATACAGGTGTCTGCTTCAGCACTTCAGCAGGTTTAAACTCTATAAAGTCATCTGGGCCAGTTTAGTGCATGACAAATAAATAATCATTGCATGCCGTGCAATCTTCTTCCAACTTAAACATCTTTTTAAGTTGGAATTTAAAAAAGAAAAAATAGAAGAAAGGCATTTTGTGGAAGAACCTTTTCAAAATCTGTAGAAATACGAAGAAATTTTTACACAGTGACTCTAAAAGTGTTATACAGTAGAGACAGTGTTGGGGAGTAACGGAATACATGTACCGCCGTTACGTATTTAAAATACAAAATATGAGTAACTGTATTCCGTTACAGTTACCGTTTAAAAAGGTGGTGTCACGAACGGGCGGACTACGCACGGTAATTCGGCGTGCCCGTGTGGCGTGCTGGTTAGACCCAAACGCGGGGAAGGCTAGCGATGGGTAGGAACAGACACGCAGTTAATCTAGTAACGGCCAGTGCACGAAGCGGGGCTTCGGACTGGCGTTACAGAAAAAGAATCGAGAGGAAAAACACTCACGGTTGCTGAATCGGAAGGACACTGACGTCGGCAAAGAGTTGGAGCTTCTGACATGAGGAGAACGATGTCTGAGCGGCGAACAGGTGGGTGGTGTCTCTCTTTTAAACCCGGCCCCGTGATCAGCTGGCGAGCAGCTGGCGATCAGCTGATCACCGGCTGACAGGACCCCCCCCCCGACGACCGGCACCCGACGGGCCAGGACGGCGGCGACGGAAATCCGAGATGAGGGAGGGATCCAAGATGAAGCGGGACGGCACCCAGGAGCGCTCCTCAGGACCGTAGCCAGCCCAGTCCACCAGATACTGGACCCCCCGACCCCGGGGACGGGAATCCAAGATCCGCCGGACAGCGTAGACAGGGCCCCCATCGACGAACCTGGGCGGGGGCGGGGCCGGGGAGGGGGGCGCCAGCGAGGAAGTAACGCGCCGCTTAAGCTGCGAGACGTGGAACACCGGATGGACCTTCAAGGCGGGCGGAAGCCGGAGACGGTAAGTCACGGGGTTGAGCCGGGCAGCGATCTCGTATGGACCAACGAACCTGGGAGTGAGCTTCCTGGACTCGGTGTGGAGCCGCAGGTGCTTCGTGGAGAGCCAGACGCGATCCCCAGGCTGAAAGGGAAGACCCGGGCGATGGCGGCGACGATGCTGTCTGGCGTACAGAGCGTTGGCTCGGGTGATGGCCGCCCGCGCCTTGATCCAGGCCTGACGACAGCGGCGGACCATCTGTTCAGCAGCAGGAACGTCGACCTCCACCTCCTGATGGCCGAAGATAGGAGGATGGAAACCATAACAGGTTTCAAAGGGCGAGAGACCGGTGGCAGAAGAGACGTGAAGGTTATGTGACAGCTCAGCCCACAGCAGGTAACGAGGCCAAAGCGACGGTTGGGCGGAGACGAAGCACCTCAAGAAGCGCCCCAACTGTTGGTTGGTCCGTTCAACCTGCCCATTGGTCTGCGGGTGATAGCCGGACGAGAGGCTGGGAGAGGCCCCAATCAGGCGGCAAAAGGCTTTCCAGAACCTCGCGGTGAACTGGGGCCCCCGGTCGGAGACGATGTCCTTGGGGAACCCGTGAAGCCGGACGACATGGTCCAGGAAGAGCTCGGCCGTCCGTTTGGCAGAAGGGAGGCCAGCCAGGGCGACCAGGTGCACTGCCTTCGAAAACCGGTCCACAAAGGTGAGGATGGTGTCAAGACCGCCCACGGATGGGAGGCCGGTAACAAAGTCAAGGCCGACATGGGACCAGGGACGTCTCGGCACAGGGAGAGGGTGAAGGTCGCCTGTGGGAGGCTGAGTGGAGGACTTGGCCCGAGCACAGGTGTCACAGGCAGAAACGAATTCACGGACGTCCCGGGCCATGGAGGACCACCAGAAGGCGCGACGGAGGAGTTGCAGGGTCCTGTCCGGCCCCGGGTGACCAGAGAGCGGGGAGGAGTGAGCCCAGAGCAAGGCCTCCTGACGGCAGCGGGAAGGTACATAGAGCCTCCCAGCAGGGGTGTCAGGCGGAGGCGGTTCGGCAGTCAGGGCATCCCGGATAGAGTCCTCCAGGGGCCACCAAAGGGGGGCGGCGAAGCACTGAGATGGTAGGATAGGTCCGGGGTCTGACGTGAGGCCATCCTGGGCGAACTGTCTGGAGAGAGCGTCTGCCTTGGCGTTCTTGGAACCAGGGCGGTAGGCGAGATGGAAGTTGTAAGGCTCAAAGAACAGGGCCCAACGGGCCTGCCTTGGGTTGAGCTGCTTGGCAGACCGAATGTGGATTAGATTCTGGTGATCAGTCCAGATCAGAAAGGGGTCTTTCGTCCCCAGGAGCCAATGCCGCCACTCTTCTAAGGCCCACTTGATGGCCAGGAGTTCTCGGTCCCCGACTCCGTACCGTTGCTGCGTGGGCGAAAACTTCCTCGAGAAATAGCAGCATGGGTGTAGTTTTCCATCCGGACCATGTTGAGAGAGGACGGCGCCAGCGCCGACATCGGAAGCGTCCACCTCCACCACAAAATCTCTGGCAGGATCAGGGTGGAGCAGGACGGGGGCCGTGGTGAACCGGTGGATGAGGTCGCGGAATGCCCGTTCTGCGCCTGGGGGGAGGCAGAAGGGCTTAGGCAGGTTAGCTGGTTTGGTGAGGGATGTCAGTGGGGCGACAACGGTGCTGAAATTCCGAATAAAACGCCGATAGAAATTGGCAAAGCCCAGGAAGCTCTGTAGCTGCTTAAGGCTGGAGGGCTGAGGCCACTGGGTCACGGCTTGGAGTTTTTGCGGGTCCATGGTCAGGCCATCAGAGGAGATGGTGAAGCCTAGGAAGGAGGTGGACCGCTGATGGAAAGCACACTTCTCCAGTTTGCAGAACAGCTGGTACTCGAGCAGCCTGCTCAGCACGGCCCTCACATGGCGAACATGGTCCACTTCGGTGCGGGAGTAGATCAAGATGTCGTCCAGATAGGCAAACACCCATCGGCCTAGCATATCCCGCAAGACGTCGTTGATTAGATGTTGGAAGACAGCAGGGCTATTGCAGAGGCCGAAGGGCATCACCAGGTACTCCCAGTGCCCGTGAGGGGTGATGAAGGCCGTCTTCCATTCATCCCCTTCCCTGATGCGCACCAAATTGTAGGCGCTGCGTAGGTCCAGTTTGGTGAAGACGCAGGCCTGGGAGAGGGAATCGAGGGCGGTGGATAGCAGAGGAAGGGGATGGCGGTTCTTGACGGTGACTTTATTCAAGCCCCGATAGTCTATACAGGGGCGGAGCTCGCCATCTTTCTTCTTGACGAAGAAGAATCCAGCAGCAGCAGGAGAAGTAGAAGGGCGAATAAATCCTTGTTGGAGAGCCTCAGCAACGTACTCCTCCATGGCCTTATTCTCTGCGGGAGACAGAGAGAACAGGCGACCACGAGGAGGGACCGCTCCCGGGAGGAGCTCAAGGGTCATGTCGTAGGAGCGATGAGGCGGTAGAGTAGAGGCTCGCTTCTTACTGAAGACCTCAGACAGGTCATGGTAAGCCGGAGGGATCTTATCCAGATCAGTGGGCTCCGGGGGTGAGGCCTCTTCTGACTCCGGGTCCTTTTTGGTCCGAGAGAGAAGGCAGCGGCGCGGACACTGGGGACCCCAATCCAGGACCTGGCAGGAAGACCAGGAGATGTGGGGGTCGTGTTGACGGAACCAGGGGTATCCAAGGATGAGAGGAGAGGTAGTGGCCGAGACTACAAGGAACCGGATCTCCTCCTGATGATCCCCAATAGACATGTGAACCGGCTGGGTCTGGAACTGGATCGGGTAGGGTTGGAGGGGTCGTCCATCGACTGAGGTCACCGGGAGAAATCGATCGACAGGAGTTAACGGAATGCGTAGTCGGGAGGCAAGAGTTTGGTCGATGAAGTTCTCAGCGGCTCCGGTGTCCAGGAGGGCTTCAGAGGAGAACTGGCGGTGTTTCAGGTGGAATGTCACTGGTAACAGAAAACGAGAGGGGCCAGAGGTGTGTGAAGGGCCAGGTGGGACTCCCCTGCAGCCTACCTGGCGTCGTCGTTTCCCGGACGTAGCGGGCACTGGGGACGGCGGTGTCGAGCTGATCCACAGTAGGCGCAGAGGCCCTCTCGCCAGCGTCTCTCTCTCTCTCCCTTAGGGAGTCCACCCAGCTGCATGGGCTCCTCGCTGGATGCGCTGCGTGAGCTAGCAGCAGCTCCTTCAGAGGGGGGAGGAGACTGCGAAGACGTGGCCCTCTGAGGCTGGAAGGGGTTGAAGGCCCGGGGGGTGTGGCGAGGCCGCGACATCACTCGTTGGTCGATCTTCAGGGCGAGGTCCACGGCCTCATCCAGAGTTTTGGGGGCCTCACGGCCGGTCATCTCGTCTCGGATGTAACCAGCCAGTCCCTCCAGAAAAATGGAGCGTAGAGAGGCGTCACCCCACTTCAGCTTAGCGGCCAGGGTACGGAACTGGGAAGCGAAGTGACAGACAGGTCGACTGCCTTGGCGTAGATGAAGCAGCTGTGACTCCACTTCCACTTCACTGCTCGGGGGGACAAATGTCTTTTTTAATTCTTCCACGAACAGGGCATAATCATTGCAAGCTGCAGATTTATTGTTGTAGAGGGCCGCGGCCCATTCCTGAGCCTGACCAGACAAGAGAGAAGTTAGCATTGCCACTTTTGCACGGGCGGTGGCATATTTAGTGGGCTGACATTCAAACATCATGTCTAAAGTGGCAAGCAACCCATCAGGCCGGCCATCAACTCCATTCCACTTATCTGGCAGTCCGATCCGGGGCTCCGCGCTCACCGGCGCTGGCTGACGTTGCAGCTTGGTGACGGAAGTGGAAAGCTGGAGGAGGTTCTCAGTGAGGGACTCCATTTTCGTGCTCATCCGATCTACCACACCGCGAAGATATATCACTTCGGCTTTCAGCCGTTCGAATTCCGCTGGGTCTATTCGGGGCTCAGACATCCTGTCACGAACGGGCGGACTACGCACGGTAATTCGGCGTGCCCGTGTGGCGTGCTGGTTAGACCCAAACGCGGGGAAGGCTAGCGATGGGTAGGAACAGACACGCAGTTAATCTAGTAACGGCCAGTGCACGAAGCGGGGCTTCGGACTGGCGTTACAGAAAAAGAATCGAGAGGAAAAACACTCACGGTTGCTGAATCGGAAGGACACTGACGTCGGCAAAGAGTTGGAGCTTCTGACATGAGGAGAACGATGTCTGAGCGGCGAACAGGTGGGTGGTGTCTCTCTTTTAAACCCGGCCCCGTGATCAGCTGGCGAGCAGCTGGCGATCAGCTGATCACCGGCTGACAGGTGGTATTTAGAATACAGTTACTTTGTTGAAATAAATGGATTACACGGCGGTACTTCCCTGTTTCATATTGTGGCGGGTCAGGCCTGTTTGGGTTTTGTTTGACAGCTACGTTCTGTTGTTCCAGGCGGCAGCGTTACGGTTGCCATGGTTACAGGGTGACGCTCTCTCTCTCTCTGTGTTTCCTGGGTGAGAGAGGCCTTTTTGTTGTGTTGTGCTAAGCTAATAGGCAGAATGCTACAGGTATAGCTCTAAAGAATGTAGCATCATGGGCAGTGTAGTCCGTGCTGCAGGGAGAATGGACTGCCGTACCCGTTATGTGTCTGTGAGCGAGGGAGGGAGAAAAAGGAAAAGTAGGAGCTGTCATCGAGCAAAAACGGGAGCTGGAAGCATGTAAATATAATAATAACCACTGCAGCCAAGAAGAGAGCCTGACGAGCCCAGTTGTAAGTAAGCTATTAAGACTCGACTGTACACCGTGTTCGTGTTTTCCTCCAAAAACAATAAGTTCCGTTGAAGCAGCCTTTCAACGCCTCTCTCTGTCTCTCGCTAGCAAAGTTGACCCAGACAACAAAGTAAAGCTAGTTTTCAGCTACGAGCCCGACACAGAACCCACCATATTAGCCAGAGGTCCCTTTACTACGGTTCGGAGCCGCGGACCTTCAGTAACAGTAATAAATCACAGCAATAGTACATTCATGTAGTTGTAAACAGCATGATAATATATTAAGTATTCCAAAGTATTCAGAATACGTTACTCTCATTGAGTAACGTAACGGAATACGTTACAGAATACATTTTGGGGCATGTATTCTGTATTCTGTAATGGAATACATTTTAAAAGTAACCTTCCCAACACTGAGTAGAGAAAATATGAAGACTAAATATATCACCAATGGAAAATTCTTGGAGGAAAAACGAATTGTAACATGCACAAAAAAGTCCTCAATTTGACATATTCTGAGTATTAATCCACTTTTTGTATGCAAGAAATGAAAGCAGATATTAGTATAAACTGTAAAGGTTTCTGAATTATCGAAAGTCATGGGAGCCCACTGAGATATTTTTTGAGCAAATAGTTGCCAGTGCAGCGACTCAGTGTGTTACAAAGCCTGTTTTGCAATTCAACTACAGAATGACCGAGCTGAGTCGCAAATCAAATCGTAATTACAATTCAAACCCCACGGATAATTAATATCATATCAGATACAGAGCTAATGGATCACCAGCATGAAAAGACATCCCTCTCTCACTCTAAGGTTAATTTAACCGCATGCTGCCTCCACCAACATGACACGGCAGGGTCAGCTACATCAGAACAGATAATTAGACCAGACTCTGCAGAGAAGACGCAATGGAGCAAATGATTCCATGAAGCAATTTCTTTAACTAGTTGCAATATTGTGTTGACGCCGAATGTAGCTCTTTCTTTTTTCAGTTCAACTTGTCATCTTTTTGTTTTTCAAACGTCGAATGTCTTTCTGTTCTGTGCAGTGTTTGTGCAACTACGTTTACCAGAGTTACAGTATAGCATAGGCTCCTCGTTTCAGATACTTTTAATTGTGGACTTCCTTCCTTCATTTGAAACATGTCTCTCATTTGTTTCATTCATGTTCTTTCTATTTTTCTTAACTACAAAGAACAATCTTAATAAAAATTAAGAAACCTTTAGACACCCAACAGGCATCCGAGGAAGACGTGAAATTAAGCGATCAATCCTCGGACTAATATGTTGTTCTCCTTTGGGAAATTAAGTCAGTCCTCAACAATAACCAAACTGCAGCTCGGGGTCACTCACAAGAAAATGGCCCCAGAGGAAATGTGTGGATACAAAGAGCCCGTGTAATATATGTAATATAACAATAATGTAAGTGCATTGCAGCAGACCTTGAGTGTACTATGCTGGTCATTATGAACTCTTGAGACACAGTTGCCAAATATGCTTTCATGTCGCATCTCTGCAGTTTCAAGGCTGCACTGTTGGTGTCGGGATCTCATAACGCAAATGTGAAAGAATGATCTTCAGTCCTTCGTGCAGGAGTAGGCGGGCCAGTCAAATTGGCCTTCTGCTCTATCACAGCATGTGTCACGGAAGGAGTGAATTGAATTAACTATTACGAAGAAGTGATTTGAAACCCATGAATAAAATCCACTGCCTGCACTGATTTTTGTCCTTGCAACAAATGTGATAGAAAAAAGAATGCACAGTGCATTTAAATAAAATATATTAAATAGCTTTTAAATGCTTGAGAATTTGAGGCCTTTGCCTATTTATTTTCCCACAATGCACTGAGCATTTCTTCTTCACTCACCTCTTTTTGCCCTCTACGGTGCATCTGGAAAGTATTCACAACACTTCACTTGTTTCAGATTATGTCATGTTACAGCTTGTTAGCAAAATACATTTTCACCTGTAAATTCTACACACAATACCCCAAAATGACAAAGTTTGTTCACAGCCTTTGCTCAATACTTTGTTGAAAAATCTTTGGCAGCAATTACAGCCTCAAGTCTTTTTAAGTATTAAGTTACAAGCGAGAAACACCTAGAAACAGCTCTCGAGCTCCATCAGGTTGGATGGGCAGCATTGATGCACAGGTATTTTAAGATCTCTCCAGAGTTGTTCAATCAGGTTCAAGTCAGGTTCAAGTCAAGAGTGGGCCCAAAGCCACTCCTTTCTTATCCTGGCTGTGTGCTAAGGGTTATTGTGCTGTTAAAAGATGAACCTTTGCCTCTTGTCTCCAAGCATATCTCATTGCTGCATTCAGCAGTTTCCCTTAACCCTGGATAGCCTTCCAGTTCTTGCTGCCGAAGAAAATCCCCACAGCATGATGTTTCCACCACCGTGCTTCACTGTTGGCAAAGGTATGGTATGGGCCAGGTGATGTGTGCTCCCTGGTTTCTTACAGACATGATGCTTGGCATTCAGGCCAAAGAGTTCAATCTTCCATCAAGTTTCATCAGACTAGAGAATTTTGTTTCTCATGATCTGCAGTTTCATCTTTTGCAAAACTACAGCAGGGGTGTCATGTGCCTTTTATTGAGGAGTGACGTCTGTCTAGCCACTCACACACAGGCCTGAATGGTTGACAGCTGCAGGTCCTTCTGGATGGTTCTCTGCTCTCAGAGTGACCATCAGGTCCTTCGTCACCTCTTTGACTAAGGCCCTTCTTCCTCAATCACATAGAATTTCCCAGTCGCCGAGCTCCAGAAAGAGTCCTGGTGGTACCAAACCATCCATTTAGAGATGATGGAGGTGCTCATTGGCAGAGATGGGCATCCGATGTAATCCGATTACTTTTTTCAAGTAACAAGTAAGGGATTACTATTGCAAAAACTGTAATTAGATTACCGTTACTTTCCCGTAGGAACGCTGCGTTACTGCGTTACTAAAACCGTAAGCGAGTGCCATGTTCGTGGCAACAGCTGTGTGCAGATCAACAATGGATCATATATCGAGTGCAGAGAGAGTATGAGCGTGCAGCGTTTAAAGCGTGGAAGTACTGACCTTACTTTGAGTTTGATTGCATAAAAAGTGACAAAAACATTAGTGTCCGTTGTGCGTGGGAAGAAAACTTATTTTTACACCGAAAAAAACCCCTAAACTTCCGAGCAAGCGCCGTAATGCGCTACCACGGAATGGGAAACTCACAGAGAAACTGCCGTATCCTTCCACTGACCGCTGCACACCTGCACCAGGGTAAACCTCCGCCTGCCTCACTCCTGCTTTACAGGTGAAAATAGAGCAACAGGACCGCTAGTCTTTGATTTTATTTATTTTCTGCTGTGTTTTACTTGCATCTATTTGAAAGACTGAGTGTAAACACAAAAAATATTTTATTTTATTTTATGTGCTGGAATGTGCAGAAAATAGGTTTAAATGTTAAACTAATTTCTTCCAGTCAGAGAATGTTGCAGATAATTAAATTTTTGCTTGATGCATAAAGTTAAAAGATTAAAACTAATAAAACAAGTTTTAAAAAGAGACTTTTCCATTTGATTACATTTTGTATGATGGATTATGCAGAAAAAGTAGAATTGGGCTGAAAGATCTATCACTTTATCACCTATTCAGGTTGTAAATCGTGTTTTTAAAAAGTAACTAAGTAACTAAGTAATTAATTACTTTTGAAAATAAGTAATCAGCAAAGTAACGGGATTACTTTTTTGGTGAAGTAATCATTAATTAGTTACTGATTACTTTTTTCAAGTAACTTGACCAACACTGCTCGTTGGGACCCTCAATGCTGCAGATGTTTTTCTGAACCTTTTCCCAGATCTGTGGCTCGATATTTAGTCTTCCACCAATGACAGAAGTTCATGCACCATATAGCAGTATATGGACATCTACACATAAATAAAAAATTAAAAAGCAGAATTTGTATCAGAACCTTATTTTTCTTAAGTGCATCCATTACAGCACTGTGTAGAAAACATAACAGAGAAACAGCTGCAACTCCAAAAGTAACTTTACTAGTATTCATTTTTAAAACAGTGATTACTTCTTCAAGGTTAAAAAGACAATATGACCGTAATAGTATCATTTTAACATACTGCCCCTGGAGTATTTAGCAGCAAATATACTACTGTCAGTACTGTACACCTCCTTGCTGTTGTGATTAGCCAAAAGCCACAGGGAGACACAGATGTTTTTCCAAGAATTTTCTATTTAAAGCTTCCATAATGCATGAGCGTACACCCTGAAGCTTTTCAGGAAATGATGGTGATGAAAACTACGGTGGGGAGAGCAGCGGATGAGAGAAACGGTGACACTGAAGCTTGATGGTCAGACACTGGATGCAATGTGAGAGATAGGGTGCCACTTTTAATTAGAAGATGAGTTACTGACGAGAGGAAACAAATAATGTTGTCATTCAGCTGCATCCTGTTGTGACAGCCACTCACTAATTATCTTTCAGTCCTGTCATGCATCTGTTTTCCTTTTCTTAGCTGTTAAAGCCAAATATCATTAATGTGTCTTGGTGTCTAGTGTAGCATCTAAATAAAGAACCGGATGATTAATAAATCCTGCTAAAAACTGTCAGAGGAAAAATGTATAGCTTTTTGATATAAAGCCACAACAGCTGCAACCTAAACATCTAGAAGTTAGTTTCCTGATTGTTCACATGAATTGCTTCACCCTGTATAATCCACTGTATATTACAGACTGACATAAATGTGGATTCTTTCAATCTGACAACTGCCAGCAAGGGGAACTCCTACAGTGAAGTTTCTGGAAATGCCCACCTCTGACCAATGACCATTGAGCAGTTAGGCTACAATGACTGCAGGCAGATGTAAGATATGGTGCGAACCGACTTTTGTTATTTGTTATTCATCAACCATTTATTTAAAATGGCACCTCTGGTGAGCACTTGTGGCCTCTACAAGCAGCAACCCCTGATTGCGTAGGCAGCTGCTGATGAGCTACACTTAGCTCTGAGGTGTCAGCAGGGTTCCCATGCTTCCCAAAAGGCAAATGAGCCGTGTAACATTTTTTGTATATTATAGCCTTTAATAAAAACTATCACCAACAGCTCCCACAAATACTTTATTATTACATTACATTAAAAATGACCTAAAACCCCCCAATCAGCTTCCCCAGTTTAATCTCAGTCTTGATTTCTTTGTGAATCTTTAAATTGGGGAAGCTTTGCCTGAACAACATGGAGAGAACAAACAGCTGACTGAAATCAGCACTGTTTACAATAATTACACAAATACATGTGCTCAGATAGTAATCAGTTATATTTGTGTCTAATATTATCTTTTTATCTTGCAGCATCTTATCATACGCAACGTTGCTGCTCAAGAGCCTTGAAGCCAGAATCACAAAAAACATCAAAAATATTTAAGAGTTCTCATTTGCAGGTTGTAAATGTTTTTCCTAAATTGCAGATTACTAGAAGATTTTCCACTATTACCTGAAACAGCCTCGAGACAACAGTGGTTGTGATTTGGCACTATTTTAGTAAAACTGAATTGAATGAAAACAAGTTGCTCTGAACCAGTAACTTGACTAATAACATCAATAAAAGCTCAGTTTCAAGTTTAATGTGTTCTAGGATGCCCTCTGGACCCAGTGGAGGTGGTGAGTGACAGGAGGATGGCGGCTAAGCTGTCGTCCCTGTTGGACAACATCTCCCACCCCGTGCAGGAGACTCTGACAGCTCTGAGCAGCTCCTTCAGTGGCTGCGGCACCCACAGTGTGGGACGGAGAGATTTCGCAGGTCTTTCCTCCCCACTGCTGTCCGACTCCACAGACTTTAACTGATCAAACACACACATCCACAAATGTGCAATAACACTAATGTGCAATAATCTTTTCTGGCATCGTTGTATTTTTACTCAGTTGTATATAGCATTTGTATTCTATTTTTTTCATATTGTATATTTTATTCTACTGTATATAGTATTTTATTTTATTCTATTCTGTACAGTTGTGTACTGTATTTATTCTTATTGTATTCTAATTTTTGCTTCATAACTTTTGCACTGTCCACTTCTTGCTGTGACAAAACAAATTTCCCACATGTGGGACTAATAAAGGTTATCTTATCTTATCTTATCTTACTTATCTTAATTTAAGATAACATAATGATTTTCTAAATTATATCCATATTTATATAAAATTAAGGATAAACCGTGGCTGTCTCATGATTCAAAAGTCAACACCATGAGTGCACAGAGTTTCTCAGTCAGAACCTGGCTCTTCCCCATCCTGTCCATTTTCAGAAAGTTGGTGGGGATCCACAACCTAATTGATGACATCAGTCTTTTATATACAGCCTGTGAGCTAAAACCAAAACCTAACATCAAAGAATTGAAGTTGACTTTACTAAATCAACATGTCAGTTAAATAAATCACAAATTCCACATTAAAGGCAGATGTCGTCCTTCTTTCCATTTTGTTCCAGCATTTAAAGTTATTCTGGATGACTGGGCCATTTTTCAGACTGGTTGGCCAATGTTTTAATTGAAAATACTTTTTCCCAGCAATTTGATATTTGATGGAAAATTATGTTTAACACATTAAAATCAAAGGAGCTTACAAAGAAAAGCGTCTGGACTTCTTTAAGTTGCTTGAAGACGTTTCACCTCTCATCCGAGAAGCTTCTTCAGTTCTAAGGTCAAATGGTGGAGAGTCCCAGATTTAAACCTAGTGGGAGTTTCCCCCCACAGAGGGACAAAAGGACCCCCTGATGATCCTCTAATCGCCTGAGCCAAGGTGTGGAACTGGGTGTGGGTCCCAATCAGCCAGAGTTTCGGGTGAGCTCGTTGTGAAACCTGGCCCCACCTTATCATGCGAATTCCTGAGGTCAGATGGCCCAGGATGTGAGTGGGCGTTAAGGCGTCTGGGCCTCAGGCCTCAGGACTGGACACACACACCCCAGGTGGGAATTGATCTGGCAACCCTCCTCTCCACTACGCTACCCAGCTGCTAGAAACTTGACCAATACCAAGGGCTCAGAGAAGAGCAGGTGAAGGTAACAGTGGTCCCAGAGGTAATCGGAGCACTCGGTGCGGTGACTGCCAAGCTAGGAGAGTGGCTCCAGCAGATCCCAGGAACAACATCGGAGATCTCTGTCCAGAATAGCGCCGTCCTAGGAACAGCTAAGAAACTGTGCAGGACGCTCAAGTTCCCAGGCCTCTGGTAGAGGACCTGAGCTTGAAGGATAGACCGCCCTCAGGGGCAAGAGAATCAGAATCAGAAAGATTCTGATTCTATTTATCTCCAATGGGCAATTAAGATATATATATAGAGAGATATAGATATATAGATATATTCCATTAACTGTCCCACATACTGACAATGGGTGTACCAGGATTTAGGATTTATTTGTATACTTCATAACTTTTATCTAGTGCTGCATAACAGTGAAATCAAACAAACAAATAAAAAAGATTTAAGAACAAAAAAAGATGGAATATTGACGCGACAACAGCAAAGAAACTTTATATTCGGGTTCTTATACGTCAACAACCAATAAATAAATATAAATCTACAAATTACAATTTAAAATACATGCTTACATGTTTCCTTTGACCAATTTCCCAATGAATATTAATATGCAATTTAAAATATAACCTTATAGCTGTTGTTTTGGTTTTTTGTGCTTGTGGTTTTAGCATTTAGTATTCGAATGAAAACAATCAGCTATCAGATTCTTTAATGTCTTTTTATTTCAGAAAATAAAGATTTGGAAAAACATTTTTGTCATTTGCTTTATGGATGTGTTTCACTTGTGAAGTGTTATATTACAACAATAATATTTATTTCCCTTTTTTATATGTTGCAAAATTGCTAACCAGCATTTAAGTATTGCTTTGTTCACTTGCCTTTGACCGTGTATTTATGGACAGTGTATTATCATAAGCAAACCACGCTACAATCATTCTAATCAGAAGATGAAACTGACAGATAAAAATCACATTATGTAGTGCTGCCATATTTCTACTGAATTATAATGCATGTGAGTATCAGATAGTGATGCCTAATGAGTTTTTAATGTGCACTCCATGCTCACGATAGACACGAGGTCTCCTCCTCCTAGCATATTATCAGGTTTTATCACACTTGGCTGTCTCTGACATCCTCTCGTTTAAACAGTCAGCTTCTCCAGTAAGTGAGGTGGAATAAAGGTGTAGTCCATCTGCCATGTCAATGACAACCGTCTCTTAAGACGAACCTAAAACACAATCAGTAATTCTACATGGACGGAGCGATTTGCTCTCATGTCTAGCCTGACAGACGTGGTGCCAGCTGTGTTTACCAGGACATTGTGCGTTATGAACATAATCACTTTACCAACCCCTGCCTACCCGTTATGGATGGCACTTGTCATTTACAGAGGAGAGCCCTGGGCCATCAGTCATCTCTATGTGTGATTGTGTTCCTGCACAAGTGTTTCATTGTGTTTTGTGAGGGTGGGGCTGGTTGGGCTTTTTTGTACATTCTGTCCGTCTGTGGAAAGCAACAAAACAAGATTTACTCAAATACAATCACTGAACAGAAACATTTAAATGCAGGACTGTGAGCATTCAACAATTACAGCTCACACAGCTAATCAGCCATTACATTCAGAGCAGACACTGGGCATCTATAACTCAGTCCTGCTGCCAAAATATTAGTCACCATGTAACAGCCAAGCCATTTTTATAAACTGTGGTATGACTTTATTTAGAACTCCACTCGCCCAGCAGATGTTTTGATTCTCTTCATTGCAACGACATTAAAAGTCTATTCACTTGTATCCACTTTTTAAAAAAAAGATATTAAAAATAACATTAGAACACACACATTGTACATATGTTTTAGACACGTTTGAAGGAGGAAAGCAACGTAATACTGTGAGTAATTCAGTTATTCAAAGTATGAACAAAATTTAGAAATGAGTGGACTAAAAGCAAAAGGCACCCTTTCGATGTACACAAAGGTCAAACGTGCTGTGTGCTCTAAACTGGCAGTTTCGGTTCTAATCTTTATACAAAGTGCCAACCTAATTATATTACAATTATTTTCCAGTACCAGCACAGCATAAGCTAATACTTCCTACTGCAGCAATTTGATTGTAGAGATGCTGATTTGACGATCAAAAACACAGACTGTTTTTTGGGGGTTGCCAAAAGGATTACATTTATACTACTGATACTGGGTGATGAGCTCACAAGTGAGTCGAGCCACAGTAGCATCTACCCAGCAATCTTAAAACTTACTTTATTGAGTTTTAATCTGCAGGTTTCTATCCAGCATCCTGAAATTGGTCCATTTAGAGTAAATTTAGAGTAAAATCGACATTAATATTGTTTTCACTAATCAGATGATAAGAGCACATTTTTATTATTAAGCTTATGTAAGGAAATATATAAGGAAGAAGAGATGATTCACTGAGAGTGTCAGGTCAGCATTTGCAATATGGCATCCAGAAAAATAGGAAAAGTTTTATGTAAAACTTTTTATATATCCAGAATTTGGTCCCACAGTGCTATTATTATTATTAGTAGTAGTAGTAGTAGTAGTAGTAATAATAATAATAATAATAATAATAATAATAATGATGATGATGATGATGATGATGATACATTATATTACATATTATTTATAGGTGCCTTTCAAAGTACTCAAGAACACTTTAAATACCAAAATCACAGTATGTATATGCAAAGAATTTAATAGTTCAACACAAAGAATTAAATAGTTCAACCAATACAGAATCAAACAGAACAAAGACGCTTGAACAGATGTGTTTTAAAACTGGCATTAAAATAGAGAGGGAATCAATATTGCAAGTGCGGTGCAGGAAAGAGTTGGAAAGAAGAAGGACAACTTAGATGAAAGCCCTAATATCCATGGTGGTCAGTCGATCAGGTGGTATAATGAAAGTAACAGCGCAGGATGATCTCAGAGTATGGGAAGGAGTGGCAATGTGCAGAATATCAAAGAAATGTGGAGCTTTATAGGGATACTTGAAAGTAAGATGCCGAAACTTAAAATGAATGTGATATTTTACAGTTAGCCAATAAGGCTATTGGAGGACAGGAGTAATATCTTCTACAGATGGGGTTCTCGTAATGACAAGAACAGCCCCGTTATGAACCAGTTGAAGGCTATGGAAAATTTTGTTTGATAAGTCAGAGAGGATCGTATTACAATAATCAATACGAGATGGAACCAGAGCATGTGCAAGTATAGCAGTACTGTTAGCTGTAAAGGCTTCACTGACTAATATTGTGTAAGTCGAAATATGCAGACCGAGGGATATTATTGCTAAATCGTTTTTCAGTATTTGAGGAGTTATTGAAAACGACATCTGTCAATACATAGAGAGAATTTATCACAATGATCCAAAACAGTTTTACTTCCATTTAGGACTTCTGTTTTGTTTAATTTGAGAAAATTAGCAAACCACCACAATTTAATCTCACATAAGCAGTCACTGGAAAAAGAAAGTAGGAGAGTGAAATTAGGCTTAATGGACAGAAAGAGTTGGGTGTCATCAGTGTAAGAATGGAAATGGATGTCACTTTTTTTTAAATGTGACCTTAAGGCTAAAGATAAATAATAAATAGAAGAGGGCCTAAGACAGAGCCCTGGACAACACCAGTGACAACTAGGCAAATTGTAAAATTGTACATACTGATTACAATCTGAGCGATATGATTTAAACCAGGCACATGAAGTGCCAACAATATTGATATATTCTAATCTCTTTAAAATATATATATATATAAGAGAATATGAGAGATTTACGGAAGAGGATTAGGGCCACTGAGAAAAAAATCTGAGAAAAAAGTCAGAATTCTGAGAAAAAAGTCAGAATTCTGAGTTTAAAGTCAGAATTCTGAGATTAAAGTCAGAATTCTGAGAAAAAAGTCAGAATTCTGAGTTTAAAGTCAGAATTCTGAGATTAAAGTCAGAATTCTGAGAAAAAAGTCAGAATTCTGACTTTTTTCTCAGAATTCTGACTTTTTTCTCAGAATTCTGACTTCTCAGAAACTTCTCAGAATTCTGACTTTTTTCTCAGAATTCTGACTTTTTCATCAAAATTATTTTTTTTTCAGAATTCTGAGATTAAAGTCAGAATTCTGACTTTAATCTCAGAATTCTGATTTTTTTTCCCTCAGAATTCAGGAAAAGAAGAGAAAAAAAGACATGCCCACTTTTTTTCCCCAGTGGCCCTAATCCTCTTCCGTAGAGACTGCATCAAAGGCAGCAAGCAGATCGAGAAGCACAAGAATAGGTAAGAACCCAGAATCAGCTACCATCTATGATTTTGACCGAGTGGCAGGAACTCGACTGAAATTGTTTAAACAGATGATTGTTAGAAATGTGAAACTAAATCTGTATAGCAACAGATTTTTTTTCAACAGTTTTTGACAGTAAAGGTGAATTAGCAATTGGATTACAATCATTTAGGTTTAAACAGTCTGCACCAGGTTTCTTAAGAGGTAAAGGAATAAAAACAGATATTAATGAAGACCCTATAATGTTGATTAAGTTGGGATTTCACCACAAGTAGGACATGGGTCAATGTGACAAATACTCAAAATTCATGAGTTTGACACTAATAGGGGAAGAAAAGTGGGACTCATACAGTGTACTATATGTGGAATTACGTAGAGACAGCTGCTGATGAATATTACTAACCTTAGTATTGAAAAAGGCCAAAAAATATTACACTGCTCATTGCAGTAAAACTGTGGTGGAAAATTGGTGGCTGAAGGGTGTTGTACAATAAAACAAGGAAAACAGCGATAGTATTCCTTTCACCAGACCTAATTAGTGCCGCATAATATTCCATATTCTTTGATTGCAGTTTTAAGTTGGTGTGATTCCAGGGTGAAACAGGGAGCAGAGTGAATGAGAAAGTCTGAGTTCTCAAAGCAACAAAAGTATTCAGAAAACTGTGTACTGCATGATTGTATAAAAAAACACTTGTTCATCAGGAGAAGATAAGATGTTCTACAGTTCTGCGGAACAACACTAACAGATAATATCAAGAATATAGCCCTCAGAGTGAGTTGGAAAATCAATAAATTAGTAGTTACAAAACTACAAAGACCAGATGAGAAGGCACTTATAAGAGGTTTAGTGACGGTGTTCATATGTACATTATAATCACCGGATAAAATAGCATTAGAGGATATGGAACAAACTAAATTTGCAAAGTAATTTACAAAGACCTCATTTAGCTTGGGCGTTCAGTACACTGTAGTAAGTGTATACTGGGAGGAGGCCCGCTGATTTGTAAGACAATAGCCTCAAATGAGGGATAATGAGGAAAAGTTTTAGAGGATACTTTCCACTTCTTGTTGTAGAATGAGATCCCAGGAGAAATACCTCGATTTAGCTGTCCAGAATTAATCTCAAGTAAAACTCACAGCACTCAGCAAATCACACAATAGAGGAGTTGGTGAGTGACTGAATGTTAAATAACCAGAACGACAGTTTGTTCATGTCAACTGTGGCATTAGTCAACCTTGACAGGTTAGCCAGCAAACTGTGGTCAACAGTCCATCGAGATCGCTGTGGAGGTAGAGTGCAGACTAGAATGATAACACTGGATTTTGATCATGACAGTTGAAGTTCTGTTAAGAGCCACAATTTGTTTTGTATTTTTGATGAAAATGACAGAAAATATCCAGGTGATGATACAGTGGTGGCTCAGAAGAATGAAGTCAAAGCTGAAGAAGCTTGGCTTTCATGTAATGAAATGCATCACAGCGATGTTTTTAGTTTGCAGGTCATCAATCAGTCATCTGACCTGCAGATGACCATAGATGGTACAAAATAACATTATCAAAGTCAAAGTCGTTCGTCACTACAACATTCACATTAGTTGATCAATGGTTAATATTAAATTAAATTAAATTAAATATTGATTAGTGCATCGTAAATGTATCTAATCTATATTTTATTGTTAGTTATTATTACTTTATAAAATCAATAGCAATTACTACCACCTTATATCAATCCAACAGAGCCGGGAGAATTCTCTTTGGGTTCACAACATGAGCTAACACATAAAATTGCCAATAGCTGCTACAGGTTTGCTTTCAAGTGAAACACAGATATCCTGGTGTGTCAGTTTGATCAATAGCTGACCCTCACACCATAAAAGCAATAACAACTGTTTCTTGCAGATAAAACAGGAGCAACATATTAAGAGAGTGTTCCATGAATAATGTGTTTCATTGACTTGGTCTCCCGTGAAGAGACCACATGAAACAAACAATTGCCAGAGGTTTGTTCATAGGCAAGTCACTTTATTGTCTGAAGTTACTGCTGTGCAGGATTCATGTTTGGTCGAGACTTGTGTTTCCTTGACTTTTGAATTTCAGGTGAATTTCAGATTTTGAATTTTGGCAAGCATGGTCAAAGCAGCCATCGCTCTGCAGAGGATCACACACCGCAAAGCTTTTTATGCATCTTATTTGGAAGCAGCTGACCCCATAAGCGAATTAAGAACAAAGCACTAATTCAGGAAATGACTGTGGTGATTGCTGCGGTGATTGCTACAGAAAAGAGCTGAGATCAATGAGTCCAGATTATTTCCGACACTCTCCCGGGAAATTTCCCAGTGTCTCATGGGTTTCTGTCAGTTTATTTGCTAATTGTGCATTCATACATTTAAACATTTATGCTGCCATTACTCCAAATATGGACATAAAACTTTGCTCAAATAGATAAACAAACATCCACCATCAATAAAACACTTAATGACAAAATTTCTGAATCAGAGGGTGAATAATGCATGAACTGCTTCATGATTTCCAATTTCTGCCTCAGTCAGTATGTTGCTCGCTTGATCTTGTATTTCCGTAATTGCTCTTGACACAATTTTATGAGCAGGCCACGGACAAAACAAAATAAGCTCCAGAGAGAGGCCCCATCAAAACACACTCACTCACTTTTATACGCAGGTGTGATGGAAGCTCTGTTGCATTGTGGGTGCTCAGAGACATCATGGTAATGACCTGTGAACTATATTTTACATCACCATCATCTACCAACATGCCCAAAAACACACACGTCCCAGTCCAAAACAGTGGTTTAAGAGCTTGTTCTCTTAACCTCGTCATTGGTTGGTTTGGCAACTCGTCTATTTTCTAGCCAGTCTGGACACTGAATAGAGGCTGCATGGAGTGAGATACAGAAAAAACAGAATGGCAAAACAGACGTGGACATTAAAAATTGTGTTTCAATCAAATTGTTCGGTTCAGCTTAGAGATTTTAATAAAAAAGATGATCTTTAGCACATGACATTACTTCAAGTTATTGCTTCTTCAACCTGGTTTCAAGCTTATATAATAGGTATAAAGTCAGCTTTAGTTAAGGTTAACAGAATGAATGGTGATTTCAGTCACCACTGGGTGGGCGTTGGATGTGTAAAGTGCTCAGATCTTCAGATCTTCTTCTGTCTTTGTGTCAAAGAATACACATGTAGTTTAGGTCTAAGTGAATATTCAGTCAGCTAGGTTTCAGGTCTTTGCTGTTATTACAGTAAATATAGCCGTGCTCTTTTGCGCTTTCTTTACCCAATAACACAAAAGCCAAATGTAAAAAAAGGGGGGCGAAAGAAAGAAAAGACAATTTGTGAGTGGTAACAGGAGCAGTTAATTCAATTCAATTCAATTCAGTTTTATTTATATAGCGCCAAATCACAACAAATGTCGCCTCAAGGCGCTTCATAGATACAGAGAAAAACCCAACAATCATATGACCCCCTATGAGCAGCACTTTGGCGACAGTGGGAAGGAAAAACTCCCTTTTAACAGGAAGAAACCTCCGGCAGAACAAGGCTCAGGGAGGGGCGGGGCCATCTGCTGCGACCGGTTGGGGTGAGAGAAGGAAGACAGGATAAAGACATGCTGTGGAAGAGAGACAGAGATTAATAACAGATATGATTCAATGCAGAGAGGTCTGTTAACACATAGTGAGTGAGAAAGGTGACTGGAAAGGAAAAACTCAATGCATCATGGGAATCCCCCGGCAGCCTACGTCTATTGCAGCATAACTAAGGGAGGATTCAGGGTCACCTGGTCCAGCCCTAACTATATGCTTTAGCAAAAAGGAAAGTTTGAAGCCTAATCTTAAAAGTAGAGATAGTGTCTGTCTCCCGAATCCAAACTGGAAGCTGGTTCCACAGAAGAGGGGCCTGAAAACTGAAACTGTTAAAAGGTTTGGGAAGTTGGCAGCGGTACAATTCATAAAGCAAAAACATCTAACCCTAACAGAGGAAGAGAGGCATTCATCACGGCACTGAAAATGAAAAATCATCCTAAGACTGTGCTTGATAATACACTGTAAGTTTAAAAAGTAAACCCTCTGTGTCTGTGAAGGTTCTCAGTCATCCAGGTCATCGTAGTCAAAGGAGCTTGCAAAGAAAAGCGTCTGGACTTCTTTAAGTTACTTGAAGACGTTTCACCTTCATCCAAGAAGCTTCTTCAGTTCTAAGGTCAAATGGTGGAGAGTCCCAGATTTAAACCTAGTGGGAGTTTCCCCCCACAGAGGGACAAAAGGACCCCCTGATGATCCTCTAATCGCCTGAGCCAAGGTGTGAAACTGGGTGTGGGTCCCAATCAGCCAGGATTTCGGGTGAGCTCGTTGTGAAACCTGGCCCCACCTTATCATGTGAATTCCTGAGGTCAGATGTCCCAGGATGTGAGTGGGCGTTAAGGCGTCTGGGGAGGGAACTCAAAACTGGATTATAGATGGCAGAGAGTTGGTGTCGTAAACCACCGCCTCTGTTCAAAGACGGTCGCTCACAGTGGACATAGATGGCTTCTCTGTCCAAAATGTGAACATTGGCATCCTTGAAAGACCCCCTTTGGCAAAAAACAAACTGCATTATCAATAACAAACTTTCTATGTTCCCGGTGTGTTTGATTTAAAAGACATTTCTAAAACTAGAGCGTCTGATGTCACACATTTTATCAACTAAAAAAAAGGTGGTAGGCATGAGACGTGAGAGACGGCGATTGTGTCTGTGATTAACAGGATGCGAATGTGTCTTTGAGACTATTCTCACTCCATGATCGATACAAAATACTGTTTTGAGTCAGGAGGAAAAGTTCACCAATCTAAAAAAGAGTGATTCAAGAGGCTCAACAGCACCAGAGCATCTTATTTTCTCCCGAAGGCCAGTGCCAACCAGTGTCACTGAAAGAAGATTAAAGAGGACAAAGAGAAAAAACCTGTTGACAAGTAGACAGCAGAAAAACACTTTTGGAAAACACTGAGAAAAACAAAAAGGTTTGGTTTTGAGACACCGCGGCTCACAATCTCACATACCCGGTGTGGTCTTATGCTAATAGTATTTCAAGATATATCAACATCCACATCAGTTTTAAAGAAGCAGCCTTCAAATTAACATTTAGATGGAAGTGACACTTCAGGACCTCGCGAGTCAGAGATCGGGAAAGAGTGAGTGCAAAAAAAACGGGTCCATCAGAATCATTTTACACGCCTCAAGGAGATGTATAAAGTGGAGTCCGAGTTAAAATCACCCACTGATTTAAAAGCCTATTAACTCAATTACTGACAGGTGTGTCTTATGATCTACCGTGGAGAAGAGACTAGATCTGCTTATTTTCGTCTATACGTCGCCACAAGCAACAGTGATCAGCAGGAACCGCCGCTGAGTGTGTGAAGGCGTTCACACTTGTAGAATACCCTTTGGACTCAACGGACAGAGACTCTGATCTGTAAGTCCGGCCAGCATACACGCAGTCGTAGCTAAATGTACACCCTGCAATTTCTCCCACTTACAGTCTCACTCCTTCTTCTCAGCCTCACACAATAAGCTCCTCTGTACCCGTCTGATCCTGTATTTTTTCACAGCATCACTCCCATATAAGGGCTGTGGCGTCACTGTGAACCTCTCCCCTCCTTCCCACAAACAGATGATTGGCAGCTCCATTAAAGAGAAAGGCGAGCAAAAGGATTACGACTGTACTCCGCGCTCTATGTCCTCTGCCAAGTACGCAGCTACACAGATGTATGAATCTCTATCCTCGTGTCCTTACGTGGACCTCCAAATAAACTGAGCTGCCAAACATGTTGGAAATTTGAACCAAAGAAAGCCACACAAAGTAACACACACATGGAAATTATTATCCTTTCTTTTTCCTTCTCTCATTCTCTTTTTCTATGGGTTCCACAGCAAGGTTACCTCTATCCATTCAGCCTGTTAATTCAATAAGCATTGCAGAAAAAGCAGGATCAATTGGCTTTTTCCTTTTTAATTATCAAACAGGTTGAAAACCGAGGATATTTTAGGTGGACAAGGATGTGCCACTCTTTATACTCAGATAAATATCTGTGAGATATAGAAGAACATGATTACATGAGAGGTTTAAACTTTAACAACACTTAACTGCTGCAAACAAAGATTGGAATGAATTTAGTTGGCCAACGGATTAGTCACTATAATAAAAACAGAAATTTGGCATGCATGGAAACAGTTTCAAATTCATTCGCATCGAATGACCTCATCATGGTGCTGGTCTGTGTTTTTGTTTTTCTTTCATATACACCTTCACCTATAGCCACCATGGTCTACCTGCTGTTACTGAGCCAGCTGTGAAAGTCCAGCTGACCTGTCAGGACTAGAGATTATCCAGCTGTCTGCAGCTCTGAGGGAAGCGCACACATAATGACAGTTCAACAGGCTACTGAGTAGGATGGCAGGATTGGATGACTTCCAAATGTTGTAAAGCAGAAAGATACAAGACATTATTGTTCAGCACTACGCAAGATGTGTGCCTGTAATGTTACCTGTAGCAGGATGTCAATGTTGGCTAACATAATCGATACAATATATCTACTCACCTTGTCATTAAATGAGAGGCTTTCCCTGCAATTGCATGCTGTGGAAAAACAGCCACTGGCAGTCTGTCCTTGTGTTACTGGGTTGCTTTGATTACCAGGGGAGATAAGAAAGAAACACTCATCAATAATGCAAAAATGCAATTAATGACTTCCCCACTTCTGACGGATCTCCCATCCCGGACCCCTGCACTGCTGCAATCCCCACCCTGACCCATCCCCGCACGATTACAGACAAGAACAAGACAAATATGGAAATGGGAAGCCATTTCTTAACATGCGAAAGGCACAATTTGGATTCCATCTTAATGCTTCGTTGTCAGGGTCACACCCTCTCACACCGGTCCTAAATCTCCAGACCACAGTAATTGATGTGCATGACTTGCCTTTGCCTGCGCTACAGTTTGAATCTCAAACTTTGCTTTGCTGAAGAATTATGCTTGTTTGCATTCTGAAGGCGCAAACAAACACCAACACAAGTCTAATTGCTTGTGTAATTGCAAGAAAAATTATAGGTTTGGTACTTGCACTAAATTTGAGCCATTTTCAGAGGCTGGTGAAAACATGTTTAAACATGTTTAAACAGGATTTCTGTGAATGCTGACAGTATTTACTAAATTTCCAGGCTATGCTGGATTAATTTGAAAAAGTAACAGTTCTTGAGCATTTTACCCATGCAGTTTTTCACTCACAAAAAATGTATAAAAAGTCCCTCAGTGGTTGTCAGGTGATGACATTTCATCTCAGCACCTGTCGAACACCATTTAACAGAGATTTTAGCAAGCTCGAAAACAATTTCAAATGATGTCTGAATAACGTGTTACTCATTGTGTCAGGACTGGTATGAAGATGTGTCTATCCAAGCTCAGCTCGCCACGTATAGGCTCTAAAAATGGTTGTGCTGATAATATTTCTACCCAGTGATATTAAACATATTTAAGTCTTCCTTTCAAACCAGCAGAGATCAATTATATATGGTATATTTTATATTCTGTCTCCTAAAGAAATTCCATGTTGATGTAAAATTAAAAGCCATTAAAATGATTAATTGACTTCTGTATCCTGACTTCTATAGATATAGCCTTATCTTTTTCCAAATATATTCAGTGATGTGCTTCAGACCACGAAAACAAACATCCTCGTCACGAATTCTAAACTTTTCTCTATTTTTTTTTTCTTTTTAAAAGGGTGTGTGCGTGTTTTGTGTGCAGTTGCGGGGGGAGGGGAGGGGGGACAGACGCTCTCATCATCATCATCATCATCATCATCATGACCATCAATGAGTAGGCTCTGTAGCCTTCAGTGCAACGTGATAAAAGAGTACTCCACCTACGCTGCTGATTGGCGTTACGCAGGTATCCAGCTATTATTTATTACCCCAAAGCCCAGACGCTTCATTTATCCTGACTGGCTCTCACAGCGGGATCTAGCCGATTCCACTCTACTTTGCACTTGGGCGCACTCAGCTGACTTACCAACCGCATTATCTGCTCGACAGAAAACAGGTAAAAGCTAAAAAAAAAAATGTCTTAAAGCTTAAAAATGATCTTTAAAATAACATTTAAACTGTTATCTTGTTGTGAAAGAAGACAGTTTAAGGTTTACTTTAACTCTTTGGTAAAGGAACAGAAAGAAACACTGCGTAAAACTACTGTCTTTGATCAATATGAATCTGTTATTTACTGATTTTGAACATTTCTCTTCAATCTAACTTTGCAAACAGTGAATTGTGCGTTTTTACGCACCGATTGGATCGCGCCTTGAGCGCAGTGGATTTCTTAATGAAAATGCAATGAATTTCCCCATTACGAAAACACCTTATAAAACTAATTGTTTTTGCACAGGCGACACCAACAAGATGAGAAGAGGTTTGCTACTGGTGACTTTTTTCCTCGTCATGGAATTTCACTACAGCCGATGCAGATGCGACGAGCCCGGATCGCGCAGATCAACTTCAGATGTAGGTTCCCGGGCGCGTAATAATAATAATAATAATAATAATAATAATAATAATAATAATAATAATGGATTGCATTTATATAGCACTTTTCGGGACCCCTCAAAGCGCTTTACAATTCCACTATTCATTCACTCTCACATTCACACACTGGTGGAGGCAGCTACAGTTGTAGCCACAGCTGCCCTGGAGCAGACTGACAGAAGCGAGGCTGCCATATCGCGCCAGAGTCTGAGAACATCTTTTAGAATAATCAGATTTTGTTTTATTCTTCTCATTATTGCAGCAGACCATAGGCTTAGAGAACTTTAAGCGGAACATCCTGAAGAGATATAATGACTTGGATTATGACAGCTTTGTGGGTCTGATGGGCAGAAGAAGTGCAGGTTAGTGTTTTCGACGGGCGAACATGACCAGTTTAAAATATATATATATATATGATGACAGTAATGCTGAAGCGATGAACTAAAGAATAAAATATTTGCTGCAATGTTTCTGAAAATCTCACCGGTCTTTTGTTTTTGTTTCATTTTCTTCATCAGACGCTGACGCTGAACAACCGTCCCAAAAAAGTAAGATTTTGTAATTTACTTATGGCGTAAAACGACTGTTTAAAATTGCCATGAAATATTGAATTTTGCTTTTTATATATAAGGGGAGATGGATGACATTTTTATTGGACTTATGGGACGGAGAAACGCAGAGACTGGTGAGTGTGTGACAAGTGTCTAATATCCATGTCCTTTTAGCTTTGTCGCCTTTCATAGTCATGTTTTCTATGTATATGTTACAGATAATGGTGCCTGGAGGAGAGAGTCTCCAGAGAGGAGAGGCATTTTTCTCAACAAGTGCAGGCTGAGGTGAGTGCTTCTTCAAATGTCAGCTGTTTAGAAAAAATAAGTTAACGATCATCCTGCATAATTAAGGATAAAACCGATTTCAGACATAGAACTTCGGAAGATTTGTGGTGTTTTAAAAAGGACTGGTTTATGCACACCATCTGCATGCTTTTCATTTCTTCAAGTAAATCTCTACTTGTAGTTCTCACAGTGGATTTTTAGGGTACTTATGTCCATGTATGTTTTGTTTTTTTTCCTGCAGGTTACTTCAGGGACTGTAGACACTGAGAGTTACTTTCATTTGGCTACAATGACAGAATATCACCGAGAACATCAACAGCAAAGCAAATGTCTGATGGAAACAAAAACACACATGATTCCCACTGTACCCGGCTTATGAAAGTGACAATGTACCAAGCATATTGTACGGTTTTATTTGGAGACAAAGCATAATTAGAAGTAATAAATTCTATTTCTTTATCGTGTCATTCTTTTTCTTAAAGTTCAGAATAAATGTAATTTTTATACGTAATTCATTCATTTAAATGTTGGTGCATTTCCCTTGTTGTTTAAGTGATTCTTCAAGCTGTTGTCTCATGTTGAGACAATAATGTTCAGTCACAGTGTTGGGTTAAATAAAATCAGGTGCTCAAGCGGTTCAACGGGGGGTTTCAAATATACTCTGAAAGGTGAAAAGAAAACACTTTATTTTGCATTTCTGAAACAAACATTTCAAACATCCTGGCTCTGGTTTTAAAGCCTGTGTTAATTAGCTTGAGTTACAAACGAAATTTAAACAAAATTAATTTATTAACTTGAAGCATTTTATGCCAAATTACTTAATTACTCACAATTAATAATAAATGTCATACATCTATTGCTTTTTCCTGCATAACTCCAAGCACATCGGCTGTGACAATAAATTCAAACACAGATGATGTCAAATATAATTAAGGCTAAACCAGATGTTCCTATTGGTTGAACACAGCTGAGACATATGTAGCCTCCACTCAAACATCTCTTATCTTTAACAACTCGCTCATGTTGTCATGACTTGTTAGTGCGCAGTAAAAGGGTTCTCTGAAGAAGTCTTTTCACCACAGTTCTTCTTGACTAACAGAAGGAAAGTAGCCACAGGTGCTCCTGATGTAGTTTCTGATGGCGATCACTGCAGTTAAAACACATTCAGCATCATCTAAAACACAACACAGCTAATACAATACAGCGTTTTATTCAACTGCAGTCCTGTTCACAGTGAGATGGGAGTTTAAATTCTCCGTCTCCTTTTCCTCTGTCGCCGTATCCTCTTTGGTTTGGTTTCCACTGAGAGAAAAGGCAACAGTCGTGCGATTCTTTCCATCCTTCACCCCTTGAACTGCTTTAAGTCCCGCTGTTACAGCCGTCTGCGAGTGTGGGCTGACATTCAAACCATGACGTAAAGAGGGCTGGTAGCGTGGAATATAACCGTACGCCCTTAGATGGTAGGTGTAGTACTCCATCACGTACATCAGCTCTGCTTCGATATAATGAAACGATACAGCCAGGTCTGAGCAGCACTGCGGACCCTAAGGAAGAATAACACGCAGGTTAAAAACAAACCACACACAGAACAATAAAAAGCAACTTACTCAAAATATGTTAACGATGAAGTATTGATATTTTTACTATACGAGTAGCAGTCACCGTCCATAATCACATTGATAGTCATTGCTATTGTAAACCACTGAGTTTTGCTTTAATGCCTGAGAACATGATCAGTAATCGTCCTTGTACAAAGCGTACGACACTCTCTGCTTTCAATCTCTGAACTGAAATGTAATTTTCAACAAAATATTGGCTTTAATAAAGACAAATAACCACATACGGTCCAAAGAAAAGAGAGTGCTGCACAGTAGGGCTGCCAGAAACGATTATTTTGATAGTCGACTAGTCAGATCATCATCCATTGGACATAAACGTACAGCTTACTGCACCAGCAGCATCTGCTCTTATATAACTATCATTAGCTTACAGCTTGAAGTGTTTAAGGTATGTGCTAACTAAAAATAAAGACAAGATGATAGTTTATTAAATTTTAATGAAATTTGCAGATTGTTTCGGTGAAGTTTAATAAACTCCTTGCTATCTAAAATATAACAGGACACCGGAGTAAATTCTCGAGCATCTCACACTTCTGATAATCAGCTGTCTGCTTGATGTTTATTCAGCTGTGTAAAAACTATAACTTTAATCTCAGCCAAACCGATTTACTCAGGAACAAATAAAATACTGAAAAAAGCCAAACAATAACATTTTTGAGTTATGTCTGTGAAGGTTCTCAGTCATCCAGGTCATCGTAGTCAAAGGAGCTTGCAAAGAAAAGCGTCTGGACTTCTTTAAGTTGCTTGAAGACGTTTCACCTCTCATCTGAGAAGCTTCTTCAGTTCTAAAGTCAAATGGGACCCACACCCAGTTTCACACCTTGGCTCAGGTGATTAGAGGATCATCAGGAGGTCCTTTTGTCCCTCTGGGGGGGGGGAATACTCCCACAGTCTGGGACTCCCCACCATTTGACCTTAGAACTGAAGAAGCTTCTCAGATGAGAGGTGAAGCGTCTTCAAGCAACTTAAAGAAGTCCAGACGCTTTTCTTTGCAAGCTCATTTTTAAGTTATCTAAGTGACTTATATATATTTAACCTGAGTAGCGAAAGACGGTGGGTTTGAAAACGATTAGCCGGGAGTCCGGTGTTCTCACGGCTCTAGTGAGCCTAGCCCCCGGCTAGCTATCGAGCTAGTGGGTAACAGACGTCTCCAAAAACATCGGAGCGCTTTTGAAAATATGTGGTGTCTTGATAAACTGAGCAGATATCTGAGGTTTACACAGCTACATTCTCGCCTGAAAATATGTTAAACATTTATTTTGTGACCCAGAAAGAATAATAAGAGTAATATTAAAACTAACTACCGTTTCATAAACGGTCACATGTTGTCACAGTTTTTCCTTTTCATTGTCTGAGGAAAAAAAAAGATAATTGTGGCTTAAAAATATTAAAAGTACATTTACGTTCTTATTACCCTTTAAAAAAATAAAAATAAAGCAGCTCCATACTCAGGCAGACAGCAGCTGACAGCATCAGTAATGAACCTGCCTCATTTTAATTGCAAAGGACAATAGATTAGTTGCATCATCAGCAACAAATTGACCAATTTTCCCCTCATTTGACAGGACATTGTCTGTGCTGCCGTCATCTACTTTAAAATGAACACTTTCTTTTTTCCAATTCAATTATTGTTTGCGAGGGTCAGGCACACAACTCGAATGTGTCAGATACTCACATATTCATTTGTTTCAGTCAGTACTCTTCTGATGATTCATTTAAATCAATGCCTATATTTCTAATTCAAAGCAAAATATACAAAACATCAGGCGACAGTTTTTAAATGTGATTCTAAATAATTAAATAAATAAATAAAAAGATATAATTTGGTCAGAATTATTGATTATTCCTTCACATGTTCAGAGACCATGTTCGGTGTGATTAAATCAGTTACTTGGTTAACTGACGAATCCTGCTTCGGGTGATAACCGTAGATGAAGTGTAGGTTTGGAAAGGCTTACGTTTCACTCATACATTTGGTCTGGAAATCAAAGCAAACTTTCCACTGAATAGCTGAATAATTTATTTACTTATTTATCAGTTTATTTAAGTATCACCGATGAACAAGTGGTCACGTTTTGCAACGCTCTTTGAGCCAAGTAGTTTTAACCACTTTACTCTTTAATTTATCATATTAGATTTGTGTCAAGCATAGCTTTTCTTTATTCAGCCTTTTGAAGCATGGTGTCACCTGTAATTTGTAAAACTGTGCTTTCAAAGTAGTTTCCTCAACCCTTGATAACTTGGATTACTGTGAAGGTAGCATTAATGCTCAACAATATACATCCATTAGCCACTTCATTAGATTTACCTTGCTAGTGGCATTCAGATCTGCCTTAATACTGGCATATATTCAACGAGGTGCTGGAAACATTCCTCAGAGATTTTTCTCAATATGAACCTGACAGCATCATGCATTTGCTGCAGATTCATGGGCTCCACATCCATGATTCTCCTGTTTCACCACAGCGTTCTGTTGATTGGACAGACAGTGTGCTATCCTGCTAGAAGCAGCCATCAGAAGATAAATACACTGTGGTGATAAAGGGATGCAAATGGTCAAAAATAATAGTAATGTAGACTCTGGCATTTAAACAATGCTCAGCTGGTGCTGTGCCAAGTGTGCCAAGAGAATATTCCTGCGATACAGGCAGGATGGGACCATACCTTCATGTTGCTATGGCAATTTCTGACCGGACCATCCAATTGTCTTAATGAGCCTGTGCAAGACTCAGTTTTCTGTTGGCAACCAGTGTGGTTTTCTACTGCTCTAGAACATCTGCTTCAAGGCTCAAGATGTTCTTCTCCATATCTTGGTTATAACAAGTGCTATTTGAGTTACTATCTGGCTATTCTCCGTTGACTTCTGCATCAACAAGGCATTTTCACCCAGTGAACTGCCTCCCACTAGATATTTTCTCCTTTCTATGTGAACTGTACAGATGTTTATGAAGGAAAATTCCAGTAGGGCAACAGTTTCTGAAACACTTAGGCCAGCCCATCTGAAACTGTCTTCCCCATTCTGATAGTCAGTTTGAAAGTCTCTAGGTCATCATGATCAGGTCTACATACCTACATTCACTGAGTTTCTGCCATGTGATTGGCTAATTGGCTACAGTATGTGCGGCCAAACACATTTTGGAGCAAATTATGTTGCCATCCAAAGGAAGGCCTTTTTTTTTTTTTTTTTTTTTTTTTTTTAAAGAAAACGCCTTCCTGGTTTCAGTCAGAATATTGCCAAACCAAATTTGCCAATATTCTGATTGCATGTCTCCATATTTAAAATGTTAAACTGGCTAGCTTACAAGTCCAGATACGCCATCGATTGAAAAGGTTTGGCATGGTGTGACACTAAAATTCAAAGAAGGGCTTGAACTGTCGGGAGACAGACACTATCTCTACTTTTAAGATTAGGCTTAAAACTTTCCTTTTTGCTGGACCAGGTGACCCTGAATCCTCCCTTAGTTATGCTGCAATAGACGTAGGCTGCCGGGGGATTCCCATGATGCATTGAGTTTTTCCTTTCCAGTCACCTTTCTCACTCACTATGTATTAACAGACCTCTCTGCATTGAATCATATCTGTTATTAACCTCTGTCTCTCTTCCACAGCATGTCTTTATCCTGTCTTCCTTCTCTCACCCCAACCAATCACAGCAGATGGCCCCGCCCCTCCCTGAGCCTGGTTCTGCTGGAGGTTTCTTCCTGTTAAAAGGGAGTTTTTCCTTCCCACTGTCGCCAAAGTGCTGCTCATAGGGGGTCATATGATTGTTGGGTTTTTCTCTGTATCTATGAAGCGCCTTGAGGCGACTTTTGTTGTGATTTGGCGCTATATAAATAAAATTGAATTGAATTGAATTGAACTGTTGAAAAGTTTTCTATATCAAACAAAATGGTAAAACTATCACTTTCAAAGCCAAAGAAGCGGGCCGCCTTAGTTCTCAGTTTTGTTAAATGAAAACATGATACCACACAGCAGTAAACATGTTCTTGATCCAACTTTTTTTGAAAGTTTGTATGTGCCTGACATTAAATTCGAAATGTGATTATTTTTCTAAATGAGGAACTTTTTAGTGTTAGCACTCAATATACAGTCTTTGAAGTACTTTCAGGTAAAGACTGTAAACATTGTTGCCGATGTGACAGTAAGTGTAACTTTCACTAAGAAAAAAGTGTGTACACTTTTTTAAATGAAAGACGTCTGTCACTTGAATGGAAGACATGAGCTAAAGGATTAAAGGATTTCTAATTTAAGGTTCAGTCTGTCATCAGCATGACGTCCTAACCTAACTTGGCCCTTTCTAACAAGCTTAATCCACTCACTGTTTGTCTGCTTTATCTAAGCGCTATCTGTGAACTGGATTTTAGAAATGACCTTTATATAAAAAGATTTCTTTGTTCTTTACCACCACAATGTGTAAGCCCATTTCACTATTACTCGCTCAAAAATACAACTAATGTGAGGGGACTTGCCTCAACAATTGGGTAGTAGCAATAGCTCCAGTACCAGAAGCTCTTGGAGAACTTGCCAGTAAGATGGTGCTCTGGCACAAACGGGTGAAAAGTTTCTCGTTGCAAAGTGTCTCTGGAATCTCCTGCCAGAACACCCATCTTCTCCAAACACTGACCGAGAGCTAGGTCTTCCACAGGGGTCGTGTGTGTGCAAACTTTGGTTCGAAAGCCTTCCACAAATCTTTTGAGGGCTTCTTTACTGAGTACATAACCTGCTCCCCCACTCATGTAGCCTTGTTTGGTATACGGTTTGAAGCGCTTGCCAAAATAGATTGGTTCTTCGGAGGAGTGGTTGGACAGAATCCAGCGCAGGTTGTCCACTACCACATAGGTGTCATCATCCGCTTTTAAGAACCAGTCTGCTTCATTCCCGTGGTGTTCGTAGACGTAATGGAACGCTCGAATGGTCTTCCAGTAGAGCTGGTCACGGCCCTCCTTTGTCCCCAGGCCCACAGTGGGGAAGTCGGGGTCGTCCACAGAGCTCATGAACACGACGATGTTGCAGTGCCGACTCCAGGTAGCCCTGACATGTTGGGCCCTGCTCTGCAGGTTATACGGCCCCGTCATCACCCAACAGAGAACTCGTACTTTCTGATACAACATATCTGCCACCTGGCTGTCTTCACCTGGAGGGACACACGACAGTATATAGCAGTGTTAACTGGTATGCATTTGTCATTCTACAAGCCACACCACACTCTACTTAACACATTTGGATACATATGCAGTTAGTTCCCTTCCACATTCTTTCAGCTGTCATTATTTTGGCCATGCCAATTGGAAGTAGCATGAAAGCAATAGTGGAAAAAGTCCATATGTGCATCACAGTCCAAAGCAGAATAGGTATTATCATCAATTCAATTCAATTTCTTTATTGTCCCACAAGGGGAAATTAGTTTAGCAGCAGGATAAAAATAAACAGAACACTACTATAAAATAATAATGACAATAATAGTGATAGAAAGTCCTAGGACAGTTATTTGCCATTGAGGAGACAAGATGCAGTGGGGATAAAAGAGACCTGGAGTCTTTTAGTCTTCCTCACAGGTACTCTAAAACGGCGGCCGGAAGGCAACAACTCAAACTCACTGTGAAGTGGATGCTTCAAACAATTAATAATAGAATGAGCCTTTCTAAGCACATTTCTATTGTAAATGGCCAAAAGTCCATCTTGCCAGCGCCCTGAAATTTTGCTAGCAGTTTTTACCAGAAGTCCCAACCGATTCTTATTCTTCACCGTCAGGTTACCAAACCAGGCAGCGATACAAAAAGACGTCACAGATTCGATAAAACTTCTATAAAACAAAGACAACATCTCAGATGAGACATTAAAAGGTCTCATTTTCCTTAAAAAGAACAGTCTTTGTTGAACTTTTTTAGTAGTGGCATCAGCATGAGATTCAAAACACAGTTTATAGTCAAGTACCACACCTAGATATTTATAACTCTCAACAATCCCAATATCGGCAGTTTTAATGATAGTGGGTGATGAGCTATAAGAGGACTTCCTAAAATCAATAATCATGTCTTTAGTTTTTGACACATTAAGTGAAAGGAAGGACTCATCACACCAATTCACAAAATCATCTACAACCCAGTGAACTGGGTCATTATACAGTCTAAAGTAGACTTGGTGCTATTTCAAGTCAGTTGTGTCTGTAAACAAATCTCTAAACTTTAAGGCAAAGTTCAGTCATGGGTTTAGTTTCCTGCACTGTAAATATGTGAATGCTATTATTCAATTAGAAAAAAAAATGTATTCATAGAGCTGAATGAGTGTAACGCACCTGTACGGTGAGGAAGGTGCAGATTCTTAACAGCAGCTCCCTCCTTCCTCCAGCCGGTCGGCCTCTCCCTTACAGCGGTGACTTTTTCCTGAGCTCCTGACAGAACAGGGTAACTTCTCTCAAACCACACCTGGTGAAGGAAGAAGTACGTACTGCAGGCCCCTAAAATGAAGCCCAGCGAAAAGCCCAGTCTGGAGCTGAAGCCTTTCATGGCGATAATGTCTCCACAGCTGCCAGGTCCAAGTTATTGCATGTCTACATGAAACAGCACCACACTCAGTCAATTTGATGCACAGCCAAACCACAAAGGCCAACAAATATCAGTCATTAAACGTCCGTAAGGTGCTTGATAGCAGACTGGCTGCATGTAGTTGTACAATTAATTTTGCTATCATTGTTTTCTTTTTTTATTGCAATAATTTTAATATTATAATACTTAACCTCATGATTTTAGTCTTTAAAAAATGTCATTAAAAAACTATTTCAATGTTTATGAAGTCATACCGCGCTGACACTGCAGTAGACATGCGTTTAATGTATAATGTGCACAAATGATGACATAGTGATTAACTTCGCTGCTCGTGCCTAGAGATGCCGTTTGATTTATTATGGTGACGTCACTTCAAGACCTCCTTTTGTTTAGTTTAAAGACGGGATGATTCAAACTAATATTAGCGACACTTAAATTCAGTTTGTCGCTGGAGCAAAAAAGACTAGAGAAGCGCTTTTGACACGCACTTCATAACAAACTGTCAGCGGGCCGCTGGCAGTGTTTTTCATTGCGTCTGATGAGGTTAAAGACCCCAAATCCGAGACAGACGTTAACGATTAACGTGACGAGAAATGTTTATGGCAAAGCAGCTTCTCTCCTGTATGCTGCTCTTCTACTTTATCCAGACGATAAATAAAATGACGTGACAATCTGGTTACAATCATCAGGGATTCGTCCGTTGAGACAATAAATGAATAAACACGACAGAAACTGCTTGGCAGCAAAACGAGGCCAAAGGGAACCCAGATCGTTTCCCAAATGAAATAAATGAATACCAAAAGTTTCGTGTATGTCCACTGAGGAAATAAATGAGAAATAAAAGCCTTAAAGAGACTCCCTCCCTCCTGTGTGTTATTTACCTTTGCTGGGGATCAGTCATTTGTGAGCACGATGTGCTTGTCACCCCAAGGAGCAGCTAAAGTATTTCGTGAAAAACAGCACAAGGACGCTACACCTGTCGAGCACACGGCTACATGCAGCTCTCATTCACCCGAAATACTGTTTCTCAGTGACGTCCTCCCTGCACTGTGTCGCCAAATAAGATGATTACCAGCAAAGAAAAGCTTCTGTGTAGAATTACATTCTTCTACCTCGCGGTGGGTAAGCTCTGAAAATGAACGCTGCCATTGGTCGCCTGTCGGTGACGTATGAGGAAGCGCTCGTCCGCGTCCTGAGAAATAATAATTGTTTCAGATGATCGAGATTTGTTTGTCACAAGTGACACTGTTTTTTCGGAGACGCCGGTGAGACAGCTACAGGGTAATGGTAAACGATGGCGACGACTTGTTGTCTGCAAATAATCGCCACTAGGTGTCACCCTTACAACGGCTCCAAAAGGCTTCAAGCCAGCTCCAGCAATCATAAGCACTTTACGTTAATGCAAGCCACCTCACCAGAGCTACTGACTCCACTTTCAAACAGAACTCGGAAATTAAAGTGCATTCCGAGTCACCTGTTGCCCTGGATCCCCATTTCGTCTGAATGAGTGAGTGATGGGGGAAGTCAACATTGCAGACCGTTCAAGCCTGGAATGGTTTGATCACTGTTGTTTTCGGATGGATTTGAAAGGTTTTTGATAACAAATAAAGGAGTCTCTTTTTTTTTTGCCTGTCCCGTTTGGCTCTTCTGCCATCAGAATTATTGTCTAAAGGCGAAGAAAGATGCCCAACGGATTTACTTTACCAAATGGACCATCCCAGCCTTACTGTAATGGTCTATTCGATTCACCTTTTATTGTTTATTTTATTTTTTATTTTCACTTGCTAAATACGGGACCGACTTGACTGAGGAAAAGAAAGGGGAGAAAGAAAGAGGGAAAGAAAAACAGCAGAGAAGAGGGACGGGGATAAAGGGCAAAAAAAACCAAAACCCAACAAAATAAGCAGACAAAAAATACATCTATCAATCACCTGGATCACCTGTTGAGAAAGAAAAAAGAAAACAAGCAGAAGAAAAAGAGAGCACCATAATAAACAGCATCACGATGATATATGGGAAAATAACAGTAAATACTAAATATTAAACATCGCCTCTGTCAGTGCGCCCCAGAGCGGCTGTGGCTACAACGTAGCTTGCCATCACCAGTGTGTGAATGTGTGTGTGAATGTGTGGATGACTGGATGTGTAAAGCGCTTTGGGGTCCTTAGGGACTAGTAAAGCGCTATACAAGAGGCCGAGAGGCCGAGTGCACCCCACCCCCGAAGTGGCCCGAGCGAGCCCCAGGCTCCAGGCCCTGATAAGCAGCCACCAAGGAGTGAGCCGGTGTGTGCCTGGACGCCCACCCCTGGACACAAGGAACCACCAATGCACCGATGTCTGAGGGCGTCTGCCAATGATAGGGGAAGTGGTGGGGGGAGATAGGCCTCCATATCTTGGAGGGCCTGAGATGTCCCCAGAGAGGTGGCGTCTGATACCTGACCTGACATATAGACACAGACAAACAGGCACACACAGATACAAACATCCATTCCCACCCTCATGCTCTCATATGCAATTACTCAACACTCAACCAACGTGGAGACAGACATAGAGAGACGCTGTACACACAATCACACTCCCCAAGCGTACTCTACGAACCGGGTCCAGGTACCCTTGCCCCTGGAGGGAGAAACTGCACCCAGACCCAGGTGGTGTTACCCTTTTCCCTGGGGTGGGGAGAAGCAGACCGCCCCGACGGGGGTGTGTGAAGACTCCAAACCTCCCTCCGCCCGCTCATGTGTAGTGTTGATGCATGTGTGTTCTAAGGTGCATTTAAAACCCAGGAGGGCATGGAGCTACCTGCCAGAGAGCAGCAGGTAAGCGCATAGCCCCTCCTGATAGCCCTCAATGTCTACATGTATTTAAAATTAAGAGGTGGGCAATGACGCCAGGGGTGAGGTGTACACCCTGATGATCTTTTGGATTCCGTGTAGCGTGCCCACCCCCAAGATCCTATATGTATGTGTTATGAGAGTCTTAAATGGAAAGTTTGAGTTACGTTTGAACAGCAGGTGTGTCAACATTATTCCCCTATTCAGCTGCTCAGCGACTCAGCTTGACAGTTGCCAATACACCTTACCCACAGTTGTCCATGATCTTACCTGTGTTTGTTGACATAATTCAGTGTTATCACAACAGCATCATCACCATCTGCTCTCTTCGGGTCCTCTTCAGGATTTCATACAAATGTATCTGCTTCATCCATGACTAGAACAAATTCAAAAGCTTCAGGACAGGTGTACTGGGACTCTATTTGGGAAAATTCATCAAGAACTGTGCCGGTCAGATCAATTACTTCAGAGGAAATCATTGCAAAGCTGAAGCTGATTCGAAGCATTCTCATTATCTCATTGAGCCAGTCTCCTGTCAGGGAGGTCCCTGCTCCCGAGTGGCCGGGAGTGAATAACTGTTAGCTCCAGTTATTCACTTCCTTGGGAGATTTAGCTCTAGATCTGGTCCAATGGGATGTTGAAAAGGAGTGCTTGGCAATCTGATGCGTGGTTGACTCTCTTCATTATTATTCCTCAGACAACCTTTCACCCTCAGTTCAGATCACACCCCACTGCAGTGGCTCCATCACATGAAACATGCCAACACCCAGATCACCTGGTGGCATCTGGCTCTCCAGCCTTTTAAGTTCAAGGTGGCGCTTAAAAGGCCAGATGGCTCCCCATCCTAAGTTGGGCAATGGGGATATGTGGCGGGGTGTGACTTGTTGCTCAGCTGCAGAGAAGGGGTGGAGCAGTAGGTTGAGTGTGTGGTGTCAGGGGAGGCTGGTTGTCACATATGCCTTCTAATCATGCCTTTCCTATATGAGCAGGCCACCAGGACCTGACAGGAGAGCTGTGTGGTGGGTGCTTAGCTCTAATAGTGTCACAGTCCTGACACTATAGTGTTTTGCGTTTTGCATTATTATTAAGCTTTGATTTTCATCACTGTTTATCATTACTAGACTTTTGGGTCAGGGCCCCACAAACACTAAGGAAAGAGCAATGTGTTTTGGTGGAACCACTTGAGGGGCTTAGTACAGTTGCTGTTGCTCGATCTCTAGGAATTGTCTGTAGAGACAGACTCCCCATCAAAGTAAGGAATCTCAACCATTTTTTTATATTATTCTACGAGGTTATGAGGCCTTTGCTATATTCTCTACTGAAAACGTTGACATTCAGGAACCTTTTGAAATTACTTTTGAGCAAAACAGGCCAGGTGTTGGTGAAGTTGGTGTCCACCAACTACTAACTGGGCTAGTAATGCAGCTGATATTGAAGTTATGACACAAGGGAATTCAAACCTATCTAGAGAGGAGCAAGACAAGCTGAGATGCCTGCTGAGGAAATGTTGCATTGTGTTTGCTGCCCACAAAGAGGATTATGGCCACACAGATGTAATCACCCACTCTATCCCACAGGTGTGGCACCTTCTATTAGAGAATGCTACAGGCCAATTCTCCCTAATATGTATCAGGAAGTGCGAGAGCTGCTGAATAATAGGATTCAATCAGGGGTGGTTAGGGAGAGTCCAAGTGCTTGGTCAGCACCCATTGTCCTGGTTTGAACTGAGGAACTGAGATTTTGTGTGGATTACTGCAAGTTAAAAGCAGATAAAGATAAAGATAAAGATTCTCACCCACTTGCTAGAATCGAAGAGATCTTGACGGTGCTGACTAAATCAAAATACTATTCTATGTTTGATTTAGCTGGTGGATTTAATATCATGCAATCCCGACACCAGTCAAAATCAAGTAGAATATGCACTGAGCATAGAACAAGACATCTCAGCATCATGCTCATCACTGTCGTCTCTGTTCAGCTCGAGCAGCTGCACTGGTAGCATTGACACAAGCATGTGAAATTGCTAAGGTCCAAATAATCACTTTATCTGATTCCAGATATGCATATGCGGTGATAAATTATTTTGTCACATTACGGAAACAATGGTTTTTAACTAATTCAGAGAAATCCACTGCACATCATAAACTTGTAGCTCCATCGTTGGAGGCCTTGTTACTCCCAAAGACTTTTCTGTAAATGTGAAGCTCAGAAGACTCTGTTTCTACAGACAACTATACACTGGATGCATCAGCCAACGCAGCAGCTAATCAGAATGTGAAACCAGACCACAGCATGACATCAAAACCACACGCTCTCCAAACACTGACTTACAGACTAACCATAGCAAGGTTACCCAGAGAGAAATGTGTGGAAAACAGCAGGAGTGTACATAACAAGGTCAGCCACTAATCAGAAGGTCGGTGGTTCGATCCCAGGCTGCCTCCTGGCTGCATGACAAATATCCTAACCCCATGTTTGCCTATTGGTGGTGGTCAGAGGGCCCGGTGGCGCCAGTGTCCGGCAGCCTCGCCTCTGTCAGTGCACCCCAGGGCAGCTGTGGCTACAATGTAGCTGCCATCGCCTGTGTGTGAATGTGTGTGTGAATGGGTGAATGACTGAATGTAGTGTGAAGCTTTGGGGTCCTTAGGGACCAGAAAAGCGCTATACAAATGCAGGCCATTTACCATAACAGGTGAGGTCCTGTATGGCCCTAGTGACAAACCATATCTGCCCCACATTTTTTCCCCTCATTATGCTAAACTGACACATAGGAAGTGTCATGGTCCTGGGTCTTTGACCTCAGGTTTTTGTTTGGACTTTTTCATTCTTTGGAATTATGAGTTGATTATGTTTAGTTGTTGAGAGTCTGTTTTACTTAATTATGTTTCTAGTTTTTGGTTCTTGCTTGTTTTCATGGCTGTTTTCTTTTTCATGTCCCGTCTGACTACGTCTCGTTTGTGTTCAGTCTTCAGCATCTCCTGATGTCTCTGTGTCTTTTTGTCTCCATGTCTATTCATTCCAATGTCCCAGTGTAAAGTTTACGTGTCTCAGTCTGGGTGTCAGTGTGTGTTACTTCCTGTCTTATTTCAATAGGCTCTTGTCCTGAATGCGTTTAATTTTGCTTCCCTTTTTTATGTGATCTGAACTGCTACCGTGTGGTGATTAAACAGTATTGTTTGGTGCTTGCTGGGATGTTTTCCCTTCTAGCAAACAAGATTCAGGTGCAGTAGCCAAAGCGTTTCTGGGAGAAATAAACCCAAGGAAACTGATTAGTAATCCCCAGAGAACCAGCTCCTGCTGGTTAAGGTCAAAGGTTGCACCACTTAGATTCATGCCAGCCATTGCAAGATTTCCATGTTGAGATTTCCCTGTTAACTGATGAAGACAACAAGGGTGTATGATGTACTCTGACCTTTCAACCTTCACCTGCAGTGGAATTAAAAAAGGCACAGACCTCCAACAAAGTGGCCTGCAGAGTTACACTCTGTGTCGCCCACAAGGGAGCAGCAATGGAACACAGACAAAACCTGTAAACGGCCTGGCCGGTGTGACCCAAAAGGTTCATTATGATATTTTCTTTTAAGTTATTATAGGTACTAATGAGGCTTTTCTAATCATGTTTGTATATGTTAAGCCTTTGACTCTCCAAACATCACATTTTCTTTTAGCTTTAACCCTTACTATAGTATATTGTGAGCTTAAAAACAAAAAAAGTGTGGTTTTGGCAATATATTAATTTGTAACAGTACTGTAGCACCACATGAATTTTACAAAAACACTGAATGGATAATAATAATCAGGTTTCATTCTGGAGACATTCGCACCTTTCAAAAACGGCCTTCTTTTTAAAGAAAATGTTTAACACTTCGACCAGTCGGAAGAAGCTGGTCTGTAAATGAGGTGTGGCTTTCAGCTGTGGCATGTACTGACAGCCTAGAACGGCTCTATGTAAAGCTGGTTGTCGTAGTCCAACGTGAGAGTTCTCCGCCGTAAAGAACGTCTTTATCGCAGGGAAGCCGCAACAGTAAGAAACATTTCTTTTTCTTGTACTACTGTCAAAAATCTTCAGAAAAGGTGGAGGCTGCTGGTTATATTCAGAGTGCAGGGATTTCCTTTCATTTCCCTTTGTAATGGGGCTACAATGTGAGCGAATATGTTATGCTAAATAGTTTTAATTGCCTAAGAAAATATGAAACGGAGCATTCTCATTTTGCCAAAAACACTAACTAATATTTTTGAATGATCGTTTAGCCCCCAAGTTTATTTATATAAAAAAAAAAAAACGCATTGTGGTGTACCAAGGATCTAGTTAACTTTGTGAGCTGATTTGACTAAGGCGCTTGCTAGCGCTGGGTTTTGCCTTCAGAGCTTCGTAGATTCAACGAGGTGCAAGAAACATTCCTCAAACGACCATGATTTGAACCTCCTGTTCCACTTTCTGTAAAATCTGTTGCGTCAAATGACTCAGTGATCAATAAGAACAGAAACACTTTGCAAGCTGTTTTTAAAGCTGCCTTGCCTGGTTATAAGTACTGCAAATAAGCTACCAAGAGGTAAATAAATATAAAATAATTAGACAGCATTCCATTTCGGTAAGATGTTTTAATATATTTTCAAATTCAAATTCAAATTCAAATTTTATTTGTCACACACACACAACCATACACAGTATGACATGGGGGGTGAAATGCTTGTAGCTGCGCAATGCCCGACCATTAAATGACAGAAAAAAGATTTACAGTATTTACAATTTACTACAAAATTTACAAATTAACTTAGGAATTTACAGTAAAAATAAAAATAAATAAAAATGTGCAAACAGCAGAGAGAGATTATAAAGATTATAAATTATAGGAAATTATAGGAAATGTGTGGTGGTGTGTGTGGTGATGTGATGTGTGTGAGAGTCCAGTCTTATAGTGATGTGTGTGGGAGAGTCCAGTCCTACACCTGGTTCAGGGCCCGAATAGCCTGGGGGAAGAAGCTCCTCCTCATTCTCTCTGTTTTAGCCTTAAGGGAGCGGAAGCGCTTCCCAGACCTCAACAGTGAGAAGAGTCCATTGTTGGGATGGGAGAGGTCCATCATAATCTTCCTAGCTTTGGACTTGCACCGCTTGGTGTAGATGGACAGCAGGTCAGGGAGCTCTGATTGAATGATGCGTTCGGCTGAGCGCACCACTCTTTGCAGATCTCGTCTGTCCTGCTTGGTGCTGTTCCCAAACCAGGTGCAGATGTTTGCCGTCAGGACGCTCTCGATGGTGCAGCAGTAGAAGTTCTTGAGCACCTTCAGTGGCAGATGGAAATCTCTAAGTCTTCTGAGGAAGAAGAGACGCTGACGGGCTTTCTTAACCAGGGTGTTGATGTGGCAGGACCATGACAGGTCCTGAGTGATGTGGACACCCAGGTATCGGAAACTGTCCACTCTCTCCACTGGCGTGCCACTGATGATGAGGGGTTTGTAATTCCTCGCCTGCTTTGTGGTGAAGTCCACGATCAGCTCCTTAGTCTTGCTGATGTTTAGGAGGAGGTTATTCTCCTGGCACCAGGTCTCCAGGTCTCCAATTTATATTTTATAATATAAATTATTAATTTAATACAAAATATTACGTTTTCAGCTGGATAAATTAAAAGAAAGAAAATGATCTAGAATAAATATATAATTTATATATAAGAACTGTTGCGCGTTGCATCCTGTACCTGCTGATTTGTAAACTAAAGTCTGAAACTAAAGCCTGAAAGAAATGTAAAAATGCAAAGTTATATTTTTAAACACTGCTGTGCAGAAGTCTTCAACAAGCACTCAGTTCATTTGTAATATCATTGCTACATGTATATCCCCCAGTTCACCCAATACTGAGATGAGAGTGGGCATGTTTGAGTGTGAGACCTCGGTCTGAAACTTGATTAATAAGCGATCACTGTTAAGTACCATACAAGGAAGCAACTGCAACAACCTCCAACAAATCATAGTGCGTGGTAAAAACCTGTTCCTGCTGCAGGTTGAAACAAAAAGCTAGTTTTATTACCTGACATATCCAGTAATTCAGGCTATAAAGCAGGAAATACTATCAGCCAGTGATGTGTGGCTGAGTGCAAGTACATACATGATAGTTATTTCCCACATGCAATGCTAGTTGCCCTCCATATGACAGAAAGAGCAAACACATTGCACACTACACAGTAGCCCTAGCTCTAGTTTTTAAATGATAATGTCAGCACAGCAAAATTGTACTAATATTGTCATGTTGTCTAAAAGTAAGAACTAATTAGGAGGGAAGAATACGCACCAAATAAATCAAACTGCCCTACTATAGTCAGGCTGATCTATTCCTTTGCATTGTGTGTTTCCTTCTTAATAAAAATGTTTCCTTCCTTTTAAATTATGATAACACTTCTTTCTGTGTCTTTTGGAAGCACAAATTTAACATCTTAAATTGGCAAGTCAGTAAGTCTGTATTTTCTTGACAATATCTTGGAAAGTGGAAACATTAAATGAAATCAGATCTACAATTTTTCACAAACATAACCATTTACAGCTACATGCAAACTTCAGTTGTTAGGATTATGCGTGCGCTGGAGAAGCAGCCTATGTAGCTCAGTCAGTTATATAAAAATACATATTAAAGACCAACATTGATTAATTGATGGTTATAGATGATCACAGATGGTCCTGCAGACTTGACCAGCTGCCTTTCAAATGATTATCTACACAGGTTCTGTAGTTGTAGATTTTGTTTATTAAATCCCACAGAAACTATGATACCGACAAACTGTTGATTGTGGTTACACAACCAATGATTTTCCAGTTCAGACCACATAAAATTGTGTCAACAGCAGACCCACATACTTTAAAAAGAGTGCATCCTGTTGACAAGAAAGACGAAATAAGCAGTATAGTAGTAGAGCAGCTCTAAAAAGCTATACTGGAGTTCAATTTTTGATATAATTTCCTCCTGATGATTTGTGCATCTGCAGCATAATACTTAATCAAATAAGGTTTGACAGTCCTAATAAACTTAGGTAAACTTTGAAATAATAAATCTATAAGTTCAATTATTTTATGGTTTAGTACTTTGTACTGTAGTCTTCAGCACATGTTTGCGGTGGGCATGTCTGGCTCTTGGCCTTGCACCTAGACAGGTTTTCCATCGAGCGCTAATAAAGTGTCGGCTCATTTCAAGTTTCCAATGACCCACTGAAACACAGTAATTCCAGTGTGAAACACATAATGTCTCTCCCAAGCCGCTTTGCTTTATCAACCTGACGATATCTATACAAATTTTCTTTCTAGATGCACAACAGTTCTAGGAAGTGTGTTCGACTTGCTTTGCTTAGTGGAATTCTTCTGGTCGCCCTCTTTTATTTTTGGAAACCTAGCCGCAAAGAAGTTGACATAAGCTCAAGCCAGGTTACACCCATTAAAAAACTCTTCATTGGGAAAATTGGAGACGCCACAAATGGTTATAAGGACATCCCCTACCAAATAAAGGAGGAAATGGCAAGGTGTGTAAGTGTGACTTTTTCTTTTAAATTCAAGTTTTTCTTATTATTACTTAACTCTTTGTTATTTCCAACAGTCGTTTGGCTCAAAATGCCTGCGTATGCAAGGCTGATGAAGAAACCTTTCGCCTACCGTTGTCAAATCTGCTCTTTCCACACGTGTGGGCTCACAATCTTGATCAAGCATTTTTGGAGTTCCACCCTGATCCTGAAAGTGTAAAGCAGCACAGAGCTGACGAGTACAACAACTTTCGAGAAAGGTGAAGCATGTTTTGCATCTTTTGATTAAATAAGGAATGCTTTATAAGATTTTAGATTACCTTTTCATCCAAGAGGCTTTCAATATACTTAGCAGAACCGCATTCTTGATACAATCTGCAATTGTCTATGATCATATTTTAAAGTAAGATATTTTATTTATTTTAGACATACAAGAGGATACGTGAATTTAGGTTTTTAGATGTCACCTGTTAAATTAAAGCCTGAGTTGATCCAATAAATTATACTGCTCTAAGTGTACAGACTACAACTGTAAAAACTCACAGCTTTTATGTTGTAGTGTGTGTATATCATTGTCATGTTTCCAAAGGTCCTACAATCCTGCAGATGTGCTTAATGTAGCTGAGGCCAACAGTCCTCTTCAGTTTCCTACCCAGGGGGTGCTGGTGCGACCCCTAAAGACAATCATCGTTCCTGGTAAAGGCATATTTAACATGCAAAAAAACATTGAAACCCAGTCTAACTTTTACCTTTAAAACGTCAGTTACACTGGGCCTGAAAACACTGTGCATGGTATAACAGGATGCAGAACAATCACAAGAAGGAAGACTGGTGCATGTCTGATCGTTTTATTTAAAGCTACAGAAAGCAACACAAAACTTAACCATCTGTGTTCTACGTGAGCACTTTCTTGTTAAAAAGAGGAAATAAAACTGCTATTTAAACAGGTTCCTATTTTTAAATCTTCTATTTATATAATTTCACCGTTTCTCTGCAGGTTTAGCCCTTAAAGAAGAAAGAAGATCACTTCACATGGTAATGCCTCGATTATTGTCTTGCACATTTTTTTTTTTTTTTTTGTCGTCATTTTAAATATGATTATTTTAAATTATTTTTTGCAACCAATGCTTATCCTGTAACAGGTGTCTTTGACTGCAACACTTGGAAGTTTTGATGTTGCTGCTCAGGTGGACATGGTCTCCATCCAGGGAGTGGGCGAGAAGAACATAGTTCTGTCGAGTCCTCTTCTCTCTGCTCTGAACAAACAGCTGCAGTTTGTCACCTACACAAACACCGTGTTTCATCCGAAGACGGCAGACACAAGTAAAGTTATGATGTGGATATGAAACTGATACTAAAAGTGCAATGTAGAATGTACCTGTTTGAGCATATGAACAGTTAGTGCCCCCCCACCCACAATGAGACGAAAGGAAGGCAAAGTTTGGTATGTAACTTTATACAAGCAATTTTTTTCTTATCTATTAAATAAATAAATGGCCATTACAATACAAATTTAAGGAGATTTAAACTCTAGTAGATTTTTTTTAAAGCATTGACGGTATTTGATTAAAGAGCTTACACATGCTAGCTAAGCATTAACCATTACAGAATGATAGATGATATCCGTGAACTGGAGGTTACAGATGGCAGTCTGACAGCTGTGTGCATTTTACATTTACTGCTATTTCTTGACTCATTATGTATTTCAGGAAGGCAAAATGTTAAAATGTAAGTGTACTATTCAGTTTTTTTCAGCTCCTCCCATATGGAAAAGAAATAGTAAAAACATATATGATTTACTCATGAAAGTGGCCACTTTCTCATTACTTTCATTTTTTTTTTTTAGTAAGTATCCAAAACGTACAAGTTTCATTATATAATTTTTCAAGGGATGTTATATGTGTTTTCACTCTTGTATGCTTTCCATACAAGTTTCATACAAGACAGATACAAACTTTATAAGATTTATATATATCTTTTTCATATGGGCTAGTTGATGATAACATCAGCATATGTCACACTTGTAAAGACAAGAAAGAAACTACTTTAATCAGATCAGAATACTCAGAACTAAATTAAATAAATCGATATATTACAATGTTTATAAAGTATAAGAAATAGCTCTAATATATACAAATAGGACTGACCACAACAAAAATAATAAAAAATCTTGAGCATTGTCTGACATATGTTGAAGGAACTCGGCCACCTCTTAAAATAGAGACAACTTTGGCCTTTCCTGTAGAGTGCAGTGGTGTTTTTAACCCAGTCCAGTTTATTATCTATATGTAATCCGAGGTATTTGTAGTCCTCCACATCAACCCCCTGGATTGAAACAGGGGCCTTTGGTCTTTGTCCCGTTGAGCTGCAGATGATTCTGCTCGCACAAAGGAGTCGACCAATGTAATGTTTGAGGAATATTCCAGAAAGTTCCAATAGAAATTAAACTTGACCACATGGTTTAAAAGCCAATGAAGTAGGTGAGTGAAGGCTTCCCCAGTGGGTTTTTTTTTTTTTTAGACATGTCATTGAGGGCGGGGCTGTGCTTAGGCAAATGCAGCTTACAGCTTCATGTGCAAAGGTTATTTTCACAACGATAACTGCCCATAAATTCTGCAGCTGGCCTTTATCATTGTGTTTGTTTTATTCTGCAGTTCAGTTTGCAACGAAAGATCACCAGTCATTTTTCACCATCAAAATTGAACACAGAAACAATCCGAAACTTTACAACTCGGGATACCAAAAAGGTTTGTGAGCAGTTACTATGAACACATGTAAAGTTTAGCTTTTTGATGCACAGTGTTTAAAAGTCACATGGGTATTTAATTTGTTGTTCTTGTTTCCCTTAGAGTACAATATTACAGCTCTAGTTACCATCGCCACCAAGACCTTTCTGCGCTATGACAAACTGAAAGATCTCATTGACAGCATAAGAGAATATTATCCCACCGTCACTATTGTGATAGCAGATGATAATGAACACCCTCAGACCGTGACTGGTCCTCATATTGAACACTACATTATGCCATTTGGAAAGGTAAACAAGTTACTGTTTCTGTATGTAATGACCTGGTCCCTATTCCAGGAAGCAAGGTTAGTGAAAAACTCTGAGTTTGTTAAGCCTGAGATGAAGGACACTCTGGGAGTTCCAGAAAGAGTTAACTTCAATAACTGGAATAACAGACTGTGAACTTAACCTGCTCGCTGGCCGCTGGCAGGTTTTCTTCAACAATCGTAGTTGGTCTCCAACAATCGTAGTTGGTCTCCAACAAATCTGAGTTGGTCTCCAACAAATCTGAGTTGGTCTCCAACAAATCTGAGTTGGTCTCCAACAAATCGTAGTTGGTCTCCAACAAATCTGAGTTGGTCTCCAACAAATCGTAGTTGGTCTCCAACAAATCGTAGTTGGTCTCCAACAAATCGTAGTTGGTCTCCAACAAATCGTAGTTGGTCTCCAACAAATCGTAGTTGGTCTCCAACAAATCGTAGTTGGTCTCCAACAAATCGTAGTTGGTCTCCAACTCTTCCCCTTCTGCTTCACTTTAACCACCTTGTTTACTTTATTTGTAGGACCCAAATGCAACATATTTACTTTTTTTTAAATTCAATTTAAAAATGCCCTCAAACTTAATACTTTTATCTTTAGTTTGTGCCACCTATTTACTTGTTGCTATGGCGAATCCTAGTATCAGAGCTCCCCTGATAATCGCTTACTTCTCTCTGCCCAAAACTGTTCTGGGAACCAAAACCCAGAACAGAGAGTTGCTTATCTCAGTCAGTTTGACCTGCTTCCTCAAATAGGATCCTGCTTTGACATTTTTACTGTGGTTGTTCTATTATTGATTGCTCTTTGTTTATACAGGGTTGGTTTGCAGGTAGAAACCTGGCAGTGTCTCAGGTAATCACCAAATATGTACTCTGGGTGGATGATGATTTCATCTTTACTGCAAACACCAAGTTGGAGAAGATGGTGGACATCCTAGAAAAGACCACTCTGGATCTGGTAAGACGATGCAGTTGTGTTTTTGTTTGTTTGTTTGTTTTGTTTTTTTAAAGTGAGCTTAAAGGAGCGGCCTGAAGCTTGATGCAAATATGCAAACTAGTAATTAGACAAGCAAAGCGCAATGTCGCTGTGCCCTTACAATCTTTGATTATGAGCAGAATATTCAGTTGTTGCTGAAAGAAATTTAATCACTAGAATTACCATTTTACAAGATTAACTTCCTTTTCGTGTCATAATTTTCTCCAACTGTATGTTTCTATTTATTCATTCATTTGTTTATTTATTACTTAAAGTCAGGAACAGAAGGGAAATGGTGACTGTGTTTTACATTTCTTTTCCCTGAAATTGCCCTGATGACAAGTCTTGGGTGCCAGTTTTGGAAGTGCAGTGATGATGTAGATCTAAACTACCAGTCAAAAGTTTTAGAAAACCCAAATTTTTCCTCTTTTTTTTTTAAATTTATTTTTAAATTGAAAATCATGCAGTTTCCTGTTAGCCGCCTATCACGAAAGCTGTTGTGGCTTTGGGTCTGCCAGACCTCTTCCTGTCAGAGTCCCTTTACTTGTACTGACGCACACGTTGACTTTCTTTGCAAAGTCGCTGTGGGAAAGATTTAAGTGTGATGACAGTCTGTGTGTCTTCCATTGTTATTTGCTTTTTTTTTTAGTAGCAACACACTACTTTCTGCAGTACAATACTGTTCAACTGATGCTCACGAGCGTATGGTACCACAGTGTGTTCCAACACCGCTTTTATCCAGACAGAGGGGGTTTGTAAGTAATCCAGAAAAGCTGGAAAACCTGTAGGAACTAGTAGCACCAGTAGGGCTGCACGATTAATCGTTAGAAAATCGCGATCTCGATTCATACTTATGTGCGATCTCATTTCCAAATGACGATTTAAAAATATAATCTGCATGAAAACAAGCGCTCACGCTTCCTGCTCAACAAATGACAAGGGCGGAGCCTTATACCACGTGATACAGAAGAAATCTGGCAGAAAAAAAACAACGGAGAGCACGTAAAACTGCCCGAGGGGAGAAAACACAATGAGCGCAGAGGAAACGTTTCCTGATGGCGGTGAGAATGACAACCCCCACTGTAAAATTACTTCCAAGAAAAGGCTCTCATTCCTCTGTGTGGAGGTTTTTGGCCTTCAAAGAAGACGATGAGAGTCAAAAAAAATATCATTTGCAAGCTGTGTTTTGCCATAGTAGCAACACCGCAAGGTAACACTACAAATCTGTATAACCACCTCAAACGTCACCATAAAGTTCAATATGACGAAGCTGTAAAGGCCAAGAAAGTGACAGGAGAAAATCCGTCCCAGTCAACCACCCAAACATTAATAACCTTATACAGCGCTTCCTTATACCCGTCGACCTCCATCACTTATCACCTGACCAAAGATATGGCTCCATCAACACTGTGCAAAACGAGAGATTTAGGAGAATGATCAACATCCTAGACAAACGCTACACAGCGCCGTCCCGCAACTCTTTTAAAAATGTTGCACTACCTGCTCTATACACGCAGTGTCGAGCAAAGGTGGAGACGGAATTACAAGCAGTACAACATTTTGCAGCAACGACAAAATGTGAGACATTTGTTGTTTTTATGTTCAGTCTCAACTGTTACGGAGTTGATGTGCAGTTAATAAGTGCAATAAATATTTATATTGGAAAAGAAAATCGTGAGAGAATCGTGATTCTCATTTTATGCAAAATCGTGCAGCCCTAAGCACCAGCTTTCAAAGCTCGATCAACCTCCATTGCTGCAGAACAGCTTTAAATTGTTATCCCATTTTGTGTTCGCTGAAAAGGCCTTTTTGTATAATTCTGAAATGTACATTATTTTTCAGTTTTGGGTAACCTTACCTTCTTTCTTTTTTTAAAACCTCTGGCAGTTCACCACTGACCTTTGTACCATTTCAAGCTATTCACTGGGCTTCATGACTCGAATTGCAATAAATAACGGGAAAAATTGGAGTATGCTACAACTTTTGATGGATAATTTGTATATTTGACACATTTTGTCCTGTTTGTCCATGGTGTTCTGCCATGCAGGCAACAAACGGCTTGCACACATACGCGAGAGGCACGAGAGTTTACTGATGTTTACTGTGCTTCTCTTAACGTACACAGGTACACCATAGAACTGGTGAATACAAATGTACAAGGAAATTATATTTCAGCAAACATATTGCAATAAAAAATTCACAAAATATAAACAAACATACCACTTTGGCCTGCAAGTAGACAAACCGGTGTATTTGGAACTTAGGACTTGTTATTTCTTCTTTGACATTCACCATGAGCAGCTTCTCTGACCTTTTTTCCCAAAACAGGAAGTGACCTCTGACCTTACCTTAAACTTAGAAAACCTTTACCGATTATTTTCCATGTATCAAATTAACAGTACACCAATCCGGTATGCAAATAGGAAAACGTTAACATGCTCAACATAAAAATAAAACATACAAAATAAAATGTGTTAATTACATTATCATTACAAGAGCTCCACCTAGTGGTCAAATACTAACATTTCAACAACTGTTACAGTTTGTTTTTGTTCGAAATGAGCTTGTGCAAGAAATAGTAGACACAGGGCGTAACAAACACAGCACAGCTCAACAAATTAATATTTGTTTGCTTTTTGGAAATGGAGAACATGGGTACTCCACCACACAAATAACAGGTGTGTGGTGATTTGTGCTTTTACCAGTAAATGTCCTTTCTGAAAAGGCAAAATGTTAAAAAAAAATAACATTACTCTTAAAACCCAGCAGTTCACTTTTCCCCTCTGTGGGTGCCATGAATCTGAAAGCTCTGTGTCAAGCACCATTTGTGCAACCTCTGTGAGTCAACCTCTGTGAGTCCATCTCTGTGAGTCCATCTCTGTGAGTCCATCTCTGTGAGTCCATCTCTGTGAGTCCATCTCTGTGAGTCCATCTCTGTGAGTCCATCTCTGTGAGTCCATCTCTGTGAGTCAACCTCTGTGAGTCAACCTCTGTGAGTCCATCTCTGTGAGTCCATCTCTGTGAGTCCATCTCTGTGAGTCCATCTCTGTGAGTCCATCTCTGTGAGTCCATCTCTGTGAGTCAACCTCTGTGAGTCCATCTCTGTGAGTCAACCTCTGTGAGTCAACCTCTGTGAGTCCATCTCTGTGAGTCCATCTCTGTGAGTCAACCTCTGTGAGTCCATCTCTGTGAGTCCATCTCTGTGAGTCCATCTCTGTGAGTCCACCTCTGTGAGTCCACCTCTGTGAGTCCACCTCTGTGAGTCCACCTCTGTGAGTCCATCTCTGTGAGTCCATCTCTGTGAGTCCATCTCTGTGAGTCCATCTCTGTGAGTCCATCTCTGTGAGTCCATCTCTGGGCTTTCTATTACCACATTTGTGGAGGCTGGGCAAGGGCGTAGATTTGGTTGTGGCTTTGGTGGAGACGGATGATTCAACCACCGAACCCTGCCCCGTTTCGTCTTTGCTTCTTGATTAACAAAAAAGGAGAAATATACTTGCCTACATATGCTATTCTACCTGCTTTTAAACCATTTAAAACTACAATTCATAGTTTTAGATGTGAATTATACAATGTTAAATTACTATTAAGCAAATGACTAAAGTATTTCAGGCTTTAGTTTACTTCAGCCATATTCCATATAAATCAGATATCATACAAAAATAAAAATAGCTTCAAATACAGTCATGACAATAAAAGAATATGACTTTAAGGACCAAACAACATTACTTCAGTTATAGTACACCAACATCTCTGATACATTAGCACTAAGGGAACACTGAATGACCTGGTGGGTTTTGTCCATAAAACTACTCATCTAAGATTACCACAGAGTAAAACATGAACTACTGTTACAGCAACACATATGCACTACTGGTGCCCCACACAACAACTCAATGTCCACTATGTGAAGCAGCCAAACACATGCCTTCTCCTCTCGTTAACCTATAGCACCAAATCATCAGTCAGTCACCTGTGACTCGCCTCTTCACCTCTGTCCGAGCGACAACATGGCAGAGTTGCCTCTGTCACCTGATGAATAACAGTGAGACATTCCACATACATGCACACATGTGCTTCAAATACAGTCATGAACCAACAAGTCATCATCCAATTCCACCTGTGATCTTGCATCACCATTGCTCTCTGAGCTTTGTGTTGGTTCTTCTGTCACCTGACAAATAGGACAAACATGACAATAAGAATAAAATGTGGAGCTGCTTCAGTGTTTCCGTCACTTTGTGCAGATCTTAACTCATCAGTCATGTTTGTAGGCTGAGTGCATTTTTAAAACAATTTGTGCAAACTGCACTACAAGGTGGCAAAATCATGACTACCTCATGATATTTTGTCTCAAAAATTAACCCTATGAATATGTCAGAGCCATTAGGATGAAATTATTGTGTCACCAACATTTTAACGTTAGACATATAATTTTAACAGCCTCTGTAAACTAATATCCTGGCTGCTCGAGGCTGCTGTTTTCTCTGACAGTTTCAATCAAAATTAGAAATGCTGCTCTGAGACTGAGAGAACTAATAGTGCTGCCTGCTGTGCAGTTAGTTTCAAAAACTCCCTGAAAAGCACAGCCAATCACATTGGCCATATTTGTCACATGACGTAGGACTCCAGTAGTGAACTAATTTAACTCTTTCTGCACCGCTGGGTGAATGAGACGTTGACAGATCTTTTTTTTTTTCTTACTATCAGGTTTGTTTTTCTTTACTCGAAGAGATCAAATTATTGGTAGGGACAATTCAATAATCGCTGGATATTGGTGGCATGCCAAATCTACGCCCTTGAGGCTGGGTTAACAGAGTACATGACATTTCCTTTCAGAATAACAGGAATTGATACGTTTCACATTTTGTGGCCACAAGTGAAGTTAAACAATTCTGTTGCTAAAACCCAAATCGTTTCTTTAATGTCTTTGTCTTAACTTGGATTTTAGTGGGATTTGAGAAATCGACGGTAACTTTGCCCCGTCCAAAACAAAACTTTAATTCGGTAACTCTGAACCACCACCTTAGATTTTTAACCTGTGTCCATACTTAAAGAGGAAGAGAGACGGATGAGTCTAGAGTTTACTTAAAATTGTGAAAGAGAAGTCAGACATTGGAACATGGAGGTGAAAAGTCAGAAGAAGACATGACATCATTATGAATAAGAAGAAATGTGTAGCAAGTATAACGAAATTAATTGCAGTGTCAAAAGTTTAAGTATAATTACAAAAGAATAGAATAAAAAAATAGAGCATGATATTCAGTAATAATAAATAGAACCTTATTGCACATAAACACTATAGCACACAATGTCACAGGATGTCATCCATTGCACTATTTGCCAGGTTGAATTGTAGGTGATTACTTGTAATCCAAAGCCCTAACAGCTAGAGAGTAGAAACTGCTATCTAGTCTATTAGTCTTTGTTCTGATGCTCTTGTATCTTTTGCCTGATGGCAGCAGTTCAAAAAAGATTATGAGCAGGGTTTGAGGAGTCTTTTATGATATTTCCTCCTTTCCTGAGACAGCAAAAGCGGTTGAGTTCATCCAATGATCCCCTGAACTTTTCCTGCGCTGTCGTGCAGCTGGAAAACCACAGAGGCAGTAGCACAGGATGCTCTCAATAGAACAACGACAGGAGGACACTAGCAGCTTTTGGGGGGTGTTGTGCTTCCTGATGATCCCAGGAAATAAAGTCTCTGCTGAGCCTTCTTTGCTAGCTCTGCTGTGTTCACAACCCAGGAAAGGTCCTCCTGTCTGTGACGTGAACTCCCAGGAAATGGAAATCCAACACCATTTCCACCCCATCTAAATTGATGTAAAGTGGTTTAATTTCCATTTTCTTTTTCCTGAAAAAGAAAATGGAAATTTACCATTTCCATTTTCCGTAAATGGTCCATTTACCATTTACCACAAATGGTAAATGGACTGGTTCTTATATAGCACTTTTCTACTCTTCTGAGAGTAGAAAAGTGCTATATAAGTGCTTGTGCATTCACCCATTCACACCCATTCGCACAAGCACATTGATCTAAGTGCTTTCTAAGTAACATTCACACACATTCATACTCCGATGGATGCATCGGAGAGCAATTTGGGGTTAATATCTTGCCCAAGGATATTTGGCATGTAGACTAGGGGAAGCCAGGAATCGAACCACCAACCTTCCGATCAGTAGATGACCTGCTCTACCACCTGAGCTACAGCCACCCCAACAATCTCCTTTGTCTTGGTCGTGTTCAGGAGCAGGCTGTTGTCCCTGTACAATGCTGTCAGCTGCTCCACTTTGTCCCTGTAGGCAGATTCATCCTCCCCCAGGGATGAGCCGACCACATTGGGTCATCTGCAGATTTTATGATGGTGTTACTGTGGTGAGCGGGGGCACAGTCATGTGTGTATAGTGTGATTGGGCTCAGCACACAGTCCTGGGGAGAGCCGGTGCTGATGCTGATGGCCGAGGAAATGTGGGGACCCACCCTTGTGTCCGGTTTGTCAGAAAGTCCATAGGCAGGTGGAATATGGGAGTCCCAGGGTCAACAGCTTGCTCACCAATCTGTGAGGGAGGGTGGTGTTAAAGGCAAAGCTTAAATCAATAAAGAGGAGGCATGCGGAGCTCCTCTGCTTCAGGTGGGACAGGGTAGCATGGAGAGCAGCAGCGTCCTCAGTAGACCTGTTAGCCCTGTAGGCAAATTGGTGAGTTTCAAACTACTGGCTGATACTCATTCAAGCAGGTTGTGGGTGATTTTTCTTTTGGTAAGGGGACTGGTGTAGGATTTCAGACGGGGTGGAAGTGAGGCCTGGGAGTGTGACAGATTAAAAACATCAACTAAAAGTTAGATTTTTTTAACTATTTACACTGTTGATTTCTGCAGTTAGTATCATAGTATGCTATAAATAATAATAATAATAATAATAATAATGGATTGCATTTATATAGCGCTTTTCGGGGCCCTCAAAGCACTTTACAATTCCACTATTCATTCACTCTCACATTCACACACTGGTGGAGGCAGCTACAGTTGTAGCCACAGCTGCCCTGGGGCAGACTGACAGAAGCGAGGCTGCCATATCGCACCATCGGCCCCTCTGGGGCTATAACTGCATTAGACACACACATCTCCTGTCTTTGTCAGTTCAGTTTAGAAATTTGCATGAAACATGAAAACAGAACACAGGTCACAACTGCCAAGAGAGGAAGCTCTCTGATAAGCTCAAACAGTAAAGGTTTTAGAAAGACAAATGTCAAAGCACATAAACCACAGACAGATCAGCTCATCTCTGCATTTAAACTGAAAACTTACCAGTGGTTCTTTGTTTTAGTCAGTTCAGTAAATTAAAACAGACTCTTTAAGATCAAAGTAACAAATGATCTTGATGTCTCTGGTAAGGGGAAAATAATAATTCCCTCTGGAAGGTGAGACCTCTCTTAAACAGTATGCAACAAGGCTGTCTCAATCTGCTGAGACCATAGAAAGATGGTTCCTTTTACGGGCCGCTGTCCTGTATGGCATTTGAGGAACCAAATCCCACAACTTCAGAGCCCTATACAATACTTCTTATCCATAAGGAATAAGAAGTATTGTATAGGGCTCTGGATGTCGTCATTTATGCCCCTGCTTTCCCGTTCCTGCTTTAATGCCTGGCCCTCACCCTCATCATCTCCTTTCAGCACCGACTGTGACTCATCTCAGTTCTTCCTCACTCAGCTCGGTCATACCACGCATGACCATTATTGGTGCCATGGGTGATGTGATCTAACAATCAACATTTAGGTGACTATTGGGTCAGCAGATTGAAGTTTAATCAAAAAGCTTGACTATGAGAAGTTATTACTTAAAATTATGTTTTAGTGTTCGGATGCAGTTCTAATGTTCAGAAATCCACACATGGAAATGGTGTCATTAGGTTACACCACATCATCCTGTGATCAAAACATGACCCGGTGCCCACTACAAAAGACTTACGATTTTTTTTTTCTTTTCAAAATCACTATTTTGCGGGGGAAAAGCAATTGTAAGATATTATTTTCACGCAAAATGGTTAAATTATCTTTCAAAAAAATAAAGATCAAAACATATTTTGCTCAGGCTCACAGGAGGAAATATTCCCCAAGCTGTGAATGACTTGCTATGTTTCTCTTTGTCTTATTCATGTTCCTCTGTACTTGATATCAACAGCAGCAAGGACACAGGAATGCTGTTGACATCAAGAGGAAGTTGGGGGAAGGTGGAGGCTGGGGGGCTGTGAGTGGGTACCCTGTGGGATTGATTGTCCATCAGCTCCTGTAGACATTATCAATTGGCCAAAATTGGAAATCTTTTCAAGTTACTATTCTCTCATGTGTGCACTTTGCAAAAATTAGGATTTCTTTTTATTATTTCCATTTCCATTTAAGGGCAACTCTGAGCACTGACACACAGGCTGCGTGAGTCAGACACACAGGCATCCTGTGAAGGGATTTTCCAGATGGAAATGAAAACACTGCAAATAGTTCGTAGAAAGGAAATTCTCTACTGTAACAACACCATTTTATATCAGCATATGGAAGAAGCACAAAAAAGAGAACAAGCAGCAAAAGAAAACAAATACTAAAGGAGGAAAATCCCTCAGACAGACCCAGAGACTGAGGTCACTGGCAGAGTCCTTTCAGCTAGGCAAAGAATACGCAGTTACATGAGATATGAATAACTCATACAACAGTGAAAGTAAGGATTCAGTTGCAATAGATGATGTCATATCTTTAGCATTGCTTAACTTTGATTTTCAAAGTGTTATTGCTCAGTTAGTCGTTTCAGCAATCCGATTACCTATAGACTATGTTCAGGCAGTCATGATATATTCTACTTATTGAAAAGCATTAAATAATTTTTTTTTGTTTTTTTGGAACAACAAAAATATACCGCAAATGAACTATGAAAATGCTTGAATAAAATATGTCGTTGTCATTTCTACAGCAGATTTAAAGCCACAGGAGTTGATCCAAAGTGCTTTTCAGGTCTCCAAAAAAAGAAAAGAAACCTGGTCTGTTCCAGAAAACATTTGGAAAAACTGTGAAGCTGTGTTTTGTTAACTTGAACTGCCAGTGAAAAGCAAAAGTCAGCTATTTGGTGCTCATTAAAATGTGCTCAGATTTAGCATTTTACTTGGTAAAAGCAGGTTTGGTAGCTAATCATAGCTTTCTATGACTGCCCATGCACTTGTTAACTGGGGAGCAACATTCACAAAGTTGATTAAGCCAGCTTCTATCAGTTTGTGCTCGAACTGAAAACTGCTGACAGTGGCTTTCTTTCCGTACTGACGCACAACCCTAAATCAATGATCAGCCTTTCTTGAAGAGAAGAAACTCACAGTTGTCAGACTGTTTTTCTTTTTGTTTTTCTGTCATTTTTAACATTTTTGAACGTGACTTCAGAAATAGGGCCCAGATCCAAGTTGCAATGGTTGCCTAGTCAACGTATTGCTTCTTGAAACCATGCATATCTTTTCTGCCTTAACATTATTGTCGTACTGATTTCAGGTTGGTGGTGCAGTCAGAGAGGCGACAGGTTACACCGCAACTTATCGTCACACCATGTCGGTGGAGGATGGCGGAAAAGAGGGTGACTGCTTACATATCAGACTTGGCTACCACCATGACATCAAAGGATTTCCCAACTGCGTGGTAGCTGATGCTGTCATCAACTTCTTCATGGCGCGGACGGTCAAAGTGCAGCAGGTTGGATTTGACCCGCGCCTCGCACGGCAGGCCCATCTAGGTGAGTTATTGTTATCAGAATCACAATACTTCAATAATCCATAAGGAATTTGTGTTACTTGTGTAGAACTGAAATTACATTGATGAGTTTCTTTGCAATGAAAAAAAGTAAAGTGGCACAAAATCGAGGCTTGTGGAAGATGGAATACTTTCTTTTTGCAGAGTTCTTCATCGACGCTCTTGGCCACCTCCACATCGGCTCCTGTAGTGACGTCATTGTGAGTCACGCGTCAAAGATCATACTACCCTGGAGTAAAACAGACGTACAAAAAGCCTATGAAAAATTCCGGTACTCATCGTCAGCCACGAATGCTAAAACTCATAACGAAGTCTTCTACTTTAAGAACAGGTTCAAATGCATGACCAGTCAATGAAATGTGACAAATAGTTTTGCTGAGGTAAAATAAGACAAACTGTTGATTTTTGGTTTTTACTGACAAAAAAACTGGGTGGATTACCCAGTTATGATCTTTGGTATCCAAGGTTGGTGTTTTCTTTTTGTTTTTTATGTTAGTGGCTTGTAGTGTTTCTAGCAACTCTCTGGAAACTTGTAAATCACCTTTTGACTTGTTTTCAAAGCGTTTCACCCTCATCTTAAACTGAAATTCTCTCAAACTGATTTGCAAAATGTTGACACTGAAAAGGAAAATCTTCAGTTACATAATAAATAGCTTCAGCTTGTGAAGCACCGCATTTTTTTTTAATTTATTTTATTTAAACGGGTTTTTAAAAAATGGAGTTAAGAAAAAGATACGTTGTTGCAAGTCACAATATGGCAGCAAGTATTCTACAGCAAAACGGTTCCAGTTTGATAAAAATGGCTTTGTAAACTAATGCCCAGTGTCACATGATTGTTTTTGTTTAAGTTGTTTCATTTGTATGTATTTTTAGTAGGATACTGTTATGCCCCACTTAAAAATGAAGTGTTAACTGGGGTGGGGGGACACAAAGTGAAAAAGAAAACAAACTACTGAAAAATAGATGTCATTAAACATGATTTATTGCACAAAACTACTAAAGTAAAGATGAACACAGGGAAGCTCTTTTCTTCATGACGAGCTGCAACACACCTCAGCTGCGGCTCATGAGGCAGACCTGGAACTCAGGAAAGGGAGGAAATCTCTCACAGAGGGAGAGCCACTAGAGGTCAGCGAGCATAACAGATACTCAGGTCAACAGTCTTTGTTTTTCCCTCTCCCCTAATGTCAGTGATTTCACAATATCCTGCTGCTGTGACTGTGTCTCTAAATTTAATCTATGAAACTTTTACTCAGGAATTTACTTAAACAGATGCTGTCTCTGTCTTTTCTTCTCAACAGTATTTCTAAAAATGCTTGTTTATTTTTTTTAGTGTATCGTTTGTTTGTTTGTTTGTTTGTTTGTTTGAAAAAAAAAACCTTAGCATCAATTTCCTGTTTATTTGTTATATTAAATTTCTTCTTTAAAATCTTTAAACAGAAAATATGACTTACATTTAGAGTTTAAGTGACGCTCCTTTAGCAAATAGTGGCCTTGCACTTCGTTCCCAAATCCGATGGAACATTAAAGATGGTTCTTATTAATATCTACTACAACCCCCTTCCACTCTAAGGGAGGCTCTTTTTTATGGTTAGTGGTTAAAGGTGTAATATGTGAATAATGAGTGTACATGTTTACCAAATTAGTACTTGTTTTTATTCCCCAACATCTGCTGTTTCTTACTAGTAGAACCAAAGTTGCTCCTCAACTACCTTACTCAATCTAGAGAGCAAGACTATCACTGGGCTGCAGAATCCTTTGCACGACTCTCATGACTTGTGAACTGAATCTGGTCAGCATTTACTTCTTTTACTAACCCCCCTTTGCTGGGAGGTAAAGTTGGCAATGTTGTTAGTTCCACACCAGAATAGGAGCACATCAACCATCAGCTAAGTACCTACGTACATAGAAACAATCTAGCAATCATTTTGGGGTTGTTTTGTTCTGTGATATGAGTATTTAAATACAGCTTTGTTCTATTTAAAATGATGTAATTTAAATAAAAAGCACAGATCCATTATGTGGCCATTGTTTTGTTAAAGCCTACAGGGCCTCAGGAGGAAGAGTGTGTCATCTATCAATTAGGTTGTTGGTTTCATATCTCGCTCCTCAAGTCAGCATGTCGAAGTATCTTTGAGCAAGACACTAGAAGTTGCCCCTGATGCGTTCATCGACACTCGCCGACATTAAACAAAAAAAAGCGTTTTGAGTGCTCAGTCAGAGTAGAAAAGAACTAAGTGGAAGTCCTTTACCCCTGTATTTTAGGAGAGAGGGAGTTTCCTCATCTGAGTTCATCATTTTTAATAACTAACACAAATTATGAATAAATAATTTGTATACTTCTCTTTGTGCCTCACTCATAGCTCCTCCAGCAATCCTCCACTCTCATCACTCCTCTTTCCTGTAGATGCGAATTCAACAGAAATTCCGACATTCTTCAGTGCAGCACTCAGAAATTCAACTCAGACAGTTTTCGTAACAGCCATTACACACTGTAAAATCAAATTAGTTCACAGAAAAATATGCAATCTTGTTGCCTCAAAAAAAATAAGTAAAGCTTACTTAAGATGACTGTTAGGACAACTTATTCATTGCAAGTCTGCAGTATTAAGAATCATTAACAACACTTTTTGTAATGATGTTAAAATCAGCCCAACTTTTATTTTCAAACACAACAAAGTATAACAGCCAACATACTTGTCAAGAGATTTATTCTAAAGACACTTCTTCAGCTAAGAATCTAAAGGTAGAAACACACAGACGCTGCAGTTTTTACTTGCAAGGGCGATCACAGAACGCTCACACCAGAGTGGGGGCCCTGTGATGTGCGCTCTGTCCCTGCACCTGCCTTTATTTATATACAAAAGTAATACAACAGTGAATACGTCTATTCATTAACAGAGGAATGTTAGTATGTAGGGAGTGAAGATAAAAGTGGTTCAGGTGTATGTGTGTGTGTGTGTGTGTGTGTTATTCTGAAGGGCGTTGCTCCTCTTCCTAGCAGGAGTGAAATGATAACAGCTTGCTCAGCTATTATCACTGTGAGAAAGAATTTATAAAGCAAGTCTTGATTTCAACAACAGTCTAAGTCATAAAAGGGTCATCATGCAGTATTCTATAATATGCAAACTTATATCACTAAAAGATTATACTGACTACTAAGTACAATTTTCTATTGACAATACTGGACACTGTTCTGCTGAGCAACAAACAATTATATTTCCATCACTGTTATAATCTTACAATGAAACAAAGTCTCAGGTGTAATTATTCTGAAAATAAGTTTAGGCCTACGACAACTTTGTTTTGTACTTACATTACTTATATGATCAAAATAAAATATTTGTTGTTCTGTCACAAGTGCAGTCTCTGATTTAAACAACACATTTGTTTTTCATTCCAACACATGAGCTGGAATGTTGTAATATTTTAAGGATGGCTTGTTTTTACTGCCTTGACTGGAAACAAGCCATCCTTAAAATATTATAACATTCCAACACATGAGCTGGAATGTTGTAATGTTTTAAGGATGCCTTGTTTCCAGTCCAGGCATTACTGCCTGAATGACTGTCATGGATCGAGGTGATCCAAATGTAGGTGCAGAAGAAAGTTCTTAATTTCCCTTCAGTACAGTGGCAGTGGATGTGGGTTGGAGATGCAATGAGCTTGAACCTGCAGGCGACCATCTTCACTGACCACACCATCTGTGACGGAGGACTCATCTCTCCTGGTGTCCTGCAAGCAAACGATCATATTTTTTGGAACACAAACTTCATTGCCGCCTTAAAACATTTTTTCTGCATTTGGTATAAAACAGACTCCAATTTACACAATCTCAGGCCCCCTCCCCACCGGAGAGGTGAGATTCAATGTCCCAATTGTCAGTCTGGATCGCCGTGACCACCACTCAACATACAATAATGTCATGAAAGCATCATTTTAAAAAGGGCTATGCAAACATGGCCAATAACTTTCATTCTAATGATCTGCAAAATGATTTGGGCACAAAACTAATGTTGCTGTTAGAAAACTTGCAGACTTCACTATTTACAGTGTGGACCCTCTAAACTGAGTTTGGGGGATGTGATCTTTCAAGAAATGCAGACAAACTGTTGTTTGTTTACTTACACAGCGAGTCTTAAGATAAGATAAGACTTTGTCTGTGAAGGTTCTCTGTCATCCAGGTCATGGTAGTCAAAGGAGCTTGCAAAGAAAAGCGTCTGGTAGTGGTGGGCGGATCGATCCAAATATCGATAGTATCGATCGATACTAGCCTGGTTAGATCAGTTCTTTACTTTGAGTTCTGCTTGTTTGCTATGCTGTGCTTTGGGCAAAATCAAAACAGCCAGGTCGCTGGACTCGCCGCTCCTGTGTCACACTTTGCTCCCCCACCCCCCTCCCCACCCCCTCTTTATAGCAACTGTACAAATGTTATAATTCATTCATTTGGATACTAGTAAGGCTTAGAGTTCGGGACATGGTCACTAGGTAGACAGGTATGCAGGGAGCTGTGGCAGATTGCTGTGTTTTTAGGCTTCACCTCAACTAATACAAGTCACTCTGCTGGAACTTTCAACAATGTTTGTACCGTTTTAAGCATTTAAACTGGAATTAACTGACTGGTGGTAAAGTTAGCTGTGGTGTACAACCTGTTCAAGAAGTTCGTGGCTTTAATGTTCCACATGGTTTAAATAATTTAGTTTTATGGTATGTATTAAAAAAACCATGACACCATACTGGCTTTGCATCATTTACATACAGTTTGTGGATTAAACTAGCAGTCAAGGCAATCCTTTGGTTGCAAACATTTCATTAGAGACTGTGGCCTCTACTGGAATGGATAACTGATAACTTTTCAAAGTGTTTTGTTCAATTTGATGTGTACACAGCAATGTGGAGTTTAAAGTTTATTTTGCTCAGTTGGCTGAGAAATAACCACAGTTATAAGCCTCACAGCTATTATATTATTTTTCAGGGTCTTTGAAAAAAAGCATCATAAGCCACTGAGGAAGTAGTTAAAGTAGTTTAAGGATGTATTTTGAATTTGCATTGTGACAATCTTTAACTAGTGTTTCCAACAAATTAGAATTTAAGTAAAAATAAATAAATAAATAAATAAAAATCCAACATTTACCTATTGGTAAATATTAGGGGGAAGGGCGCTAGTTAGTGAACGTGACTAGGCGGAGATCTCAACTGACATAATTAACACACAGCTGTTAATCGTGTATCTTTGGAGTAGTGGCGCCCCCTGGAGACAAGCAGTTAAAACTAGCGCCACCTCAAGCTAAAGCAAATTCTGTTTGCTTGCTCTTTAACAATATTTTCGTGCCATCATTGGGCCTGATCTCTATACACATTCAGTTTCACTAGGATAAATCTGCTTGCCACCGGGCAAGACAGGCGACACCTCGGGGCCCCAGGCCAGAGAGTTCACAAACTTTAAACTGCAGCAGTGGCAATGTGCAAATTTTGTAAGGATAGTATAAGAAACCTGGCCTCCCTAAGGGGGCCCTACAACGGAGATGGGAGGGGTCGTCTGTGAATTTTTGCCAAGGGTCAGAACAGATCACCACTGATGACGATGGAGCAGCGCGTGACCATTTTCTCAGGCTAGACACCCGCAGACTGACTGCTGCTCCAACGTTTGACCACAAGGTGGAAATGAAACATCAGACAAAAATGCAATACAAGTGAATTCATCCATCCGCTTCCGCTTATCCTTTTCAGGGTCGCGGGGGGCGCTATGAAGTGAATTCCAGCATATTTATTTTTATTTTAATTCACGCTCTTTATCTTCAAATTATGCAAATTCCTGTTATTACCAGATATGATTAAATTATAATCCATTTTATTTCTTGTTCCTGGTTTTCTTTCTTTGCTGCCATAATGGTACTCAAAGCGTGGGGAGGAAATTACCTTATTCTTCCCTCTCAGTAGTCAAGTCAGCTTATATAAATTATCTTCTGCACGCCTCCAGTTTTTCATGTTCGCAGATTATCTTAAAACAGGTATTCATTTAAATCCCAGTTTGATCACATCGCTGAAATTCCTGGGAGATTTTCCAGTGTTACTTTTATTTTGTTTTATTTTAGATTTATTTTTTGGAAAATTTGCGTGTGTGTGTGTGTGTGTGTGTGTGTGTGTGTCTGTGTCTGTGTAGGTGTGTGTGTGTGTGTGTGTGTGTGTCTGTGTCTGTGTAGGTGTGTGTGTGTGTGTGTGTGTCTGTGTCTGTGTCTGTGTAGGTGTGTGTGTGTGTGTGTGTGTGTGTCTGTGTCTGTGTAGGTGTGTGTGTGTGTGTGTGTGTGTGTCTGTGTCTGTGTCTGTGTCTGTGTGTGTGTGTGTGTGTGTGTGTGTCTGTGTCTGTGTCTGTGTGTGTGTGTGTGTGTGTGTGTGTCTGTGTCTGTGTCTGTGTGTGTGTGTGTGTGTGTGTCTGTGTCTGTGTGTGTGTGTGTGTGTGTGTGTGTGTGTGTGTGTAGGCCTGAGTGTAGAATCTGGCTTAAGTAAACATTTGGCCACAGCCTTGTGTATGGCGTTCTAATTAAAGTGGACAACTTCCTACTAATTAGTAAAACACTCCTTGAGCTTTAAAGGGAAAACCCAAAGGGCGCCGTATCCCGAGGGCCCTTTGAAATATGCACAGGAAGAAATTAATAACTTGGCTATCCAACATCAAGCAAGGAAATAATTAGGATTTTTTGTTTTTTGTCCTGGTTTTTGACTCTCACTACATGTAGTTTTATCAGGTCAAGGTAACAGGAAGTGATAGCAGGGAGGTTTTTACCCGTCGGACAGCAGAGGGCAGCATAACAGTGTGTGAGATGCTTTCAGTTATTGTATATATAGCAGATTTCATCACATTTTTTAGAATATGTCTGCGTTTTGAAAGTAAAGACAGATACACATACCAGAATAAAAGTGGCATGTTTATGTATTTCCAGTGAAAACTGCATTTTGTATCATAAATAAACCAGTAATCTGCAAGATTAATAACCTGCTTTTTCTCCAATTGATTGGTTTTTGTTTTCATTTTTTTATAATATTAAAATATCATTTGTCCCTGCTGCTATGAGACTTTGTAGTATTTTTTTTTATCTTTCTCACTCCAGACAGCCTGGTTTACAAAGGCTGATGAAGTACAAAGACTGCTCTTCTCCCCCCTCTCAGAGAGTGGCATTCTTCACATTCCACACCGTTTTCCTTCAAAAGTATAAGTCTTCACACTTAATAACTATTGCTACTCAATACATTGATTTAGAAACCTACAGATGACGTTTTACTTCTATTTATTGCATGTTTTTATTCACTAGAATGCTCCAGGTTTTGTTTGTAAGAGTATTCATTGTCAGAACAGCCACTGGGGGGCACAGTTGCCGCAGCTCATTCCTAAAGTCTTTTATTCAGTCTTTCTGGAGTCGCAGTGCTATTTGCTGTACATGCATACTGAAGCACAGATTTCAAAATGTATAAATATGCATAGTAAAAGAAAAATATATACAATGTGCATGAAATGCATTTGTATTAAAAACAACAAAAAATAAATACAACCAAGGCTGATAACATGCCAAAATACATCATATACAACAATAAAAATACAAAATTATACAACAACTAAAAAAAAAAACAGGTGAAAACAATTCATGTCATATATATCATTTTTTTTATTGTTTTGTATTGATGGGTTTTGTGTTGTGACTAATTCCTTCAGCTTGATTTGATTTTGATTTACGTTTGGCGGTCAGTCTGATATTTGAAAAATAAAAAACATGGTAAAACTATCATGTAAGAAGTTAACACAAATTAAGACTTCATGCTACAACAGGCTACTGCGCCTTTCAAACACTGGCAAGTACAGTCTTCGCTATTACAGCAGCTAAAATGGTCTCTGCCATTCTAGCGCTCAACACTTGGTTGAGGAGAACATAACTCATCACCTTCCTTCAGCCTCATACCCAAACTGTCGTGGTGTTCTCTGAAGGCTTTTCCTGCAACAGACAAGATAGTTAACATCATTGTTCTTCTTATCAGAATTTAAAGTCTCATCTATTTATAAAATACTCTGATATTCACCTTCTGCTGTTGGATATACACCACAGCATCGTGGACGGTGACAAAGATATGTTGTGGATTCATGTATTTCATCAGCCCGCTGGACGTTAGGATCTTTAAAACGCTCTCTGTGCACAGAGAACAAGCGGTCAGCATGTATACTCTCTCTAGAAAATATGAACGCTTCTATGTAAAAGTTTGCACAGAATAAAACAGAAAGAAAACAATTAGGAATAAAATATTTGGGGTACATGGGCCTCACCGTTGCAGTTAGCCAAATATACATGAACTCCAACTTTCTGGCACTCAGTGCACATCTAAAGGGGGGAAAAGCAATAATTTGCACTGATTACAATGCATCAAGAAATAAGGAAAAGCCTATACAGTGACATGGTGTCATTCAGGCTCAATGTTTTCAATTAGGTCTTACTTTCACTGACTAACCTGTGTCAGGAGTCTTGCTCCAGCAACATCAACAAATATCACGCTGCTGCAATCGATTAACACTGCCTGGTCATAGCTTTCAGATGTTTCTGCAGAAAAAATGTATTTATTTGAAAGTTCAAACTATTTGCAAAACAAGAACGTCTTCAGAAAATGTTAATATGGTGTTAAAAAGTCTCTTGATTTTTTTTTTTTAAAAATTCATGAAATAGCAATTGTATTTAGAATTGTTTACTTGACATACACCTATACAAAGTCATTGCTTACCTGATTTGAAGAACTCATTTTCTGAGGAAAACGATGTGTTTGCGATCCCTCTTTCCTACAAAAAAATACAGCGGGAAGCGGAAAAGTAAGTATTTTGTATTTTTACCATGTATGTGTACTGTATTTTTTTTTAATATTTTGTGACTCAGATTAATGAGGAATAGCAATAATCATACCACAGTGCTGACAGTGGTCTCCCTCTCCCGTTTCTCCAGGGCTTTCATGGCCTTCTCCCGCCTGCGGATCTTCTCTGGTGTCAGGCCCAACAGCCTAATCATTTCCTCCCTGAAGAAGCTGCGGTTGCCGTAGTAAATGGGCCCATTGTAAGTCAGGATTTTCACTCCAGGCACTTCGTAGCACTGTAAGAAAAATAGAAAGGCATCACCTGTATTCTTGGATATTCATACTGCAAATCCACATGCAAATATGACGAGATATTGACAGGGTGAGAGAACGTTTGTATATTTCTGGAGCTGGTTGCTCATTTTCATATTTTAACGAAGAGAAATAACCCTCGCTCACCTTGTTATGGTTCTCCAGAGGTCTGTAGATTTCTGTGTTGCTGGCCCGACCAAGCACTGAACAACCAGCCCTGTTAAATCATAAACTTTAAATGAATATAAGAAGTTATGATAGACCACATATGCTACTTACATACATGAAGTATGATGTTTGTGTTTATGTGAGTTTTATTTTTAGCCTTCCAGATGTGCACATTTTCCCTTATAAGTGCTTTTGCTGGTTTGCACTATGGTATTTGTGCAGAGGGAATGAAAACTGTACCTTTGTGTGCGGCAGATGACGGTCATCATAGAGAAGACCACCCCGATAGCCAGGCCAAGGTCCACATTGAGTATCACCACAGAGAGCCAAGTTACAAGCCAAACCATCTACACACAAACAGAGACACAATAATGCATCGTCTTGTCAGGATATAACAATTAACAATAGATGCCTGTCAGCGTAAATTATGATTAATTCTAGCCTAGCAATTAATGCGAAAGTGCAAGGATCAAGCAATTTATGTGACGTGCTCCCCGTGTTCCAGTAGGTCAGGATTCCAGGGCGCTGATTAATGCTGTGTTTATTTCAAAAAGTCTGGCAACTGATGATGCCGCAGTTATTATTTAAAGACAGTACAGGTGACATCAATTTGTCAAATGAACTTGGAATAATTGAGTGTTAGTATTACAAAGTATGAAAGACGTGCATGGAAAATATTCTTTCATTCATTTCTTTAAATGGCACATACTTTGACACAGTTCAAAGCTGGAGATACTTTTATCCTGCATGATTAAATTAAACATTATAATATACTTCACCCCAATAAAATGTAAAATGTTCACTAGATCAAGGAAATCTGTGTCACTAATTCTTAAAGTTACATTAGTTGCTGCACTAATTACTTAGAAGTCTGGATGACAGCTATGAGGTCAGTCTTCTATCTCCACACTGCCAGCAAGAACTTCTGCTGCATTCTGGAAATTTGAGGAAAACCCAGCAATATGACAGGAGGCTTTAACCCTGTAAAGCCTGAACTATATGAAAATGGCCAGAAAATTCTCATTTTTTTTAAACTGGAGCATTTATTTAATCTTCAGACCTTTTTTTTAAAAAAAAAATAGAAATTAAAATAGAAATTTGCATATATGTGTTTTAAATTGTATCATGTTTGCTGTTTTTTTTATCATAAACAAACAAAAGCATGTTCTGGTTAAAAAAGAAATCCTACTGATGATGTAGAGCAGGGATGCCGAGCTCATTTTACATTACACTTTGATCTCATGTGGGCTGGACCAGCGAAATAGTCCTCTCTGGCAGCGTACAGAAGTTTATCTATATATTTAATCCCTCAGATAGCTATTTATATGTCTATTTGCAGTGTTTTAAAATAAATAAAGATTCTGGCTGCATTAAATAATCATTCTTCTGTTTTCTGGTATTTATTTGTCTTCAGAGGTGAGAAACACTTATCATGTTATAGCTTGCTTTTAAGTGGCCTCACAAAGTCAATTTTACTGATTCTCCACAGGTCAGGTAAGTCTTGGAACTGCAGGAACATCTGTCTGAGGCTGGTAACATTGATGCATGCCAGGACTGCCTGCAGACACAGACAAAGGATGGGATAAGTGAACGTGCCCCCTCTCCTTCTCTAAAGGTTGTTGAGACACATATTTAAGCTCACCTTGGGTAGGAAGTAGAACAGTGGTCCAATTAGCAGAAGAACAATCAGGACAACAAGACTAGTGAACAACCCGGAGAGCTGCACGAATACACCAAAAGATACAAGGATTTCTATGTTAAATGTAAAATTAGCGTTTTGGAAATTGAAGCATGTTTTTCTGCTCCTATTAGAACATCAGTATAACATCAGGTGTCAAGTTTTCTGCTCCTTGGTGAGAACTCTTAGTGGAAACTGAATATCATGTATGCTACCTGTGTGTATCCTCCAGCACTCTCCAGTATATTAGTGGTGGCTAAAGTGGCTGAGCTAGGGAAGCAGGTAAAAAAGGAGGACACTGTGTTGGAGATCCCATGAGCCAGCAGCTCCTGAAATAAAACACAGGTTCAGTCCAAACACCTGACAGATTTGCAAGAATCGATTTCACCATTTGAACAAGGAGCAGTGACATTCCTACATTTTACCTGGTTGGGATGGATAGAATATCCATGTTTATCGGCATAAATCATCGCCAGTGACACGGACACAGCATAGCCAACAAATGTTATGGCTATTGTGTCCCCAGCAATGGCAGGGAACATGTGAAAGGCAGGCAGTTGTGGCCTCGGGAATCTGAAGACCACAAGATTTGTGAAAATTAGTCTGAGCACTTTTAACTACTGAATGAATCTTTTATTTTATTTTATTTTATTTTTAAATGAAAGTCTAAAAGCTTACCCAGCAGGGATATGGCCAACTATCTCAATGTTGTAAGTGGAGTCCAGTGAGCAGGCATAAGCCACACCTGTGGCAATAATCACCTGAAGCATAAAGTCAGAGTTACAACTGTAAATTATTAAATATATCTTTAGCGTTCACAAAGCTAGTTAACTAACCGTGAGGATCTCCACAGGGATAGGTGTTCGGAGGCGTTTCCTGAAGCGCATGTTGAGCTCCTTAACTGGTACCAGGACGGCCAAACACACCAAAGAGATCAGCAGCTCCGCCGTGTTAGTGTGAGGCAGGTTTTCCATCACCGATGCTAAAGTCTGAGCACACACGACCGTGATAAGACTACAAGAAATAACTCTTTGCTCCAATGAGAACACTTCTTCTTCACCAAGAAGCACTGCTTCTTACCTTGAAGAGAGAGAAGGTCCCAGTGTGGCGAGGGAGCCGCAGGCCCAGCATGCTTTGCAGCTGCGAGATGGTGACGTGGAAGGCGGCAGCACTGGTGAAGGCCTTAACAATTGGCTCAGATAGGTAGGTGGAGAGAAATCCCAGCTGAAGAGCAAACATGCAGAGCTGGGCGAGAAGAGTTTAATGTAACACTGTGAGTTTGATACACACAAAAACTATTATTTCACTTTATTGACCTTCTGTGTCTGTTTTACCATAATAATTCCTGAGAGAAGTGCTATCGCTGAGGCCACTCCAATTCTCTGGGCTTCAAAGTCACTCGCTTCAGAAGAACTTGAGTTCATCTCCAGAGGACTGGGAACCAGCTGCTCCACCACAGAGCCAGTCATCAAACTCACTACAGCAAAGGTCCCTGAAAAGAGGCCAAACATATCCATAAAGCAATATAAAAGTAATCTGACTTTAATTCCAAGATATATGCTTCAAATCATTTAACCCTCACGTACAGGTGGGGTAACATTGACCTGTTTTTGAAAGCCTGAAATGTGATGACTTTTCCTAAAATGAGCCAAAATACAAAAAAGGGAAATATATTATTTACAAGCTAGAAGATTCAGTATATTTAAGGCTTGGTCAAATTTGACCTGCATCTATTGAGACACTGGAAATGGTGTTTTCAGGGAATCTTCAAATTGTGAAACTGTCTGTGTGTATTTGTATGTGATACTGGTGGTTCAAGGGGGACATTGACTCTGTCCCAACAACTGCCTTTGTTCCCATCACATTTACCCAGGTTCCCCCAGTGACTGACTCCAGCTGCTCTTTGAAACTGTGAAATAGGAAAACTGCAGCAGCGATCATTTAAGGTGCACAGAAGCCCAGAGGTCATTAAATCTGCAACTGCAAGCACGAGCAAGGCCATAAAATAATCTCACATATATTCTGAGATAAGTGAGATTACAACCAAGATCAATAGAACCGTTGTGAGTTTCATATGATTATAAAATTTCAGTGAATGCACTCAGTAGTTTGCAATAAACAAAAGAGTTGTTTTTTAATAAATACTGATGATATAGATGGTAGTTGTGATTGTAACGGCTTTTTAATTGTAATAGTTTTACATGGTTATATAGTAAATCCCAACAGCTCTAGAATGTTCTGACCATATTCAAATAATTATTGCTGCTATAAAACATAAAAAACAAACAAACAAACAAACAAAAACACTCCACCTGCTCTCTGAAACATTAATAAAAGATGAAGGTTCCGTTTAATAATGACATGCAGGGTATTTTACAGAGATCTGTAGTTCCAGATTCAGTATAGACACTTATTACGTGGAAGTTCTTGACCTCATCAAAACTTACAGAGAGGGAGTGAAATATGCGCAGTATGTGAGGGTTACATCTGATTATGACTCTGCTGTTATCCCAGATTATTGAATTTCATCTTATACACTTCTCTGTGAATAAATAGACACCCTGTGGACTAACATCTTACCTGTGGATACGTGGCGACCCGTGCCAAAAAACATATAAAGGACAACAGGAAAGAAAGAGGTGTAAAGACCAAATATCGGAGCCACGGATGTGAGTAGAGCAAAGGCCATGCCTGTTTAGAGGGGGAAGAAGAAGAAGAGAAGGAAAGGACAGTTAATGTTGCTTCTCTTTCATTCAGGAATTTACAATCTGCTCCTGTTCTTCACACTAAGGCGATGAAGGCGCAGTGTGATCCGATCAGACACCAACTATGTAAATAGTTTGAAGTTTGAAGTTTACAGTTGAAACATTTTTGAAATACTTATTAAATTTATTTCAAAGTATCAGTATTAATAATGAACTATGTTTTTTTTTGTTAATATTAAATTTTGGCAATTAATTCTAACGCAAACTTTTTTCTTTTTCTCGACGCAGTGTTTTCTCACCTTGAGGAATATGAAGAATACCGACTGTGAGTCCTGCTATGGTATCTCCTAGAATCCATTTCTTTAGCTTGTATCTTGGCAGCCAGCTGAAAATGGGCACTCTCTCCCTCAACAGGTGAAGGCAGGCTCGCTTTGAACACCTGCACCTCCCTGCGAGTTTTTCCCGGAGCCGCAAGCTTCCACTGGCGTTCTCGTCAGAGCCGTAAGCCTGCTTGAATCGGTCCTCCGTGTAAATGCTCCTGTATACAGCAACAGAAGCGCTCATGTTGTCCCTGCAGAGATGACTAATGACACCGTGCAGCCGCAGCAGTTAACTCAGCAGAGGTGTTGTCAGTTATAATACATTTATAGTTAACTCTCCTCTGACCTCAAGAGCCATTACATTTTCCTGTCAGACTCTAAGTAGCCAATGACATTGCTCATAGCTCTACTTTTTTTTTTTTCTTACAGTAATCAACAAGTTTTTTCACATCTTTGTCCAGCCTCAGAAATCATAAAGGTGTGCTGGTCGATTTTCCCCCCGAGAGAAATCCTCTGGGTCCTACTGCTAAAAGTTTTTTTGTTTTTTTCCCCCAGCAGAAGATAGAAAACCAGACATACAATCTTCCTGTCCTTCACTCTCAATACCTACCTCTAAACACACACATACACACTCCTTCACACTGCACAGCTATGTGGGAGGTCAAAGGAGGCACAATTGATAAAGTCATACAATGTATAGCACTGTGAAACTCCTAAAGAGATCAAAGTAGTGTTGCTGGTGGAGCTGAGGTGTAACCTCAAACCATGTCTGTTAACGAGGAGTTCATTTCCGAGAAGGATAAATGTCTGTAGTGGAGGGGGTCGTTTAAACCGTGTAGCCATAAGGAAAAGAGTCTGCATGGTACATGAAACCTCTGTGAAACTCAATCTTACATGGCATCCTGGTTCATGGATCAAACCACACCTTGACTCTGATCACAGATTGTATGTGATGAGTGAGATCTCCTTTGTCAGACAGGAGCGAATACAAGGGAGCTTTGGATAAATACAAGATAAAACGGGATCTGTGTGTGTGTGTGTGTGTTAGCCTGCTGGCCGTATTCTCTGCAAGACGCAACCTGGAAATCTAACCGTATAATCAAAACAGAAATGGTTTTACTGAATGTGTGAGCAAGGGCGAAGCAGAGGGAAATCACAGTCTCAAGAAAGGATTGGTCTGAATGGTGGAGATAAAACTAAGGAAACGGAGAATTTATCTTTAAAGTAAACCCAGTTTTGGGTGCTGTGAATGAATCTCTTCCGTCTCATGAATAAAGTCTCCCATTCTATGAGAAGCTACGTGAGGTAGGGAAGGCAACGCCGCTGCTTTCTATTGTTGTACAGGGCAACACCCAGGGGTTTCGGCTTGAATGGACCCAGACCTTGGCTAGAAGGGCATCAAGTTTAAATTTGAAAAATTCAAAATGTACTGTAACACACGCCCAAACATCAAAGATAACAAAGCATGAGCTACAAATGTTACTGACCATGAACCCAGTTAAGATGGCCACACACACACTGTAATATCACTGATATAGAGCACCATACAGGTATAACAATAGTTTAATAGTTTAATTATTTATATAGCACATTTAATTACAACAAGAGCATTGACCAAAGTGCTGTACAAGAATACAACATACCTAATAAAACAACTTGGAGTATTAAAAGCAAACACCAAATATGAATTAACAAATAACTCTCATGCTGTATTAAAAGCCAGTAAATAAAAATGTGTTTTAAGATAAGATTTAAAAAGATTGACAGTGGGAGCCTGTCTGATGTGTAGGGCTAAATTATTCCACAGCTTGGGCGCTACGGCTGCAAATGCTCGATCACCTCTATGAACCAGCCTCGACCTTGGTACAGCTAAAAGCAAAAGATCACTTGATCTAAGAGATCTAAGGGGGTATAAGTCTGCAGGAGTTCAGATAAATACCCGGGAGCCTGTCCATTCAGGGCTTTGTAAGTCAACAATAAAATTTTAAAATTAATTCTGAAGCGGACAGGGAGCCAATGAAGGGAGGCAAGTACCGGGGAAATGTGTTCGCATCTTTTAGTACGTGTCAGAAGACGAGCTGCACGAGAACTATTATCCCAGTGTAATACCAGAGACAGGTGATCAAAATATTGTAATTAGATTAGAGATTAGATTAGATAAAACTTTATTAATCCTTCGGGTAGGTTCCTCTGGGAAATTTGTTTTCCAAAAAGCACAGCACCGACAGAAGTTACAGAGTTAAGAATATTATATATATATATATATATATATATATATATATATATATATATATATATATATATATATATATATATATATATATATATATACATATATAAATACAAAGACATATATAGATAAAATATACAAAGGGGATAAATAGAATAAATAGGAATAAAAATAAAAGTAAAAATACAAGTGAATTGCACATTTCAAGTCTGGAGTCTATTGTACTGCTGATTATTAACAAAAAGTATTGCACAAAAGGTAATTGCACAGTGAAGTGAAGAGGCACTACAGCTTAGTTGTTCCCCCCTCCTTTGTCCTCCTGTCTCCCCTCCCTCTCCCCTCCAGAGAGGAGTTAAACAGTTTGATGGCGTGTGGGACAAAGGAGTTTTTAAGTCTGTTGGTTCTTGTCTTTGGGAGAAGCAACCTGTCACTGAACAGACTCTTCTGGTTGTTTATGGCTGTGTGCAGAGGATGCCCAGCATCGTCCATAATATCCAGCAGTTTCTTTAGTGTCCTTTTCTCTGCCACTGACACCAGAGTGTCCAGCTTCATGCCGACCACAGAGCCAGCCTTCCTGATCAGTTTTTCCAGCCTGGATGAGTCCTTCTTTGCTGTGCTGCTCCCCCAGCACACCACAGTTAATTATTAATGCTAAAGTTTCACTTACTTTTGAATGCTCAGCCCCAGATATTAAATCCCCTTAAAGAGTTGCAGTTCTATAAAAAAATATTATCTAATTTGCTTTTGCTCACACGTACTTTGCTCAGAATCGAAAAATGCTTTGTTGGTAGATGGAAGATTTCAGCCACTGAGTTCCATAAAGCAGTCAGATGTTTTGAAGGTCTTTAATCTGACAACAATCACAAAACAACTTTGTCAGGTTTGGGAAAAGGTCAGCGTTAGGGTTAAATACGTAGTTGGGGGTCAGGTGAGCTTCTAATTGCTTACAATAATTAACTTATCTATTTATAACTATTACTGCACAATGCAACCAAGCTATGAAGCTGCACGCTTTGCTCTTGTAGATTTCATCACCACAGTGCATCAGACACATTACATGCAGTCATCTGAGTAATTCTTAAAATAAAACTAATCACTTTTGGAGGTTTCATGAAATCATTTTCATATGTCACGTCACCTCAGCCCAGGGGGTGTTAGGTAATCTCACATACGGCGACAAAGCTGGATCGAGGTCAAGTGATTTAGTTCTGAGAAATCTTTCATTCTTATTACTGTGCTTCATTCTCGTTTTTTTAAATGAAAACATTAGCTAATTTGAGCTAAAACTTCCCCGTGTTGTTGTTATTCCCCGAAAGAGAATTCACCGCTAACAATGCAAGGGGAGTCAGACAGGGTGTAGGTGAAAGGTCCGAGGATGTGTTGCAGATGCAAAGCGCTGCGTGGGCAAAGTGTGATGTATTCTTGCCTTTATGACTGAATGAAATAAACAGACATGCATGTGAAGACTTGTTTTTGTTCCTGTGTCATGTTCCTAGAATTTCTGTCTCTGGTGGAGAGGCGATCCAGTGATATTAGGGACTTCCTTTAAATGCCAGGAATGTGGGCTATTGTGTTGATTCGCTCCAGAGGATTTATAAACATGCCAGCAGAGTGATGTGTCTGCAGACTGTTTAAACAAGATATTAGTCAGCTGTTAAAGGAAAAATGCATTCAATAGAAAAGGATATTGAATGCAAAGCCCGAACTACAGACGGGCTTCTTTAGGAATGGTAACAATGAAAATGTGAATAACCGAGGGGCACAGTAAGCTACAAACTTGAGTCCTTTACACAGTTAGAGCCACAAATTATTGGACAAAGACAGAATAACACAATAACAGTACTACTACTACTACTACTACTAATAATAATAATAATAATAATAATAATAATAATAAATTGTTTGGGAATCCTGACAATATTCTAAAAATGTTTTCTAAAAGGGAACGGGGATACAATTTGAGGGGGGAATTAAATTTAAAACATCCTCGTATCCGTACAACATTAAAAAGTTTTTGCATCTCTGTGTGTGGAGTGAAGCTGTGGAACAGACTAAGTAAAGATATAAAGCAATGTCCGAGCATGGCGCAGTTTAAAAAGCGGTTTAAGGAGATGGTTTTTACAGGGTACAGGGAGGAGGTAGAGATTTGATAGGGCGTTCTTGTCCAATATTTTCATGTGTGTGCGGGTGCACGGGTATGTTGGTATGGGTATATATATATTTGTAGGTTGTGTATCCTTTGAGGTGTTAATGGGGTTATTGAAAATGTGTATATGTGCGTATGTGTATATACGTATGTATGGATAGATAGAAACATATATGTATATATATTAAAAAAATTAATAATAATAATAAAAACAAATACACATGACATATAATGTAATTGCAAGGAGGTATTTCTGTAGTCTATTGATTACTAGATAGTGGAAAAGGGGTGGGATTAAATAAGCTTATGCTTCTTCCTGCTCCTTTTTGGAAGGATGAAAGTTATTTGTAGTTGTTTTTGCTCGTTTTCTTTTTGTTTTGCTTTGTTCATTTGTCTCTTTTAATTCTATGTTGTTGTACTTTTTCAACATGTTCAAAATAAAGATTCAATCAATCAATCAATCAATAATAATAAATTGTTTGGGAATTGCAGCCATCTTTAGTCGCTGTCCCCTGTTTTTAGAGGGTGAAAATTATTGGAAAAACTAACACAATTTTAAATATAATGATTGTTTTTAATAGTTGATAGTAGTAGTCAGTGACTGCCTGAAGTGTTGAACCCATGAACATTACCAAATGCTGCCTTTCCTCCTTTGAGATGATCTGCTCGGCCTTTGCTGCAGCCACTTTCAGTTGCTTTCGCAGTGCAGGTTTGTGTTTAATAAGTGAAAGCAGGCTCTGCTGGCTGAGTTTAGGTGACTTGCTCGGTCGTTTCTTTGACTGGAGAAACTGTCAGTCACACGCGGCTCTATTATGACATTATCTCCACCATACTCACACTATATGTTTTGGTTACTCAGTAATGTAATGGATTATTATAGTGAATTCATTAATCACATTGCATTTACAATTATGTTACTTACATTACAAAAGTTATTCAATTACCTGCAGAGTGTACAATGACATGCAGAAAACACCAGCATCCAATTCTTTTATAAGCACATCTCAGTGCAGTCTTTGGTATTTTTTGGTTTCTGTCACTTTTGCAGCTGTTCCATGACATTAATTGTCTCCCCTGAATGACTTCACCTGTGTTTTATGAGCGTCTCTTTTATTTCAACTTCTGTTGTGTTTTGTGTGCATGCTGGTATTTTCTTAGGTTGCGGTGCATCTCTCTCAGGGACGCTGTAAGAATGGGTGGATTGAAAGAAAAAAAACAACATCAAGCGTGCCTTTTTTCTTCCTTTGTAGTTTCTATAATCAGCTCATTTCAGTTTGTGCACAGAGAGGAGGAAACTGGTGGACATCTACAAATTTTGAGGATTAAAATGCACAATATTTTTATTTTTAATGCATAAAAGGACAAGAGCAGTTTTGTAAAGTGCAAACTGCTTCCATGATAGAAACACCTGCAACACATGCTGCATTCAGTAAAGCCGCTACTGCCAACACAACATCAAAGATAACAACAGTGACACAACAACTTTGCAAATATCTGCACACACAGCATGCTAACAAAGGAAAACAGACCAGTCTTAAAAATGTGCATGTACATCTAGGTATATCTACCTGTATTTGTTTCTGTGTGCCCTCATTAGGACAGGGATTTGTGTCAGTGTGTGGGGCTATAGCCTGTGTTTTACACTATTCATTGGTAATTATGTGCTAATACGGAGTAATGCAAAAGTAATACAAGAAGTAGCATGCTTCATGTCATGAGCTGTTTCTCTCCTTTTCCATAGTTTTCTCTTCCCGTCATTTTCATATAAGGTAATCTTGCTTTCATATGTCTACAGATGTGTTTTCAGAACTGTTCTGGCTCTTTTAGACGTTTTCTGACAAACTCTAATCTTGTTTTCTTGCACTTGATTATAACCAGTTGTTTGCACCATGTTGTAAACATTCATGAAGTTGTGTCTCGATTGTAGAACTTGACAATGACACACGTACTTCAGTAATCACATTACAATTATGTGATTACTTGAGTTTAAAAAGGTTCTTCACTTATCTTCATCAAAAGATATTTGTATAGCACTTTACTTGGTCCTAAGGACCCCAAAGCAAAAAAAAAATGGCAACTACATTGTAGCCACAGCCGCCCTGGGGCGCACTGACAGAGGAGAGGCTGCCGGACACTGGCGCCACCGGGCCCTCTGACCACCACCAGTAGGCAACGGGTGAAGTGTCTTGCCCAAGGACACAACGGCCGAGACTGTCGGAGCCGGGGCTCGAACCAGCAACCTTCCAATTACAAGACGAACACCCAACTCTTGAGCAACGATCACTCCCTTAGAATAACATCAAATATGCTTTTTCTTACAGCACCCTTTCACTACAGTCAGCTGTAGGGATGGGTACCGGTATCCGGTGCCATTATGGCACCAGTTCTGACATAAACGGTAGTAACCAGACCGAAAAGCATTTCGGTGCTTTTTTTTCCTGAGCTGTGATACACTTTAGATTCTAGCCAATCATTTTACCTTTCCAAGGATAGTAGGCGGGTCCAGGTACGTACGTTCTTTTAGAGCAGAGCTACAGATTAAAAATGCCCAAGGCAAAGCGGTCAAAGTCTGGCTGTACTTCCCAGCAAAATATGCAAACTCAGCAGCTGCAACAAGTGCTTTAAGCTGATACTGTGATACTGTCAAAGGAGGTAACACCTCAAATCTGATGAAACACCTGGCGACACATAGCGTTTTTTTAAAAGCCGAGAAATGCGCCGAATTTGATAGCTTGCTGCGAGACCTCACATCGTGCACATCTACTGCGGGTGTGGTGCCTGTTATCGGACCCGGAGTTAGCAACATCCCCCAAAACCCCGAAGAGGAGAGTCCTGGCCCCTAGCCCTGCCAGTGTAGCAGAAATGATGAGGATGATGATGCAGCAGCAGCCGTTCTTCTCTGCGTGAGTAGCTTAATGTTGTTCGTGTGTAATTTACGTTGAGTAGGCTAACCACGTTATTACATTAATGCATGTAAGGTGAACTAGCAAACACCGTCATAGCTACATGCGGCTGTCTTCTTGTTTGATGGCAGATACTCCCTTCACCCTGGCCAAAAAGGCTAAAATGACCAAAGAAAAAGTGGAAAACAGTTCAACATGAGAGGTTTTTGGACAAAGTTTGTGTTTTTTTTCCATTGTTTAAGTGCTGCTTCCAGCCAAGAGTGATACCATAAATCCCCCATAGCTGCAGAAAAGGCTAACATTGTTATCTTTTTACAAAAAAACAGTTAAACATGAGAGGTTTTTGGACCAATTTTGTGTTCTCCATTCTTTAAGCACCGGTTTGAGCACCGTTTAAGCACCGGCACCATTTCAAAAGTACCGGTTTGGCACCGGTATCGGATAAAACCTAAAAGATACCCATCCCTAGTCAGCTGATAATAGTTCGTATTCAAAGAAAGGAACCGTTACTGTTATTTTTATTGCGAGAAAGGACAAGAGCATAATAGTAAAGTGCAAACTGCATCTAAGACAGACACAATGCAACTAAGCATCTGCACCACAGCATCCTAACACAAAGCTCACAAAGAACCCAGGCCGATGTTGCAGCTGAGTGCATGCTGAGCCCTGCAGCTGGAGCCTGATCTTAGGTACAGGTGACAGAAGCAGTGTTGAGCAGTCAGGCGTGCAGCATTGTAGCCTCCATTTCTACAGTACAATCAGAATTAAAGTCTCTTTGAGCCGGTTTCAGCTTTACATTTTGTGTTGTCGGTGTTGTGTTCATATTAAAACACGTACAGAAAGCTCTTGTGTGAACAGGCATTTATGTAAGTGTGTGGGACTGTTATTATTATTGCTAACTGGTAATTATGTGACAGTTCAGTTGATGTTCAAGAGTAACGCAAAAATAACATAACTAGTAATGTAGCAAGCTACTTTCTCCAGACAGTAATAAATGTACTGCATTATTTTTAAGAAAAGTAATGAGTAATGTGTAATACATTACTAATTTGAGTAACACTGACGACAACATCGGAGTAAACCTGCTGACACAAAACCAAAAACTATGGGTCCTAACGACCTTTTTTACATCCTTATTTTTTTTCACTGTTGTTGATGTTTTTGAAGAATTTTCCTGGAAGAAAAACATTTAGTTATCTTGTCTAAAAAAATCCCTCTTCAGTTCAGTGAGGCTTGGAAAAACATCCAATCCGATGGCAGCTGAAGTTTTGTTTGGCAGCGCACCTCATGATCCCACTTTCCTTGTTGCAATCGCATTAATCACATTATAAAAATACCTCATCCAGCCTGTCTCCTTCATGCTGAGTGTGTGTCCTGATCTTACGGGGTCTTTCAATTATTCTCTTCCAGGGAGAGTCTCCAGTTACTTTGTGGCCTATAGTTCCTGCTATTGTTCTTTATCTACTTTATGGGACGCTTGTCCCGACCCCCCATGGCATGTTCCTTTGGAAGTGACCTTGTCAATGAGGCTGACTGCTAGAAGCCAAGCCTCTCCTTGTGTCTCCCTACCTCTCCCAACCCTTTCCGTCTGCTGCTCGTCTCCATCCATTAGTGCCTCTCCTTGTCCTGTCCAAGTATTGTCTGACTTCAGAAATCATCACAAAGCATAAGATTGAGTCATAAATTTATGGTAATTTGTCACTTACATGTCAGAAAGCTCCTGCAAGGGTTAAATGCCAAACAAAAACTAGGATTTTGTCAGACAACCACTTGATTTGCTTCAAAAAGTATTTATTTTTTTAATAGAAGCTATTTTTGGAAAATACATTAATAAAAGCAAAAATTGCATATTTTTTTTAGCTTTTGGTTTTTTTCTAATAATTTTTCCATGCTTTAATACACCTGTAATCATCATCATCTCTGTCCCCGGGCAACACACTATAATTTAATTAGTGTCAGAGATGTGTAGTGAATTCTACTCGCATGTCCCAGATCTCTTCGTCTCACTTGGGAAAGGCATGTCATACATAAAGGTTTTCAGTTATTAGTTCTTTTAAAGCCGCTTTCACCTTTGCGTGAGTCGGGAAGATTTCGGAGTGGGTGGCTTTTCCTGTTCATTTGTGATGAACGTCTCTTGACCCCCACCACACCTACACAAGTCATGTCCATTCATCAAACATCTGGGCCATGCATCTCCTGGGCGGTAAGGGAGTACCCGCCTATATCAAAAGTCCCCCTAACGAGTGAGCGCTCAGAAAGCATCTGAGATTCGATTTTATGCTCTTGTTAGGTAACAATAAAGATAATTAAGCACATCTTCATACTAAAGTTCCCATATGATTAAAGCAACAATGCATTTATTGAGTACAGCAAATGTTTTGGTCCGCTGGTGGTGAAGGAAGTACTGCTCTTACATTTGGGAAACCAAATGGTTAACGCGTTGCCTGGGCATGCCGCCTGTCATCTGAAAAGAACAAAAGGTGAGACCTCTATTCCCAGCTGACCTTCCTTGCTGTGTCATGTCATGCTGGCTGTGTCGCCTTTCAGGATGTGCTGTCACACACATGCACAAACACTCACTTTTGTTCAGTCTCATCTGGAGGATTTCTGTCACAGATGAAGTGCACTGCTTTTCCTGTTCACGTTTACTCTGCCGTGATGATTTTTGATGATCTGATGAACTGTTTGACTGAAGTCATGAAGGAGAGTTGTTTTGACCGGGGCTACTGAGGCTCTGGGTTGACTGGAGAGCCTGGGTTTTGGGATGTGGCACTTCCTAGCCTATGCCAAAGCATTGTGCAGCTCAAGTACACATTGGCGACACAGCCTTGAACCACATTGTAAGAGCTTTGACTGCATTGTCTGTTTCACCTCAACACTCCTGTCAACACTGGATTCACTTTCAGCTTTAGAGCACTAAGAGCATTCCACACAACAGGGAAACAACATTTCTCTGCATTGTCATTTGTGGCGTTGCACACTTGAGAGTAATAATCACTCCCACGGGCATTGAACAAAAAATGGGGGGGCTAGAAAAGAGAAGAAAGAACGATGGGGGATGTTTCTGTGCAGCATATGGGGGGAAATAGCTTATGTTTTCTATGTATTGTAAAAGATTCCTGTACCCATCAAAGTTTCCCTTTTTGCATTTTTGTCATCATAAATAAGAAGTATGCATGACTCAACTATGTTGTATGATATTTAATTTTTAATAAGCCTTATAAATAAAACTTTAAACATTAAGCATTAAGTTATTGTAGGGACGGGAGAGTTTCATTTTCATCTGTACAGGAATGATCTGTACTAAATATTCTGACTGCAACCTGAGATCTTGCGTCCGTCCTCTGTAGTGACTCCTGTACTTTATCTTGTGCGTAAGACTCTGAGTGGTCCTCGAGAATCACTAGTGCGGCCAGGCTTACCTCACACGATGGTTATGTTGACTCAACAGCTTAGTTTTGTGCACCAACACAGTGATCTTTACAGGCTGCTATCTCCATATTGAACACGTTATGAGCTGTAGTGGCATCTAGTCATGTTAGTTTTAGAGATTTTCCTTAGATTTCTACTAAAACTTTACGTATCTTTCCAAAAATGTATCCTTGCTAAAGTAAAAGATCCTCTATTACTCCCTGTCTCTCAGACTTTGGATTTCTCTACATCGTGAGGTGCTGTGCTCAAGGATGTGGATCAAAGAGCTATATTTCATAAAAGGCTCGGAGTGTAGTGTCTTTGTCACATTTTTAAAATCATTAACTGTAAAAGTGTCAGAAAGTAGCAGAACAGTATATTAAAAAATATATGATATGATTCCCAAACTGTCTGGTTATGTTTGGGACTTATTCTAAAGCAGTAATACTGGCATAGAGTCACGTCCAAGCTGAATGTCACTGTTAGTTCACTACAGTACAATAGTAAGTTAAATGAAAACATTGTTTTCTCCATTGCATCACTTGTGTGCACTTTCATTTACAGATTCCAGTCTGCTTTAATAGTTTTCATTAACACTGGATTTCCTGACTTGATGTTGTCAGCTTGAGGGATTGCACGGCAGCTCTAGCACCAGACACCCTCGCCTGCACGTACCAGGCTGAAATAAGCAGGGTGGAGAGGGCAGACAGATGCAGGGGCTGAACTGTACCGGCTGCCACTGCCAAACCACCTTCCTGCCACTCAGGGACATCACTCATGAAATCACATTTGAAGCTAGACAACAATAGTAAAACCAGAAAACTGTTTTAGCTTCTTTTTATTAGTCTACTTATTGTTAGATGTCGAAAACATTAAGACAATAAATGAATAAAAATGCAGTGAAAGATGCAGTGGGCTTCTTTGATGTTCAAAGACCTGTAACCCTTCATTATGTTATTTATATATAATGCTTATCAGTGCAAAGTAGTGGGCTGTAAGCATTCTGAAATATAAGTGCGGGGCAGATTTTGTAGTGTGCGCAGTGAGTGAGCTCGGAAGCATCATATGCGCGATACAGTCGGGGGAAAGGGCTCAGGGCATACCGTCAGTGATGTACAAGGCTGAGAAAATATCTTTAACAACAGCTCATCTCTGAAAACACACTGGTGTTGAATGGTTTTTGTTTTGCACATTCCTGTGAGGTGCACACATACAGTCATCAGCTGAGTTCTGGTGCATTTTCACCCTGATTGTGGGCCAGTGAGGTCTGCTTCAGCGCTCTCCTTGTTTCTTCCTTTTCCCCTTGTGCCACCGCCTTTCTTTTCCATTTCTTTTCTAACTTCTCCTTATTTTTCCTCTGCCTCTTCTTACTTCTCCATCACCTTTACCTTGCTCCCAACTTTACTTTCACCATCAAAGGACACCCGTGGCTCCAGCTGGGTGGCTGCTAGCTTCTCATTTCCTCTCATGCTCTCCAACCATTCAGCAGTGGTGCTCCATCAGGGCTGAGCAGACCCCAGGGAGTCCACCAGAAGCCTCCGCTAGGCGCTCACCGCCACTTCCTGCTCATTTAAGTGAGCCCTCAGAATGGAGCACTATTGTCCTGGCTGTTATCTGATGGCTCCACTCAACAGAGAGACAAAGCCAAGGGCCTGCCCCCCCTCCACCTCGCAGGCTGCGCTGAGGTTTTTTTTAAACATATCAATAGCTCAAGAAATGAGTTCGGCAAACACTGTTAAATGCATAAAGGCACCGCACGAGTAACACAGTGACAGTGAAAAATCACAATTATGATGTTCACAGATTGATTATCCTGCCTATTTTAGGGAGGAAACACATTGGAATTTGTTTAAAATATAGAGAAAAAACAGAATGCCTGAATTTAAAAAAAGATATATAATTAAAAAATAGTGAAAAAAGCATTTCCCAAAAAATTTATTAATTAATTTTATTGGTTTATTGCTAATATACAAGTTATTAACACATTTTATAAAAGTTGAGGGAGAGGCAAATAAAACTGAGACAGTTATGTAATACAGATGGAACAACTCACCAGTAATTAGGTTTTCTTTGCACTTAAAGTCACTTTAACAAGCAGTTTCTCTTTAAGCAGAAATCAGAAACAAATCTAAACCACAATCATGGAACAACCTCAAAACATTGCTGATTAAAGTCACCCCAAATGTGAACACTGGAAAGAAGTGCTGTGATAATTCATTTTCTGCTGAGCGGTTGATGAAATTTTCACCAGCATTTTGTTACTTTTTCAATCACAAAATACACGTCACCAGGATTTATTGTATGTGCAAATTTCTCCAAGAAATTTAGGATCCACTTTTAAATTTTAGGAAAAAAAGAAAGAAGAGAGAACTTCAAAAAGGGAAAGAATTTCAGGAAGCGAAACAGTACTCATTTTATCACAGAAATTGTAGCATTTTTTTTAAAAATGTCATTTTATCTCAGAAATTGTAGCATTTTTTTGTAAAATGTCATTTTATCACAGAAATTGTAACATTTTTTTGTGAAATGCTCTCACAGTACAGTAGGGCCGATGCAAGTTGGCAGTGCCCTCTGGTGGAGAGATGGGGTAAGGCAAATCCAGTATTTTCCTCCTTTAACCAGAACGTTTTCCCTCTCATTTGGAAGTTTTTTGTGCCATTTTCTTTTTCTGTTTGAAAGTCTCTTCCCCCCCCCCCCCCCCCCCCCCAACACACACACACACAGAGGTAAGGGGGTTTCCTATAGAGACACCATTGTTTGTGCTGCATCAAAGGGAGATTTGTTAAAGGAGCTTTGGTGTGCTGCGATATCACCCACATCAGTCAGGACTACCTGTGCAGGTGCTTGCAACCCTGGGGGTGAGCAGGGGGGCTGGGGCGTGGGGGGGCTTAGAGCAAAGCTGGTCTCACTGTCTGCTCCAATTTCACAGACTTCTGACATGACAGGAAAGCCTGTAATAGCAGAAGGTAAAGAATCAAGAGTGCAGAAGAGTCGGGTTTAAGCCAAGTTAAAGCAACGATCGCATGAATCGCTCTTTTGCTTCAAATCTACACCCGGAAGTGTAAATATTTGCCCCACAGAGATGCGCTTCTTGCCCTCTTATTTATATTTGCTCCTCAACAGCTCTCCCTAGTGGGGCAAAGATAAACTGTATATTACCTTAACACGTGTGCTCGTTTATTCCTTATAATGTGGAACTGAGAAAACTCTGTTACTGTATTATTAAAGGTGATAGTGAATGAAACACAGGCCTGCCTGTGTGTACAGGATGTAAGCACGAGCAGGCTGAGTGGAAATTTCCCTTAAATATAAAACAGCTGCTGTTGCAGTTGAACAATTAGTGTTAGTGGTGCTATGATTAAAGTCACCATCTCTGCCTGATTACCCATCTAACCTTTGTAGCTCTTATTTTTATTACATATTCCTGTATAGTATGCATTCTACACTGTATATTACTTACATTAAATGGACATTTAACAGGCTGGAGAAAGACTTAAAAATAAAGTGTTCGATTAATTGAGCCAGAGGAGCGAATCCACTTTTTAACCAGCGGTAATCTCGCTTATCATGCAGCTTTACCTGCGAAATGAAGCCAGACACAAGACATTAAAGTCATAATGTACAACTAAATACACCAAATGAGAAAACGAACACTCCTCCAAACAACCGAAGAACACTCTTAACTAAAACTCATTCATCCATCCAGATTTTCCTCTACTTTTTCCTCTCTTCTTTTTTTGAAGATCAAGCAATGGCAAAAAGTTGAATAATTCCGCCTCTTTGATCTGCACACACAAGTGAGAGTTCATTTCCATTTTTGATTTTTTTCCCCCTTCCTTTCTGTAAGAGTGCCAGCATCAAGATTTACCTTGGTGTGCAAATGTGCTGGAATAGGTTAAAAGGAAATCTCGCTGCTCTCTCAAAGCACAAGTGCAGATGTTATGAAGTTAATTAAAAATTTAGCAATTCGTTTCTCTCGTCCCAATTTAGGCTGCATCAAATAGCAGAAAACTGAAGGGGAAAAAAATGACTTGTGAGAGGAGTCCGTGCAGTCTGTCTTTTTACATGTATAGCAACATCAACAAGGAGGAATACTTCTGTAATGTAAAATTCAGGATGATACACCGATCCCATCCACCTTTTTCCTTCATGCAGCGTGCATTATCAGGAAACATGTTACATCCTGTGTGTAGTACATGTATTTACATTTCAACAAATAAATCCAAACACTGAATATACAGCTCTCCACTTCCATCTTCCTAATTCTTCCTTTCTCTTTCTCTAAATCCATAATTCTGGACTGAAGATGGGAAATTCGTCCAGCCTGCTCATCTTCTGTTTTTTCCGACACTTTACCTCGTTTAGAAGACAACAGTGATGAACACATTTTTAAGCCTCCCCCAGCCACCAATCTTCCCGACAACTAACCCAGCTTTCCATGTTTTCTAAAATTGCATCAGTGTGTTGACATAGGCCTGGTATCTTCTACCAACTTTTCCATCCCCTCCCAAATAATAGTGCCATCCACAGAAAGGATGTCAAGTCTCAAGATGCTGCCCACCCCTCTCCACTCCCCCTGTGTGGATGATGCTCCAGGAGGGAGGCGGGCGTCGTTTCTGCACAGGTGCTGCAGCTGCATTCGTACATAATTCCTTTCTGCGCGAGCAGTGTTAGCCTCTATGTGCTGCTTCCCCCCAGTGGGACCCCCTCCTCCACTGAGTGATATTACAAGCGGCAGCCGCGCGCCTCTGATCTACATGCGCTGGGCTCTCTCCTGGTCCTGGGTGAATAGCGCTTGACTTGTTCAATTTGTTTAGAAGCCGCGTTCGACGCTTTGAAGCCACACATTTTAGCATAAATCATAACCTGTCTCCTTGCTAACAACTGCTTTGAAATGCAACATCTGCTTTTGAATCCCCAGCTTTACAATTAGTTAAGCAACATCAATAGATTGACTCCCTATAATTTCTCTTGATAATGAACTCATGAATGAACGTGGGGGGGGGATTAGTGCTGGGCCCATTTGATTTTTCAAGGCCACGGTCCTGAGCTGGATCAGCCTTCGTCGGCCTCACTTTGCTGGGATGCCGTTAACTTCCTGAAGTTCTCTGGATGTTCTGACTACAGTCAGACACACCTGTTAAATTGGGTTACCCTCCGTGGTAACCTACTTAGGAAGTGTCATGGTTGTGGGGCATGTTACCGGGCCATGTTGTTTACTCTTTCATCACACTCTTCAGGATCCCTGTTTGTTGGTTTGTTTTGCAAAGCACAGCCTTCTGTTCAGCTGTGGGAAAAGAGCGGAATCAAACACCCGGAGAGCGCCCTGACGTTGACATTGATAAGCTGAGCTTGTCACTTTCCATTTATCTGAATGACACTGATACTCAGGTTGGATCTCTGGAGGAAGTTGTGCATACACAGAATCCAGGTGCATATGCTGCAAGTGCTGCAAAAGGGGAAAAAATAGACGTCTTCTAAGTTTGCTTAATCAAATGCATCTAAAGTTATTGCAGCGAATAAAAGAAAATGCACATGATATTGGCAGGAGCTGTGGCTCTTCACTGCACTGTACTAAAGTTAAAACGGATCCATCAGTTGGAAACCTCTCATCAGGTGCATTAAGAATTCCTTTTGCAGGTTGAAGAGGAAAATAACAATCCCAAAGATTTTATTTTCAAAGGCAAGCATTTGATCAGTAGTCATCAATTAAACTTACTGAGGTGCAAATTACACCACAAGGATTAGATGAAAGAGCCTCTGTGTCATTTCCTCCCCTCCTCCTCAAAGCTTGGCTTGATTAGCAGTACACACAAACAGCAGGCTGATCCCTGGCATGGTGGTGACAGGGTGACACTTCCCCTCACA
>NC_140458.1:33817936-33840436 GCF_963576455.1 Neolamprologus multifasciatus
TTGATTCTGCTCTTTTATTTGGAGTTAGAGCTTCTTTTTTTTTTACCTAGCAAGGCTGCATGTGACTACATTATATTTGTTACCTCATGCACAGGTAATTAATTATCAAGAAACAAATCCACGTTGTTTTAATCTAACTACAGCATTGATTTGCATGCATCTTTAAGGAAAGCAGCACTGGCATCTTTATCCTTTTTTGCCACATAAAAACACATTTCAAAATAAAAACTATACGTGTGATTTAAGTCTGCATGTCACATCTTTTTTGGATGTTAAGGAGGATACATAATCTTTCCGTTTGGCTTTCACACCAGTAACTTAAAAATAGTCCCATAACCAAATGGTACAGTTAGGCGATTAAATCGCTGCCTTCCCTGTATTTTTAAAAACCTGCTAATTCACTCACCGGCTAAGAGGAATGAAAGGAACTTTACGCTTATGTTTAAATGCGTTTCTAAAGCAGATATATTTTTGTTTCTCATTTCAGATGGCTTCACCGTGGGGTGTGTTTATTTAAGGATCACAGCCTGTGAAACAGTGAGGAGCAGATAAGTGAAGAACAAGGAATTTACATGAGAAACAGGTTCCCAGCCTGGATTTAAACTCTTAACATTGTAATGGTGAACAGACTTACAGAATAAGATTAAGATTCAATCTGCATTTAATGGAGCAGATCTGAGGCGGCCTCTACTTGAACCCTGAAATGTGAGATGTCACACAGGGCAGCCTATTTGACATGTCACCTACTGGTGAGAACTCGGAGCCTTTGATTGAGTTTTATCAATTACGGAAAATACTGGAACTTTCTTTAAAGTCGCGAGCCTCACGTGGCCAAGATTGCGCCTGCTGTTGTGTTGAGGTACAAGTTTGTTAGGAGAAAATTAACAATCCAGTCAATCTATACAAGTAAGAAAAAGGCTTATATTCATTGTGCATTGTTGCCTTAAGTGGTTACTTTGTTTTCATGCTGTCCTGTAAGTTTATGATTGTTTCTGCTTCTGTTTGTTGACTTGAGATCATAGTTTGGCCACCTTTTCATTTAACACTGCATCTGTAATGGTTGCCAAAAATAAAAATCCACCCGCTTTCTATCTTTACTTGACTTCCCACAATGGAGTTAAATCAGCATGTAAATACTCCCAGAGTGAGAGAGGATTTTTTTCTTTTCTACTTAGCTGGCTCTGTTTATCTTAGATCTTTTAACAGACTAAGCATTTTGTTCTTGTGCAAAATTTAGTCCTAAATGCACTCAGGGAAAGTTGCTGAAACACATAACAGCAACTTATTTCTTTCTCTTACTGTATAGGGTAACAGTTGCGTGCTTATTTTGAATTATTGAAGTGGATCTCAAACAGACGATGTCAGATCAAATAACCGCTTTTCTAAAACACAGATTTTACATGAGCCTTTTTAAAATCATTCTTAGTCTTTTTTTTGTCTCAGAACAATTGAGGGAGGAGTCAGTTGTTGGGGTCAGCGTTTGGTTGAAATTGAGTGAAATTATGAGTAGCCCACCCCTTCACCTAACAAGCCCCCCTCCTTCCTCCCTCACATCTCCTCTCTATTGACGGGCTCGCCTGCATCATACTGAAGACCCCGTTGAGAGGATCTTTTCTCACTATATAGAGAAGATGCAGCTCCGACGCCTTTGAGATGATCGCCAGGATTTACTCCGCGCCTCTCTGCCCCTAAGTTCTCTAAAGGGCTGTTTTAAAATAACCACCTGGACTGCTAGCACTCTGAAAACATTTACCTAGTGGAGTGAATGTGAATGAACTTCCCTGTGTTTGCTGCCAAAGCGTCGGAGTCATCCAAGACTGTGAGCATATTTTTCTTCTGCGCGACCAGCTGTGGTTTCGAGCCGGTGCGTCGGTGCCTCTCGGCGCAGTTTGTGTTGCAGGTGCGTGGAGAAGCAGCGCGAGGACAGATGGCTGCGCTGACGATACAACGGACCGACAACTTTTTGCACACATTTTTACAGGTTTGTTAGATTCTTCTTGATTTTATTTTGTTTTAAGGCGGACGCGTTTGTTTGCTCCTCCTTTTCTCTGTTCTTTCTCTGAGTGTTCGCAACTTGTAAAATAGTATTTGGCTTCTCGGATGGTAAAATCATTATATGACAACTGAAACTAGCAGGAAACGAGGGGAGGGAACTAAAATAGTTTGCATATATTTTTTTGATGTAAACTTTTTTTTTTTAACTTCAAAGTTTAATTTTCAATTTGCATGATTGAAAAAAAATAAAAATGTAATGCTTATTTTTTTAAATCAATTTAAACTTTTGTTGACCCTGAAGATCATCGTGTAGGACAGGAAACCTGATGTGTTTTTGTATATTATTACACAGGACCGGACGCCCAGCTCTTCTCCAGAGGGGCCACCCAACGCCCTCTCCTTTCTAGCCACCACCTGCAGCCAGGCCTGGCAGGTGGGGAGCACAATGGGCTCAGAGGGTTCTCAGTTCCCCTATGAGGGCACCGTCAGCTCAACATCTGGAATGTTTCAGCTCTGGAGCAATGACATGCCACCCAGCACAGCCCTCAGCACACATCAGATGACCTTCACGGTGCCCAAGATGCAGTTCCCTGGACACATGCAGTCTGGCCTGGGTCACCATCATCATCACCATCACCCCCATCATCACCACCATGAGCTGCCTCTTACCCCTCCAGCTGAACCACCATCATCCTACTCCTTTGAACTCTCCCCTGTTAAAGTGCTGTCCTCGCAGCCACAGACCAACAGCCACTACTATCCTCAGCATAACAATGTGGGACAAAACTTCCCCAGCTTCCTCCCAAATTCATCAGGTAGGCATCCTTTGTCCGGAGGCCATGTGGATGAAGGGCAGCAATGGTGGAGCCTACCCCAGACCAACGCTACCCCTTCTAACCACCCCTTCTCCCTGGGCCGACAGCTGGTTTTGGGGCATCAGCCCCAGATAGCTGCTCTTCTCCAGGGCACCTCCAAAGGTCTGCTGAGCTCCACTCGCCGCTGCCGCCGCTGCAAATGCCCCAACTGCCAGGCGAATGGCGGAGGGTTGGAGTTCGGAAAGAAGAGACTGCACATCTGCCACATCCCAGAGTGTGGCAAAGTGTACAAGAAGACCTCACACCTGAAGGCTCATTTGCGCTGGCATGCCGGGGAGAGACCCTTCATCTGTAACTGGCTCTTCTGTGGTAAAAGCTTCACCCGTTCGGATGAGCTACAGCGGCATCTCCGCACGCACACCGGGGAGAAGCGCTTTGGATGCCAGCAGTGCGGCAAGAGATTCATGAGGAGTGACCACCTCTCCAAACACGTGAAGACCCACCAGACGAGGAAGAGCCGATCTGGACAACCTTCACAGAGCACGGACCCTCTGCTCACCAACATTAAGAGAGAATAATCGCTGTGGTTCTTCAGTCAGAGACAAGAATGTGTGACTCACACTCACTGCCATAGGTTTGCACTAGAGGGTAAGCGTCAAGCTCCCTGAATACATTCTGTTGTCAAAGCTCTGCTTTGGACTTCAAATACTACCATAAAGTATATTTAGTGATCATTTCGAGTTACATAATTATGTGCTGTTTGGAGCCACGCACCTTTAAAGAAAACTTGAAGCCTTTCTAAGCGATATTGTGAGAGTTTGTGCTGCATTCAGTGTACCTTTCTTCAAGCCGCACAAACGGATCTCGCCTAGAGTTAACTTAATTGTATCCCTTTCACATTTTCAAATTAATTTAAATTTGATCAGAGTTGGGGTTTTTTTTTTGTTTTTTTTAATTTTGTGATGTAAATATTTTTTTTCATGTGATGAATTTGCAAGACATGAAAAACATTTCAAAAGGCTTTCCTAATATGTTCCTAAATAAATGTATGCCTTAGTACAGCTCTGATTTCTGTCCCCTCGAGCGAATGGATGAACGCCTGTGTTACTGTTGATCGTTAGGATTTTATTCCAAAACATATGCTAATTTGTCTACTGCAAGGTAAGAATCTCTTTTTTAAAAAAATATAAACATGAGTGTCTCCGAGCCGCATACGTATCTGCCCTGAAGCAGTAATGTTCATTGCTGCAGATCAGCAAACATGTTACATTTTTAAGTTCTCTGTAAATTGTGTATAAATATCATGAACAGTTTTATTTGTATTATGGCAGCATGTAAATTTGAATAAACATCGTCCTTAAAACGGTTTCTAGCAACGTTCTCGTTTTTACACCTACAAGAAACTGAAGTAAAAAGACGTTTTGGGGTCAATCACAGTTTTAAACTTCTTAACAACTCATTCAGCAAATGTGTGAATTTCTCAGAGCAGTCTGAAGCACCCACTGAGCTAACCTTTTATTCAAATGATATTTTACTGCTTTCAGAATACGAGTGCTGCTCATTGTGCTGTCGGTGTGTGGGGGGAAGATCCTCATAAAGACCTAACACGGTGGCTGTTCAAAGATTTTCACACCTCAAAGTAAATACTCATCCCATTGATGGAGCTGTTTGTCTCGCTCGCTGCAATCAAGTTCACAGCCATGTGGCTTTTAATGAGTGTTTTCATTCTCTCAATGGAGAAAATTGAGTCAACAGATGCAACGGAGGGCACTGGAGAGGAATTCCCTGTGAATAGGACCCCTGTTGTTGAGACCCCCTCAGCAGCGGCAGGAACTCCCTTTGATTTTGCACCCTTGTGAAAGTTAATACCCCCTTCCCCCCCTTACTCCGCCACAAGCCTCCATATATCACAGCCACATTACGATCGGCCTCGCTTTACTGCCCAGAATGGGGCTTTATTCAAAGGCCAGCCAACCAGATGTCTGCTCATCCAGGGGTTTCTTCCCTTTGTTTTTAATCCTGTTTGAACTTTCTCCAGCTGGGATGCAAAAGCAAGCAAAATGCTTTGTCTTTGTCAGAGGTCCCGCGGTGGAGTCTGAGGACCTCCACAGCAAATTTGAAAGTTTAATCTGAATCAAATCAGAATTTAAGAGAATCCGACTGCAGAGCCCATCGAGTGAATTTCCTTTAAATTTACTTCCCTGATATCGAGGTCAAATACTTGCTCAAATACTCCGTATAGATGTTTGTGTATTTTAAAGTAAAAAAGTCTCAAATACAAAGAAAAACACAAAAACTACACTTTGTTTCAAAGACACTTTTTAATTCATATGATACAACTGTTTCTACTCAGTCAAGCATGTCATTAACAAACCCTCTCTTGGTTTTATGTCCTTGCGTTTGGTTCTCTGTAGTGGTATTCCTTTGTGTTACATGCAAAACTGCCTGATCAGTAATCCCCATGAAAAACCTCACCACTTCACATTAACTGCAGATACATTTTATGAGATGGTTCAAGTCATCTAATGCCCCATCTTTCAGTTTGCTTAAAGTAATTTAGTGTTGCCTTTTGGACCGATCGATTAGCGAGCAGCTTCACTGTTAGCAGGAAGCATGAGGCCTATTGATCTTTGGTGCAGCTGTATGATTCAACTCAACTGAGAATGGAAGCCTTGTGGGGACCTCTATTGGCCACAAAGAAGAACAGACCTACTCCGCTCTCTTCTTTTTGACACCGTCCAGATAGAAACACAAATAAGAGTAGCGGCAAGCTGAGCTGCAGTTGTGTTTGGCACTGTTGAGGAGGCGGGAGCATGCAGATTTGTCAGCATCGCTCTTTTTATGCAACAACATGTCATTTTCAATGGGACCATCTGGAACGGTGACATTTTTTGGCATACCTCGGTCATTCTTCGTGGTGCAAGTGAAAATGTATAATTGATGGTATGCACTGTACAGTATTTAGTCCATGTGGCCAAAAGCTAACAGAGTTTATAGAAATGGTGCACGGCTTTTAACATGACAAAAGTGGACCGATGAAACAATTCATATTCGTTTAAACCAATGTGCTGTTTTAAGGACCCCTGTCCCCAAAAATCACAAGCAACCCAAGTTGGCTTGTAAAGAAAGAACGATGTATGTAAAGATGTTGCATGCAGAACTTTGGGTCAGCACAGCAGGCCCTTTAATGCATATCTCGCAACTCCTCTGGAGTTGCCCAAAGAGTAAAAGTATTCTGAAGTGACGTCATACCCACAGAGAGCCTCCAGGGGGCTTCCTCATGCCTTTTTGTCCGGATCAAAGGGAGGCCGGTCAAACAGAATAACAGAGCAAAGAGGTGCTCTCAACATGGCGGCAAGAAAGAAAGTTCTTTTACTTGCAGATGAAAATTTGAGCGAGTAAAGTACTTGTGGCACATTCTGTCTTTCCTCTTCTTGTTGACACAAACGGCAAACTCAGTTGTCAGCAGGGAAATGAAAATCAAATGTAAAAACTGTGTTTGTCGTCGCAACGGGGCATCAGAAAACAAAAAAGCTCTTCAAGGAAGTTTAACCGAGAGTACAAGAGGAGCCAGAGCCACTCCTTCCACACTCTCATGCGCACAAACACATCCACGCATCATTTCATAAACATACATTCAGGCGCACACGTAACTCCAGTGACTTCCCCAGTTAGGAATGGAATCATCAAACAAATTCCCCTTGCCCTTTCAAAGAGAGAATATAAACTCTCAAAAAAGGTAAAAAGCAGAAACTGTCACGACAGTAAGTGTCCACGGAGTATTTTGTAACTATGAGTCCAGTGACATCCCACTGGCTGTTCATGTACACTGAAGGCGATCAAGGCTAAGTCACCTCCCTTTAAATGGCTCTCTAAAAAGGAGCAAAGTCATTTATCATAGTTGCAGCCCGTAGTTCCTTCATATAATCATCAGGGTCCTTCATTGATCTTCAGACTGAACCAGGTAAGGTGCAGTCTGGCATAAACAAATAGTCGATTCTTGTCTTCCCAGCTGTGGCCTTAGCTGCCGTCCTCCTGACCGATGACGCACACGGCACCAAAGTTCAAAGGTCATCCTCGGCTAGCTGGGCCAGGTTGCTGGGACGTCGTCCAGCTGATGGACCCGACAGTGGACCCTGGTTTCCAGCATCAGAAGCCTGACCCCTGCGGCAGCCCTCTCCTGCTCTCTGCTGGGGAGAGAGGGGATGTTCATCACAAAGATATACCGCATTTTGATTTTCATATCAAAAACAACACCGTTCTATCCCAGCACTTTTCTTTTACAGCCTGAAAAACGCACCGGCCCACCCATCTTCTGTATGTTCCCCAGCACAAGTATAGGAAACAATTATCTGCGTTTGATAGGCATCTTTTTCTCACTTCCTTTTGCTGAATTCTGTCTCTGCCTACTTCCTGTTTGTTGTGTGCCAAGTCTGTCCAACCTGAGTAAACAGAGAGCGAAACGAAGAACAACAACTTCTGACCTGTCAGCACAGTCCCTCTACGGACACGAGCCAAGTGATGACAGAGGGAAACTCTGCTAATGCTAATGCACGGAATCCCAATAACAGGATGCTCCTATTTTTGAATAAAATTCCAAGCTTCCAGGACAGCGAGACCCGAATTCTTACTGTGAAGCTGTTGTAATCGGGTTACCTTCGAGTTTTAATAATTCCTTTACCATCCAACAGGGGGGGAAATAACTCTTTTTATGACTCAACAATGTCTCTACGGTGTGTCTGAAAGAATAGTTACCATTTTAATGCTAAATGCCTTTAAGGAAATCCGTGTAACCTTAATTAGACCTTATTTCCACTGTAGAGCTTTGTGACGCTTTTTTGCTATTAATTAATTGTAACGTTTTGTGCGAAATAATTACATGTGTACCATCGAACCAACCCCACAGACTGATTTGTGCATACGTATACACTACCTGTACACTTTGTGTGGTTGGGGTGTACAGCCCATTTGACACAGCTTGACAGTTTGGCTGATCAGTTAAGCCAAGTCGGACATGTGATGGAGAAACAGTGTGGGAGTCAGCAGGGCATGGCTGGACCACAGTGGGCTGCAGAAGCAGGTAAGAACAGATAAGTCTCTAAGTACAGGAGTGCATGCACACAATACCATTTGCTGTTTTTTATTAATATTTTATTTTTTTTGCAACATTCCAGTCCAGAAGCCGTAAAGAGATAAACAGGCCATGCAGTGTCTCATGAACAGAAGGATTGAGTTTGAGTAAGCAGTTACTGCTGGACAGTGTCACTGTATGCAGAGATGAAAGAAACACGAGTGACTTACATCCCTCAGCGAGTAGGTCTCATTGGATCCTTGGCTCTGGCCTTGGCTTGGAAGGTAGAGCGCAGGAAGGGAGGTGTTGTGAGAGTGAAGGGAGGGCAGTTTATGACGGTCGATGGAGGCAGAGGAGTGAGGCCGCAGGGCACTGGCAGCAGACAGAGGGGGCCTCATACTGCGGCCCAGGCTGTTAGACTTGCTCTCTCGCCGCTGGTACTCAATAGGCGACTGTAAGGCTGAGAGAGAGACAACAGAGGCAGGTCTTATGAAACTCTGCTGCTGATTCTGAATCTTTTATAAAACAATGCATCCAGAGGATTTAAGTATTTGTTGAGGAAATGAAGACATCTATGATAAGACATATTTTTATATTATTACAACATCACAGCATTATATTGTAATCATCACCTGCTTATACAGGCTGCTCAGTACCACCAAGAAATCCTCAATAAATACAAGTGCTTTTGAAAAGCAATGACTAACATTAAGTTTTGTTGATAAAAAATGCCACATAAAGAAAGTTAATGGGTTCTTCGTGTCCGTGTTCCATAAAAAACACAGTGGATGATACCAAATCCTTACAACTTTAAAGTTATGATCATAAAAATGCAAATTAAATGTAAAGTTCTGACATAACACTACAAAAATCCACAATGACAGTCTTTTATCTTTTTCATGCAAAGCCAAAACCGTGAAAAAGTTGGTCAATATATTTACATATGCCATGCTTTATGCTAACTTCATGCAATCTTGCAATTTTAATAATAATAATTTAATATTTTCTAACCTTTTTTCTTCTAGGTGTGCTGGGAATATAAAGACTACACAGTCCTGTAAGCTTGTCACATAGACAATAAATGAAAAATGCTCTAAACTCCAAGCTAAAGTATAACTTATAGATGTGAGAGATCCATAAATTACTCCCCCACTGCAGCATGTCATTGAATTTTTATCATCTCTCCCCCTTCGTCTGCTATCTTTTTCTTTGCCATCACCCCCACTGCCCCTCACTGAGCGTGGTTGAGTGCTTGCTCATAAGGGATCGCTTCACTTCACCACGGCCTGAGGTGACTGTTGTTGTGATTTGGTGCTATACAAATTAAATCTGAACTTGTGAAATTAAATTGAAATGTGAGTCTTCTTTACTCGGTTGCCACTTACCATTAAGGAAGTTGCGCTGGCTTTCCAAGATCTGAACCACATCATTGACCCAGGCCCTTCCTATCTCTGGGGAGGAGGCCTGCATCTGGAAGCGCACCACACTTCCATCGGGATTGCGTGATGTCAGCACGAAGCGCGCATCGTCGCTGTCCACACTGGGCTCCACCCCCAGGCAGCTCACCTGAAACATATATATATGATTCGACTTGTTAAATGCTTTGGTAACACACGCACGCCTCTAAAAAGTCCACAAGACAGAATTATGTAAGCCAGGCAGGAATGAGTGTGTTTTGGTTCTGTTACGTAACTTCTAACCTGGGAGTGAGTTGAACTTTCTCTTTTCTTTTTATTAGTGCATACAGTTCATAAAAACATCCTGTGTGGCTCATTTGAGTTTATTAAGGCTTAGTAGGCTCTCACCTTGATGCTGTTTTTAAATATGTATCCAGGGAGTGAAAAGCCTTTCTTCCTGTCTATCGGCTCACTAAAGATGACCAACTGCTCAAACAGGAAAACGCGTCTTTCCTTGGCACGAGACAGGAAGCCACTGTCCTGCTCTATAACAGTGAAGGTGTCCTGCTGGAGAAGCTTGCCCTGGGCTGTGATCTTACCCTGGTAAAGTTAAAACAAAACAAAAAAACGGGGAAAGTAGTTAAACTGTGGTTTTCGTGAGCGGAACACAAATTATTCCGAGGCAAATTTTTGGAGGAAAGATGATCCAAACATCCAGAGACATACCTCAAAACCTTGTAGTCTGCCCACATTCATCATGTCATTGCAACGTTTTGGCACAAAACACATCACTTCTACTGCTTTCTGTTTAGAAGGGGGAAAGGCAATTAGAAGCACAGTAACGACAGCAACTATGTTGCTAGGAATTGGATTAGCAATCTTAGAAAGCATTTATCAAGTATGGAATAAAGCAAATAATTTGTGAGTGATGTGAGGCGTTCACTCGCCTCCTTCTTTAAACTATTACAATCTGCACAACACTATTGTTCCCTCATATTTACCAAAACAAGTCCAATTTTATATTCCTCAAGCCATCAAATTTCTAAACATGGGCAACGCATAGGAGGCTAAATTGATGTGGCTAACGTTACCCCTAAGATGCAAGGACACTGAAAGTGTTTGCATATTGTGTGCTTATGGCTGCTTATGTTGATGTTCTTATATGGTGTATACAAATGTCAGCCACAATTTCCCCACACGGACAAATAAATGTATCTATTTAAAGCGCAAAGAGCAAAACCCACCTCCAGCTCCTCCGTGTCCATCCCAGCTTTGGTGTAATACTTTAGGAAGTCCTGTTGAAATAAACACAGCACGGTCACCGGAGCATTCAGGGTTTGCTGGCCAGAGAGGCAGTATTTATGAGCACCATGACTCGAGGACTTTTACACACTATTGTTTAAATTTTAGAATAAAGAGCCTCTTTCTCTCCCGCTTAATCGCACCCCGACCAGACAACATTGTGTGTGATCAGTTTCTGCACAGAGGTTTGTATGTAAGTGTTTTGGTTTTTCTACTTGTACGTTTGCAACCCCATAGCAGACACGGCGCTGGTGTTTGGCTAACAGTACAGCAATGACATGCTTGTTACCTTGAGCAGAAGCTGATACTTCATGATCCTCTGGACGGGTTTGATGAGCAGGTCGTTCAGCTGCAGCCTGTGGCCCAGCTGCTGCCGGAGCTCCTAACAGCGGAAACGGACGCAACATTTTATCGACGTGGCAGCGCAAAACACGGCGGCAGTTGGCCTGTATAATTCCTCTATGACCATAAAGCACAGGCTCTGCAACTAATACCTATTAGTCTTGTTCTTGCTGTCAATTTGAATAATAACAAACGGCAAATCACAAAACAAAGTCGCACGTACACAGTCGTGGGCATAAACAGAACAGAAATATAAACAGCATCTTGAAGATGGTTAGGTTGAAATTCACTCACCTCAAAGTAAGTCTCGATATATTCTGAGACAATGTGCTCTGACTTGGGCTTGTTCTGACAGTACACGACATACATATGCAGGCGCCTCTCCTGCAATACGAGTCACATTATAAAATCATTTCACTGAGCATTTTGGTACAAAACGTTAGCCACATGGTAAAAGACAAAAAAAAAGACTCACGATGAGAAACCCAGATCTTAAGGAGCATTACAAGTAAATGAAAATGCCCATGAAAGTGAGTACAAACATGAGCAATCAATGTGCGGGTCTCTGGTTGCTCTTTGGGATGAAAGGGAGCAGCGCAATAATGATTCGTCTAAGACTGGGCCTTTGAAGCCAGCTCTGTCTGGTAGTGCCTACTCTTGTGTGACTAATTGGCGTGGAAGTGCAGATGTGGCAGACCTGAGAGGCCTAATGGCGTTATATGTAGATGAGCATCAGGTTATGTATAATTTACCCAGGTTGCCCTCTGTGTAACCAGAGCCTTTTAAAGGCTGCCAATATGGGAGTACACCTAGCAACAGACATGGCTCTGTAACCTAGAGAACAGCGAGCTGCTACACCTCAGTGGACGTCGTGTAACGCTGCAGACAGCGACCGCTGACACGCGAGGGTCACATGTTCATGTGTGTCTATATATGCAGCACATGTGTTGTATACAAGTGACGCAGCTTGTTAAAAGCCAACTGCGTTTTCTGTTTTTCATTAGGACCGTGTTCCCAGTCTGCTTGTTTTCACAGTTTGACACCGTGCTTAGATTTAGTTACAAGTTTTTTTATTCCCCCACAGGCTTTTTAAGTTAATTGTGCAGAGGGCTGAGCCTTATTGGATTGTTTAAAGAGCTACAGTCAGAGACAGACACACATTTAAGTTAATCACAAAAAGAAGCGATTTGGTAAAATCTCGTCTGCACGTGCCACCACTCACTCAATATACATAAATCTAATTTTCCTGCTGTATCAGTGTTGTGACCTTATAGTGACTCTGGCTCTGTTCTACTGGCAGAACAATCTACTAAACAGGGAATCTTTTTGCACGTGTCATCGTTCTTGAGTCGAGATGTGAAAGAAACAGGACGCTGCTTTTGGGAGGGGAGGAAAAAAAATGTTTCATATCAAAAAGTCTGAGCTTAAAATGTATTATTCTTCCTTTTATTCTTGTTTGCTTTTCAGACTGTTTTCCCCCTGGTGTTTCCTGACCAGTCGTCCAGCCCAGACTGCAAGATCAGACAGCGTGTCATGTGTGTGTGTCTGTTAGCCATGTGCACGCTTGTAAAAACACAGCCTGACTAAGACGTATCAGTAACAGGGAAGAGGAAGGAGAGATGTTGGCAGCTGAGAGAGACGGAAAGAGGTATGGTAAAGGATAAGCAGGAGCTCTGTGTTTTGTTTTCTGTAGCTCTTTTTTTATCTTTACTCCAAACAGCACAAAAAGTAGACCTAGACACGTGCACTGTGTGCGTACGTGCATTTGTGTGTGTGTCTTTACACCATACTCACATGTTTAATGAAGAGCTGAGCCAGCCGCTCTGGCTCTGCCAAACACTTCTCCAGCTCTCCCAGGAAGTAGCTACATAGAGGAAAAACACACACATGCACAAAACGGAAGGTCAGAGTTCCCTCCTGCACTTTTTTCCCTTTGTCCTCTCTGAGCTACAAGCACGTACTCGGCAATTTATTGTTTGCCTTTCATTTTGCGTGCAGTCAGAGCAAGCGTAGATTTTTCACACACTTTCCTCCTCTCACTTCTGTGAGAGAAAAAATAGGGACTTACTCTTTATGCCAGTCAAATATTTGATGAATGTTCCCGAAAACAATTTTGTCTTTTCCCTTCATGTCCTCCTGCACACCTTTGGCGCTCATTGTGGCCATGTAGCCCTGTAAAAAGGAAAGAAAGCAGCCGTTGTTTCTTAAGTCCTGCAAAAATCTGCAGCTGGCTCGAAACAGTAAAAGTAAATACAGTGAAGTTGTTATAACAAAGAGCAGCAATCACACACCCACTGTTATGGAGCTTTAATTAACCTTCACATGGCAAGAATTCATTTCTGAACCAAAATATCTTGAGCTATTTTCAGCACTAGGAGATGGATCTCTGGCAATATAACACTCCTCACGCTAATAATTCACAAAATCTGCTTAAGTTTGGAGATGGTGTGATGGAGGCAGACCGAAGTGTGGAGTAAAGTGACAGAACTGTGATGGTTAAGCTTTAGAGCTCGCTTTGAAAGACTGCGTGGATGACTAAGCGTGCTCCTTTTTGTCAGGGGGATTGTGCGTTCAGACTCGGTGGTTTACCTCCACGATGAGCCCCAGGTCTGACACGTAGTACTTCTCAGTCTCAATAAGCTCCTTCAGCACATACCTATAAAAATATAAATGAGGAAAGATTACGGTTAGGGTTATCTCACTGAATTCTTTCTGCACCCTGCAAAACACTTCATTTTACAGGTCCCAGTTTCCTAATATATTTCCAGAATGGAAATAATAATAACAAGTTTATAAGGAGTTTCCTGGAAATGAAGATGTGATTTGGTACAAGCTAGAGAGAAAACACGGCAAGTATTCAGACCATACACTCTAAGTCCAATAAATCTAATTAACTAACAGAATTATTAACTGAGGATCAGCTGAACGTGCAAAATTTAAATAAACACCTATGTTTATGTTTTCCATGACTTGTGACTGCCTTGCACTCTTTATCAGGAGGAAAGCTAAGATACCACGTCATGACCACAGTATGGAGCGTTGGTCATGTGACAACTGCTAATTAATGCTTAGCAGTGTTGGGAAGGTTACTTTTAAAATGTATTCCAGTACATTACAGAATACATGCCCCAAAATGTATTTTGTAATGTATTCCTTTACGTTACTCAATGAGAGAAACGTATTCTGAATACTTTGGATTACTTAACATATTATCATGCTGTTTACAACTACATGAATGTACTATTGCTGTGTGATTTATTACTGTTACTGAAGGTCCGCGGCTCCGAACCGTAGTAAAGGGACCTCTGGCTAATATGTCGGTTCCGTGTTGGGCTCGTAGCCGAAAAATAGCTTTACTTTGTTGTCTGGGTCAAGTTTGAGACAGAGAGAGGCGTTGAAAGGCTGCTCCAACAGAACTTATTGTTTCGGAGGAAAACACGAACACAGTGAGTCTTAATAGCTTACTTACAACTGGGCTCGTCAGGCTCTCTTCTTGGCTGCAGTGGTTATTATTATATTTACATGCTTCCAGCTCCCGTTTTTGCTCGATGACAACTCCTACTTTTCCACTTTCTTTTTTCTTCTCCCTCCCTCGCTCACAGACACATAACGGGTATGGCAGTCCATTCTCCCTGCAGCACGGACTACACTGCCCATGAAGCTACATTCTTTAGCGCTATGCCTGTAGCATTCTGCCTATTAGCTTAGCACAACAACAACAACAAAAAGGCCTCTCTCACCCAGGAAACACAGTCGCAGAGAGAGAGCGTCACCCTGTAACCATGGCAACCATAACGCTGCCACCTGGAACAACAGAACGTAGCTGTCAAACAAAACCCAAACAGTCCTGACCCGCCACAATATGAAACAGGAAAATACCGTCTGTAACTGTATTCTAAATACCACCTTTTTAAACGGTAACTGTAACGGAATACAGTTACTCATATTTTGTATTTTAAATACGTAACGGCGGTACATGTATTCCGTTACTCCCCAACACTGATGCTTAGTAATAGTAAACATTACTAGTAATAATAGTAATGTTTAAAGCTCAACAGATAAGTAAGATGATCCACATAAATCATTACAGTTTTACCACCTAAAAACACATTTCACAAATAAACTTCAATCTAAAACTATCAGTACTTACTATATGAGTCGTCTTAAAGCACTGTGTCTGTCTTCAGTATTATTGTTATTCCTTTTGTTTTTTTCAGAAGTCAATCTGAATTTTTAGACTAGTAAAAGGAAAAGCTTCACTTTTCTCTTCTTTGGTGCAGTGACCTGCCCTGTAGGTGCTTCTGAACAGACATTTATCTCGTCATAGCAGGAAAAGGACCATCAAACATATTAACAATGGCTCAGTTATTTGAAGTGTCCAAGTAAAGTGTCGCAATGAACCTGAAAATAAATCAGCCGAATGGAACAAAGGCACCATTAATCTTAGTAATTACTCTGCATATTCTTTTATAAGTCAGACAGCGATTTGTGGGAAATCCTCAAAATAAGTCATTTAGTTCCACCATCAACTCAACATGCAATGCCCCATGACTCTCTGCAAGGAGGCGCGCTCAGCTGCATCTCGGCTGTGAGTTGAGCTGCAAGTGCTAACGCTTTCTAAGAGCAGCTGCACTCAAATATATTGCTGTTTGAGACAACACATTTATTTAAAGAATGGACGACAGCCCGAATTGCCATCGGGCATAAATTAAGTGACGTCTGAAACACATACATGCTTTTCTCTAAGGCACTCTTCCTCTCCTCCTCGGTGTCAGCCGCAGCTGACCATTGGCTGGAGGTGTCGTCCATCAAGACGGACTCGCTGTCATCTGGCAGAACACCGATGGACTGCGTGTCCTGAGGAGGAAGAGACAGGCAGACAAACTGTTTATCAAAGGTAATGTGGATCATGCCAGGAATAAAGTAAACAAAGGGAGATAAAGAGCAGGAGAGAAATGGTAATGATGCAGGTTGCCAGGGTGACCAGGGAGCGCAGAGAGACACGAGTAACAGAGATTGAATGATAAAAAGATCTGATTCAGATTGTTGTTGTTAATGATGCATGCTGTGACACACATAGAAAAAACAGATAAAGAGTCAGGGGGGGGAAAGGTCCCTGTGCTAATAAATAAAGCTGTTCCTGATAATCATTTAGAACAAACCTGTGTTTGTTCACGCATGGCACATCTCCTTTGGTTTAACTTGGCACCAGCAGCTTTTACATTAGTACTTCCTGCCTTATTGGCCACGTTGTACCCGAGATAAACCCAGGGTTACTGCGATCTAATCGATTGTGTTCATGTGGTACATACGTGACCTCCTTTTTCAAGCTTTTTCCTGGAATTGATATAATTTCCTGTGGGGGTTCTAGCGCAAATATAGAGTCATTGTGCACACCGCAAAGAGGGCCTGCAAAGATTTAAGTCATGACTAACTCAACAGAGACGTGCTTAACCTCTGCAGACAACCCTTAGTTTGTCTATGTTAGCATTCTCTCTCGCGATAAGCACACTTATCCCTTTTAAATTGCCATAAAACCTCACTACCTAACTGTATCTATTTAAAAAGTTGCTCCTTCTATTTTTAAAGCATTTCTTTTTAGCCTTTTCACTCTCTCCCGACTCTGGAAACCTATAGGGGCAGCCATCTGTCTTTACCTAAATCCCAGTGTCCCCTTGTCCCAGTCAAGCAGAACCACCCCGCCTTAAACACATACACAAACCACCAGACACACACCTAATCACTCAGACCCGCCTGGCAGAAGGCTGCCCAAAAGAGAAATAAATTCACGGCTGGACTGATACACATATAAGCAAACGGAAAGAGGGACAAGACTCTCCTTTTCTCCTCTGGTCTAGTTCAACTTGTTCACCTGCGTTCCCCTCGATAAACTTGCTGCCATCAAGAAGTTTTGAGCTTCCTGTCGTGTCACAGTGGTGCGTGTGAAAGAGACAAAGCCAAGTAAGAGAGACAGAGAGGCTCCACGAAGACCCTCTCTCCCCCAGCTCGTCTTGCCCCGCTAGGAGTGCTCCAGCCTAGCTGACAGGTCTCCCTGGCTCCCTGATCATTTCCAGGTGTGCTGTGGCAAAACCCACAGGAAAAAAAAATCCCTCGTCTCTCTCTGTTGTACGTTTTGTTTTCTAGCCAGAAGCCTGCGAAATAAACTGACAACAGTTTTAGAATAAGTCGAGGCCAAACCTTTCCAAGCAAGTAAGTTCAGTCGAGAGCGAAGTGATTACAAAACGATGGGTAAAAGAAATACAAGCTCCGCGTTTTATGTGTAGAAGTCAAAGAAGAATTTTATCTTAAGTGTAATTATCTGGATATGAGAACGAAAAAAGGATGTTTGCATGTAGAGGTTTGCACCACAGAATATTTGCATTGACTATATTTTTGTCTTGGATTGAAGCACAATGTTTTAATCTAATAAATAAATTGTCCATAATTTGATATCTGCCTTTTGTTATTTCATATTTATAGCTGTGGACCAACTTTTGATTGCACTCTTCACTTGGAACACAGACTGCTGCAAATCACCAATAGTAAAGTGAATTTAAAGGCCCTCATGTAAGGAAACATGAATCTGTGTGGCTTAAAATGTGATTGTTTAAACTGTAGTATAGGTATTACGGCCTGTGCTTGAAACTGTGGTGGCATCAGCAACTTTTTATTTTTATAAGGGATGGGGCAAAGCAATCCTTATGCACACAAGTGCACATCAAAGTTATGATACTGTGATACAAACAGAGTTGGGTGATTTCATTATGTCTCAAGTGCAGAAAAATCGAATTTAACAGCAATAAGTGTCGCAAAGCAAAGGATGGCTTTGAAGAGCGCTCACAACAAATGCACCACATAACTCTTTTCACAGTTTCTGTCCCGGTTTGAGTTAAAGTTTGTTCTTTTAGTTAAGAGTTTTCTGTTTGATACTTTTTATGAGTGAAGATCAGAGACTGTACCCGCTGTTTTTCAGGAAAAAGCGATTTAATAGATCTGTTGATCATTTGTTCCGGCTTGTTTTTTAACACAACGGCTTGTTAGACCTGCGGACATCGTGCTTGATCAAAAACACTGTAGCTTTATTTAAAAAAGGTGGGCGGGGGAGACGAGCAGCGCATTTAACACTGAGCCCGTTGGCGGAGAAGGTGGTGTAGATGACAGGAACCATCGGAGATGACTGACATACATAATTTAATCTCTCTCACACCACCTCTCTGTGTGTGTAGCTTTCGCTCTCCTACCAAACACTGGCAGTAAAAACACCACAGCGCTGACCTCATCCCTCTGATGTAATCCCGCTATTGTCTTTCAAAGCGTTGTTGAGGCTGAAATTATAGTTTAAGTGCCCAGGTCTTGATTCAACAACAGGACATCGTTATTGTTTCCTGTTGATGGGACGCAGGCACCGCAGGTTAACGCAACACTCCCGCTGTTCAAACAAACACCATTTTCCAGCGAGCTTCTAGCAGCAAAAGGGGACCAGCCAGCCTAAGACACGCCTTTGCCACAAGCAGTTTGATGGAGAAATGGAGACGGGCTCGCTTCTTTGTTAAGCATTTCTTTGTTCTAAAAGTGAAGTCATCTTTCACCACATTTGCCGTTTCTTATTCATCTCCAGGCCTTCTGCAACATGTTGAATGTGAGTCATGCATCACACTGGCCACGCTCAGATTCTGCCCTCTGGTCCTCGGGGCATCGATCTGGTCTGAGATAGCGCCGTATTCAGTTTGTCTCCATATGCATATTTATGTCTGCATTTGTGTACATATATATACACACACACACACATATATATGTCTGCATATGTATGTAGCATATGTGGCTACAAAAAGCAGCCCTTCTACGCGCGTTTGTGTGCTCATGTTGCTTCATCGTCGAGCTCCTCCAGCAGCAGTGGAGTTAGTCATTTCCAGCTCTGGCTGGAGGGCCATGGAGACAAAGAGCGCTGATGTCACCTCCCCACCAGGCTACGTCCTCACTGAGAGTATTATTTCTACTCCTCTCTGAGACTGTCAGCCAAAATGAATTGGTAATGGATTATTTTCATAGTTTAAATCTCGTAGCCAGCTACTAGATCATGTAAAACAGGCCACCTTTCAAAAGATTATTAACTGCATTTAAGTTAGCAACGTATAAGTTCTGCTTGGTGTCATTTCTATGCGATACTTATCATATGTGATATGAGATATAACAGGACAGGGTTGGGTGTTGTTTTGATAGCATATCAAGATGGCAGACCTGGGCGTTTGGCAGTGACGTGCAGCCAATCAGCGAGTCAGTTATGCAGCTGGGTGACTGTAGAGTAGCTGGTGACAGGTCCTCAGGGCTCGCCAGGCCATCTTTCCACTCCTGGAATACACACACACACACGTTTGCAGTGTCAGAATAACAAAATCTGTTGCATGCATATGTGTTCTGGCACAGAGAGACAACTCTAAAAAGAAAAAGAGGACCAGTGTTGGGTAAGTTACTTTAAAATAGTAACTTAGTTACATTACTAGTTACTTCTATCAAAAGTAACTCAGTTACTTCAAGTTACTCGTTACTTTCAAAGTAACTAGTTACTAGGGAAAGTAACTTTGGTTTTACTCAGAATTCTCTTGTTAATGTGTTGCTTCCGTAACTTTGCCAGTCTTCTAGCTTGCTTACTTGCCACAAGTGCACTGTGCCACCTACCAATAGAAAGGAAAAGATAATGTGCATATTTCCACGAGAGAAATCCCACGCCTGGACCGTCAATGACTGCTGCCATGATTCTAGCCTATGTCACAGCGTCATGTGCGCTTTTTACATCCAACACAAAAACTGCAGTCGTGGTGCTTTGATTGTACTCAGAACTCGGAAATTCTGCCTTCTGAATATGAAGATGTAGGTAACACCAGACTGCAGATGAGCTGCATACAGGACTGGACTGAGACAAAAAATCGGCTCGGGCATTTTGACTAGAGACCGGCCCACCATTATAGGAAAAATCATAAAGTCTTTGAATGAAAGCAAACACTGTTGTGACAGTGATGTTCACTGTTTTGATGGTATATATGCATCAATCTATCAATCCTTTGTTGTAAGATTCAGATAATTATTTTTTAAAAGCGAGACATTTTAAATGAGAATAAGAAAAAAGTATTTCTTTGTGCCCCCCTCTCCCTTTTAATGCCCTACCTGCCCCCCTGGCAAAACTTTGCTAGATCCGCACCTGCACAGTTACCAGCTGTCAGCTACCTAAAAAGGATCCTGGGGTTATCTGTCTCTCAGAAACAGTTCATAACTTCCCTTCAACTCATTCATGTCACCTAAAAGGTAAACCTGTTTCTCCATCACCTGTTCAGCTCTGATGATTCAGTAAGGACATCTCCTGGTTTCATCTTCATGTTTCCCTCTCACCAGATCACCAAACCGACATCATGACCAGCAGCTTTTTTGCAGCTGTGGCTCCAGCAAACATCAGCTGATACTAGAAATTAATATTAAATACATTCTAACAACAGCTGATCAAGCTTAAACGTGCTGCTGTTGTTTAGCGCGACATCGGCTGGTTTCCTCTTTCTGGCGCAAAGTGGGCGATAAACAAACAAGAGAGCCGATCAGCTGATCATTGATCAGTTTTCATGATTGAAGTAGAAACGGGAGAGGGAGGGGGGAGAATGAGAGAAGAAGAGGCAGCTGTGCAGCAAAGACAGAATAACTCCAGCTTTGTGTCTTTTTCATTGTAGCTGAATTACGGGACAAACTGTTCCTTTTCACCTCAATAAGAAACGCGTAATATTTTCTCTGAATACCAGACGGGACGGTTGGCAACTCTAATAACTTATGAACAAAATAAAGTTCAACATCATTAACTTCATAGCACCCACCCCGCTGTATAGAAACTCCGTCATGCTAGCTAGTACGCAGTACGGAAAAAGTCAGAATAACGAAAATAAACTCCACCTAAACTTGGTTTATATCTGACCCAGATAGACTGCAGGTCATAACTTCTTACCTGAAGTTCAGTTCACACTTGGACCTCGGGTCTCTTTTCCTTCTGCGTTCCCTTTCCCTCCTCCACCTGCTGCCTCCACCACTTGCTAATGTTATTGAATCTGTGGAAGCTCCGCGATAGCCACCACACGAAGTAACGAGTAACGACCCTATCTAAATCCCAGTAACGACTAACGCGTTCCTGATTTTGGCATAATAACTAGTTACCGTGCTCGTTACCACAATAATAACGTAGTTACTGTAACGCATTACTTAATAACGCGTTAGTCCCAACACTGAAGAGGACACATAAGAGAACAGGGTTGGGTGAGAGACTGCAGGAAGAGCCAGCGATGCTGCTGTCATTCACAGTGACACTGCTAACTGACATGGTACTTGTTCCTCCGGGGATTAACTCTACATCAAACCTGCTTCTCCACTGACAACCTCGTGCTACCTAAAGTAAACAAGTGTGGTCAAGATGTTGGTTCTAATGTGTGTTTGCCCAAGAATGAAGTTTTGCATGCATCACAACCAGTTTATACAAATACCTACTGTTAACGAGGTGCAGCAATAATTTCAGTTTACTTATGAGGCGGTTCATGTGAAATGTGCAGAACGGAACTGCAAAACTCACCAGGCAAAGCTTTGTTTGATTAGTTCATGTGATCGAAAAAAATTCTCACCAGTTCTCCGTGGGTGACAGGCAGGATGGTGAGACTGTCTACAGGCCTTGGGAGGCTCCCCATGTCTTGGTTCTGGCTGTGGGATGGAAGACATGCAGGCTTTCCCTCAAGTTTGCGGACCTGACGCTCTCCTTTGGCGGTGGATCCAGCGCTAAGTTTGCGGACAGGGTTTGTGAGCCATTTTTTAAGGGTGCTCACAGAGCGCCTGGAGCCCGGGGAGCTGGGGGCCGAGCTGCCTGATGCCTGCGGGGGCAGCGACGCCACGGAGGTGGAGATGCTGCCCTCGCTGCCTGCTGCCGAATACGAGTCTGAAGAAAAGGCATAAAGAGACAGGAGAAGCAAAAGGTTACTGGTGGAGGAAAACAATCAATAGATAAGAGTTAAATGGGTCATGAGGCAGAGTAAAGGCTCCAAGTACAGACTTAAGGTAATCAATGAATCTGTGGACTTCAACAAATGTGCAAAAAGAGCATTTTGTTTCAGGGACACAACCCTCGCTTGACTAGTAGACGAGGCTTAACTGCAGGTGTGCGAGGCGATGCAGAACTGAAGGCAGAACACATGTCAACACACCAGGAGTGAAAGATTAACGAGAGAAATCAAAATAAAGAGCGGAAATATAAATTTCTGTTCTACAAACACGCCTGTGCAGGTGTGCAACTACACTATAAAAGATGTTTTCATTATGCAAAGCAGACTTTTGTCTTCTTTTTTTTACATTGCTGAGCTGTGCACCAGTCCACGCCATCGTTATTTGACCACATTCTGATTCAGGCCGACAGCAGAGGTAGTGAGGGTCGGTATTCGAAACAAAAATACACTAAAGAGCAGTTGCAGATCGACTGCTGCACACTGATGTCAGGAGGACATGGGAAGTGAGTTGGGGGTTGAGCTGGGACCGGACATCCTCTTTAATCCTTTTTAGAAGGGGA